>NC_139680.1:69948912-70346647 GCF_964106915.1 Podarcis gaigeae
AATCAGTTTCATACAACACAGGAACCAAATGCTCAGTGAATTTCTCAAAATAGTAGCCACATTCCACACAGATGGGGTGTTTCAAAATCATAAGACTTAATGTCCCTGCCTTTTCCATTGCTATCTCACAGAGGAATCCTGAAAAGCCATTCTCCAAAATAATCCTATTTATTTCACTGGGATTACTTCAGGGTAAGCAAACCAAAGAACACAGCCTAAATCTGTAAAATTGCACATCTGACAAACTACACAACTGTGAGATGTTCTGCTAAAAATAGTATTCATTTTGTGAGTTTGGCCTCGTACCATCTGACACATCTTCATAAATGGGAGATGATGAACAGCTCAGAACAGCTGTAAGCTAACCTACATTTACTTACAGTGCTGTTTTTAAAGGGGGGGGGGATACATTTTGCTTATGTACATCTGTTCAGAGGATAGGAAACGAATTACCAGCTCACCATTCAAGTTATATCTGACCAACCTTTCCTTTTCACATGCCAGTGATAGGTCATAAAAGCACATGGGACTCCAGTTACAAATATATGACAGAAATCGTGACAATATACAAAAGAAGACAGGGCCCTGTTGTATGCAAGAGAAAATTTCAGCATGACAGACCCTCCAAGTGTCCCTATCTTCTAGGGACGTCCCTGATTTAGAGAAGCCATCCTGGTTTCTGATTTGATCCTGCAATGTTCCGCTTTTCCTTAGGAGATCCCTATTTTCACTGGATAAATGTTGGAGGGTGTTAAACATGTCTGGAAGTCTGTAGTGTGTAAAACAGCATGGTGCAGAGGTTGGAAGTGGGGAAGTGGTGGCCAAGGCCAGGGTTAAGCATGTCCACTACAAACTGTTCCCACTTATAGCTACTACTAACAATAGAAGAAGCATTCATCAGGGTTTTATTACATATGTTTGCATTCACTATCTAGTTGAGCCCTTAGACTCCAAGGATTTTCACAGCAGCAGAAGTGTGTGGATGAAACTTTATCTTTTAACTGAAAGGCAAGGTGAATTATGTAACTGCTCTGTTCCTTGGAGAAGTTTTACCAAAGCAGATACTGGCACTTTGTCTTTTACAGACAAACTTTACACTTGGCTTCAATAGTTCAGTTGCTTCCAGAGATCAGATAAGTTGCCAACCATCACCCACAGAACACCCCTTGTGGCCTATAAAAAGTTATAGAACTACTATTATCATTGTAGCTCCCATCTTGAGCCCTTCTAGATAAAATGTTTCTATGCCCCCAAGATTCCTTCACATAACTAAAAGTGTTTTGAATGAAATACTTTTAAACTCTTCCATTACCTCTCTTCTATTTTCAGTAGAAATCAGCTTGATTCAGAACAGATACTTCACAAAGACATAAAGTTCCCATTCAAGCTACAGTGGAGAGTGGTAGCGGTGGAAAAACAACATAAACATGCCAGGGAGTGGGGAATGATCCAGATAATGTTAAGGATGCTATGGATTTTCAGTAGGACAGCATGTAAGTCCACCCATTGAAATCAATTGGCTTTACTATGGTTGGATTACCCACATTATTGATAACATTATAGTTCAGTGTTCTTCTAAAGCAGGGGTGGCTTAACTTTTTTCAACCTGGCAGCTGTATTGATGGTCAGTCACCCCCCCTCCACATGCTGGTGGTGAACATGGCCAATGGTATGTGCACACAGAGAGACATCAGACATGTAGCATGTACGTGCATTTCCCGCATGCAGACCACAAAGTGCACACTCACCACTCCTGCAGGCACACAATTCTCCCTCCCTCCCCCCCTCTCTCACACACATACACATAAGGACGCACATAGAGATCACTCTTAAAAGGTCATCGCCACCCTAGCAGACTATGTTTTTTAGCTCCCAGTCTCAATGCTGAGCACCAAAACATTAGGATCAAGATGTGGGAGCTGGTGGGCTACTGTGAGTTAGATGCCCATCTTCAAAGAGCTCATAGGAGCAACATAGCAGGTGGTCCCTCCCATTTTTATCCTTACCACTCAAGTGAACTAGTTTAGCAACTGCGTGTAACTGCCCCCTGGCAATTCTGTGAGCTTCAGCACAGCATGAGAATGTGAATCCAAGTATCCCTAGCCTGGGAGTGCATAACCTTTGGCCCTCCAGATGGTGATGGATTACATCTCCTATCTTCTCTGGTCAATGGCCCTGTGATGGGGAGAGAGAAACTGCAGAAAATGTAAGAAGTACTTATTAATGGCACTTTTTATGTAATTTCCTCTTGAGAGTTCTCTCTCTTTTAATTCAGCTGGCTGTGGTTACCATGTGAACTTAAAAATGAGCAGTCACATCATAGGCCAGCAATGAAATAAACTCTTGTAAGAAACAGGTAAAGGGACACAGGTGGCGCTGTGGGTTAAAGCCTCAGCGCCTAGGACTTGCCGATCGAAAGGTCGGCGGTTCGAATCCCTGCGGCGGGGTGCGCTCCCGCTGCTCGGTCCCAGCGCCTGCCAACCTAGCAGTTCGAAAGCACCTCCGGGTGCAAGTAGATAAATAGGGACCGCTTACCAGCGGGAAGGTAAACGGTGTTTCCGTGTGCGGCTCTGGCTCGCCAGAGCAGCGATGTCACGCTGGCCACGTGACCCGGAAGTGTCTCCGGACAGCGCTGGCCCCTGGTCTCTTGAGTGAGATGGGTGCACAACCCCAGAGTCTGGCAAGACTGGCCCGTACGGGCAGGGGTACCTTTACCTTTACCTTTAAGAAACAGGTAATGCTCATTTGGAGAAATGTGCCAATTTACACTGTGGTTAATTGAAAACCACAAAAGAGGCATACTTCCAGAGCCAGGATAAAAGTATGAGACTTCAGTCCTGCACACATAATAGAGTAGCTCTGTTCAGAAGTTATACTCAAGCATAAGAGCAATGTGTGAGTGTGGCTGTGCCAGGTAGCCCTCTCCTCCTAGCATCATGTATGTTGCCTAGCCCTGACCCCTGGCATGTGCACATGCAGCATGAACATTTGCAGCGAGGGAATCCAGGGGTGGGGCTGGTCAATGTGCATGAAAAGAACCAGTGTCTGCTAGAGATAGATGGGAAGACATATCCCTCCTTCGTTCAGGTGAAAGCTGGCTCTGGTTCTATCCAATAGAAAAGACTCTGAGAGTGATGCAATATTCTTGCCATCCAACCAAAATTAAGTACTTGGAAGTTAGACTGGTTTCAAAGCGAGAGAGTTAAGTACTTGCTTACGGCTGGAATTCTAAAACAAACTTGCTAAAGCGTAAGCCTTCTTGAATGCAATGGGACTTATGACTGAGTAAAGCTGCATAGGATTGCATTGCATGTTTACTACTGAAATCAATGGGACCTACAAGGGCTTAATTGTTTTTTGGTTGTGCCCCCAGGTTATTTCAACCTGAGGATAGAAGCTTAAAATGCTGCAAACCTTTTAAAATGTTAATTAATTGTTAAATGTTAATTCATTCATTTTAAAATGGAAGTAAAAGGGCATTTCTTTGGTCTCAAAATAAAAAAAATATTTGGTTCTTGGCATTTACATTTGTTTTAAAATCTCTGGAGAATGAGGTGCAACAACAGTTCATTAAGCTTAATTATATTTACATTGGTAGGTGATGCTAAATGAAATGCATATTCCTTACCAGTTTGATTTGATATAAAACATGGTTTACAATTATCACCTTTGAAACAAAAATGGAACGCAAATAAATTTGGCCTTATTATTTCTAAAGCTATTTCCTAAAGGATAGGAACCAATTTTGCTTTCTTAAATAAATCAGTAGACTTAATATTTTTATTTTAAAACTTAGATGACATTTAGTCATTACTTTTGGAAGAAAACTGTCCCTTGAAAAACCTAAATTTATCTTTTGAAAGGCAGAGAAAAGTATGCTGTATTTCAAACTCTACCCTTTTAAGAACATAAGAGTTAAGCTGGGGCATCCTCTCTTTTTATCTTATTTTTACTGAAAACGATCAAAGCTTTTGGGAACACTGGAGAAGTGCTGAGCTTCTATCCCCTTTTGCCTCCAGTTCCACAATGTAGCCTTGAACTTTGCTCCCATATGTCCCTACACATGCATTAGGAAGAGGAACATAGGAACCTACAAAGCCAGACCGTTGGTCCAGCCAACTCCGTATTGCCTCCAATGACTGGCAGTGGCTCTCCAAGTTTCGAACAGGAGACATTCCCAGCTCTATGTGGAGATGCCAGGGATTAAGCTTGGGGTTAAAACAGATGCTCTGCCACTTAGCAATGGTCCTTCCACAAGACTACTTCACATCTAGTTATGTTTGCTAGACATTTTTTGTTGTTAAAAGAAAGAAGTGGCCATGGGGGAACTGATAAACCAACTAATAGAAGTCCCCCCCCCCCCAATAACTGTGTTCAGCCTTATAAAACCTTTAAAGAAATTTTGTTTCAGTACCTGACAGAAAATCTCACTTTATTTATACAGCCTCTATCCTGCCCGTCCCACTTTGGCTAATGTGCTGATGTGGCAGCTAAATCCATCACTGCCAAGTGAAACAATGTCGTCCTCTAGTGTACTTCACTTCCTACTGAACTGAGAAAAAGAAAACAACCTCTTGCTAAAAGGGATTTAAAAACCCAGGAAGACAATGTTTAAGATTCAGAACTGCCACAATGAAAGGACCTGAGGAGTCCATGTAGGAAAGGCAGTTGTGGCCCAGGCCCATTTCCACTCCCACCCCATGCTCTCTAAGCAGGGATGCAGCTAAGGAACCCAGTTGGCCAAACTTCTAAAATTATGCCTGGGAATTTACATCTCTTCTCAGTTCTGTGAGGTGCTGGCTCTTAATGCTGATTTTGACTCCTAGAAACTTGAAATATCTTTCTAGCCTCAACTGTAAGAGTGGGGTATTATTATTATTATTATTATTATTAATAATAATAATAATAATTGCATGGCACTTACAAGGTGCATCATGACTAGGGGATAATCTACAGTACAGCTGTGTCCTGTTGCTCTGGTGTTGGGATGGAAGCCATCTCTTAGGGCTCACAGTGTCCCATCTATTGTCCATACACTTTAATTAGGTATATCAAACGACACACGGGACGCGGGTGGCGCTGTGGGTAAAACCTCAGTGCCTAGGACTTGCCGATCGCATGGTCGGCGGTTCGAATCCCCACGGCGGGGTGAGTTCCCGTCGTTCGGTCCCAGCTCCTGCCCACCTAGCAGTTCCGTGCAAGTAGTGCAAGTAGATAAATAGGTACCGCTTTATAGCGGGAAGGTAAACAGCGTTCCGTGTGCTGCTCTGGTGCCAGTTCGCCAGAGCAGCTTCGTCACGCTGGCCACGTGACCTGGAAGAGTCTGCGGACAGCGCTGGCTCCCGTCCTCTAGAGTGAGATGAGCGCACAACCAAATAGTCTGTCAAGACTGGCCTGTACGGGCAGGGGTACCTTTACCTTTACCTTTATCACACGACAATGATTATGTCCTTGCTTCCCATGGTAATCAACAGTACAGTGGTACCTCGGGTTACAGACATTTCAGGTTAAAGACTCCACTAACCCAGAAATAGTACCTTGGGTTAAGAACTTTGCTTCAGGATGAGAACAGAAATTGCACGGTGGGGGCGCAGTGGCACCGGGAGGCCCCATTAGCTAAAGTGGTACCTAAGGTTAAGAACAGTTTCAGGTTAAGAATGGACCTCCAGAACGAATTAAGTTCTTAACCCAAGGTACCACTGTACAGTTCTGCTGCTGCCTATTTTGGTTTTCTCTCCCCAAAGAAAACCTGTAAGAAGGAAGCAGACTGTCTCCCTTTTTCAAAAAGTAGCTAGGTCTATTAAAACTTGTGAGAAGTCAATGACATTTCCTCTGTCTCTTATTATCAAGCAACAGTAGCCTTCAAACATCTTAAATCACCAAACCACAAGCAATTGTTTGAGCACTGAAGCAGCACAGGTTTTAGAAACAGCACCAAGATGGGGTTCCAGCGCTCTTAAGGAAAGGACCTTGTCTCTGTGAGCTGGCCTCACTATAGATGGCCATGGAATGAGGGGTGAGGCTTATCAGATTAGAAGCAAAAGTGTTAGTATTCAGGACACATCACCAAGTACACATGACATGTCAGCTGCTTACACCCCCTCCAATTCTGCCTCGCATATTACTTTTAAAGTCAAACATGAAGTGACAGAAGTGTAGAAATATCTGTATCCCACACTCTGGGAACACAACAGCTTAAAAAAAGAACACCTCTACCCAGACTTGTCAGCTGACAGTTTGCTTGCTGATGTGTTTCTTTTAAAGACATTTTCTGAGATGCCCCAATTTTAATAACTTCAGACAAGCAATAAAAGAAATATTTTCTGTAAAGCAGAATGGTAAACTCTAAAATTTAAGAATCACAAATGCTTCATTTTATGTACTCTTTCAAGCCTCCTGGGTCCCTAACATCTTGAACAAAAGTATTGTTACAGAAGTTGGGTGCCACCCCACTCTCGGCCGAGCAATCTCAGGGGGTTCCAAGGACTCACCCAGGGTCTGTGTTCCTTTGGGGAATTGAGACACAGCCATATCTTACAGCAGTCCATATCTTACAGCATGGTCATTTCAAGAAGGGCTTGCCCCCCACAGCAGTGCAGTCATGGAGTTCAAGGCATCTCTCCCAGCCCTACCCAAAATGGATCACAGTCTTTTTTCTTCCTGTCACCTCACACCCAGTTACCCTGGGTACCTTCCAAACCCCCAGTCTTTGTTCACACATCAGGGCAAAGGGGGAAGGTCAGTTGTCTTGCACTGCCAATGGCTCTCAATGGCCATGTATTGTTTCTTAACCAGATCGTTGTTGTTTTTTTCCATGGGTTAGCTCAGGAATTCCTCTGCAGCTTGTGTTTCTCCCTTCACATCCCAAATAATCAAAATCCTACCATTTATTAATTTTTAGGGTTTAGGGGGGTCCCTCCAATTGATAACAGTATTTTCAACAACCCTCCATTCTACAGGGCATCACAAAAACAGGGGGAAATAGTGACATCTACAATTTGAAGGGGGGCATTTGTGTCTCTCTTAAAAAAGTGATTGGAAAGCTCTTTACAAATACAAAGCACTCTAAAATGGAAGAAATAAAACATGGTTTCTCTCCATATGTATATATCTGCAATTGGCAGTGAAATACTTCAACAAGCAATTCTACCATAACTGGGGCACAACGTCATATGTGCTGAATGTAAATTCAATTGACTTTCCTTTCCAGCTTGGGGGGGGGGGATCCTCCACCAGCTTTGCTGTGCCCCTGGCCATGCTATTCTACACAATCTCTACTGCTTACAATAAGTCATCAGTTCTTTGTGTTGCCTTGCATTAGGAATGTTCTTACAAAGACAGAACTCAAATTTGTTGGCAAGACAAGACCATCAAAAAAGAAACTCTGGGAGGGTGTCTGAACTATTTTAGTCATTTCGGTGTGGGGAAATGTATTTATTTATTGTTTGCAGGCTTAAAAAGAGTACTTAAAAGGGGAAAAAATCCATACAAGTATCTAAAAATACAAACTATTTATATTACAGTACTAGGGAATCACAGAAAGATAGATTAAAAAAACAAGCTAAAAGAGCTTGAAGGCTGCTGGTAAGATATCTATTTATAGTAAAAATCAAAACTAGGATGGAGGAGAAATCAGTCGTAAAGGGATTTATACACAGAATTTAAGTGCCTGCTTTTGTCAAAATTGCTTGGGTGCTGCCTTTAAAAATAAAGATTGCAAAATTGTATGCAAACACACATACACTACATATGAAAGAGTCAAGCCCCTTGTAGTCCTGGAGCACAACTCCGTAAGTATTAATACATATTTTTTTCTAAACAGTTGTATGCATTGTTGTGTGTTTCCGTTTATGTGCTAGTTTCTTTAGGAAACCTGGAATGTAAATGCTTATAGCAGTGGTTTTCAACCAGTGTGCCGTGGCACACTGGGGTGCCTTGAATGATAGTCAGGGGTGCAGCGGGCAACACTGGCCCCTGTTCCTCTTTCCTTCCCTCGCTTCCTCTGATGTCCTCTCGCATCTCTGCCTCCCAAGGGCTTGCACAGCTGTTTGTTGCAGCAGCCCTGGCTACAAGCTCCTCAGGTGAATGATACTTCTGGGGCTGGCCAGGGAGTGCTTCCCAGGCCCCTGTGGGGCAGTGTGAGGAGGCACCTCTCTTTGGGGCCTGAGGGGTGCAGCTCAGAGACCTGGGGTGGCAGCTGCAGCTGCCCAGAGGACTCCTAAGGAAAGAGGAGAGGAGATGAGGCTGAGGGAACACTCCATAAGGGAGTGTGTTCAAAAAGGGGCTGCTGGCTCAGCAGGTAAGAGGTGACATAACTGGACTCTTAAGTCCCACAGGGGCGCCGCAAAAAGAATGTAGTTGGTAAAGGGAGCTGTGGACCCAAAAAGGTTGAAAACCTCTGGCTTATAGTATTATATGTATACTTTTGAAAAAAAAAACTTGTTTCTTGTCAAGTTAAGAATTAGAAAACATCTGTGCAGAAAAGTTTGACACTGAGATTTTCAGAAAATCCCATCCCTAGTCAAAAACAATAGTTACAGCACTGCAGAATAGACACTAGCACCTGAGCTTTTGTATTAACTTGAGGAACATATATATATTTCCATGGCATGGAGTGAAATCAAACATAACTTTACCATAATAAACAAGCAGTTGTGCAAGCTGCCGTGAAAGACTTAATTGCTATCAAATATGAGATGCATTCCGACTTTTGCAGCCCCACCTACAACCTGTGAAATAGCATTCTTCATTAAAATTCTCAGAGTATAGGGGAAAGTTTTTATATAGTTAAAGTATTGGGGGGGGGGGGTTACCAGTAAAGGTGGAACTACAGAAACGTTTCCTATCAATTTCTTACTTGCTTTTCTTGCTGCTGTTGTTGTTGCTGCTATTTATTTGTTTGTTTTCACAGAAATTTCCCCAGCCATTTGAAGCAGCTGAAAGCAGCCTTCCATTTTGCCCAGTAATGCATCTGTTGGAACAACGTTGATCAGCCTGATCTGCTATCCTTCCCCCCCCCCCCCAGCAATGCATCTGGAATGATGCTAAATAATGACATAGAAATAAAGAGCAACCTAGTCACCTGCAGTTTTTTTCCCCAGCCAGGAAGTTCTGCAACATAAAAGGTGTGGGCAGGAATGGAAGGAAAAGGAACTAGGCCATCCAAGGATTGGGAAATTTTCTGTATCTCTCCCCCACAGCACCCACATTAGTTAAAAAAATGTCCTGTTTTGTGGCTGTTTTTTATTTTTGTTTTTTCCATCTCTGTATTCCCACCAAATATGAATAACTTTTACCATGCTTGATAATTTATTCAGTTCCATATTCCTCACTAGAAACAGATATGGAAGGCCACTATTAGTGTGCACATTTTTAGTAACTTTACTGTGGAACAGGACCTGTCCAATAGTACAGACTTCTGGCCACTGATATGACCCACAGTCTTGGTTCTGCCTACCCAATTATAGTTTACAAAATCACAACAAGTTCACAATATGAAGTGTTCAAATGAGCTGTTTAAAGTGTCAGCCTGAAGCACTGATCTATGACATCAGTAGGTGACATTTTGTTGCATGGGTAGAACCCAACTGGTGCTTTTGCACTCACAAAAGGGCTTTTGATCCAGTGGAGGCATCTACTAACGGTAGAGGATAGGGACAGTAGTACCATGTGTTATGGGGCAGAACCGTGAAGCTGTCCTCCCAACATCAGTATCACTGTTGACTGAGGTGGGCCAGAAGCAACATCAACATTGGGACCATGCAGGTGCACCAGCAGGAGCACTGCTGCCAGTCTGACACTCCCATTACTGCACCTGCTTGGCACCAAGCTTGCTGCTGCTCCACCCCATGCCTGTCTGGGTAGGCAGCAGCAATTCCAGTGTCAGGAGATCAGCTCTATGGTTCCATCCTACTATATGTGCTGCTAGTGGAGAGGAGGCAACTTCTGCCAATTACTCCTTCCACTCTGCTCTGTGGGTGGGGGGTTGTCCTTCAACTCTCTGGAGATTACTTTTGAAAAGTGCTTTGAATTGGGAAGGAGAAACCAACAGAAGCTGTGACAGATTTCTCCACACCTAAAGCAATGCATTGATTAATGTCAGAGTTTGCAGACCGGCATGGAACTAGTCTGCTTAAATCCCTGGAGAAAAAGTAATACTATAGCTGAGTACAACCCACTTGCGTAAACCTGCTGAAAGGGACCATAGTTCTTCCTTCACAGTTAATACTGTATGTTTGCTTCTGAGAGGCACTAAATGGAATCTCAGCCAAGGCTCCCCCCACAAAAAAACCCCTGCTGCCTAGACCTTGAAAGCATTTCCCTTCATGTTTACTCTAGTTATTTATACAGACAACTTTTATAGTAAAAGGTCACTCACGTTACGAGTCATAGATATTTCAAAGGCAGAAAGCTTATCTGTGGTTGTTAGAACTGGCAGGCCTTTTCTTTAGCAAGAAGAAAACACCTTCAGTTATGTCAACAGGGTGAGCATGAACAAGTGAAATTAAAAAAAATAAATCCTCCGCTTCGCTTTAATTTTAATGATGAAATTATTAAACTTTCAGGTGTTAGCTGATATGTAAAGGTAATTAGAAATCACACAAATTTTTAGTAATATGGTAACAATTTCATACAGAACAACCAATGCATCATGTTATGCCGTGTAGCAGTTCTGAGAAAATTTTAATCTAAAGGATATAGAGGCTTACCCAGGGGGTGGGGATTGTGAGGGGGTCAGGGGGGAATAATATATTTCTGAGGATTGAAGAATCAGTGCTTTGAATATGGAAACCCAGGCTCTTTTTTGACTGTTTACACACAGGGTCATGCAACCAACAATAATTTTAGCAAACAGAAAGCGACAGAATCCTTTCCTTCCCATGAGGGCAAAAAGGCTTGCGGGGCTCCTTTGTGCCCTTGTTTAATCTGTGACACTGCAATTAGAATTTGTCACTGTAGGAGCTACATCTGATGTTACAGCCTGAAGCACAGCTGAACCAAAATAAACAATCTGCTCCATTCTGCTTAGACTAATACGACAGTGATGTAGACTCAAGAGCAGCAGAAACTGCCAAACAGGCTGCTGCACTACTCTTTTACACACACATACACACAGGTAGTGAAAAGGCATACTACTAATGTTCACATGAGAATTAAAATCACCCCTGTTTGTTTTTTAAAAAACTATATGGTCTGCGACCTACAAACCTTGGACAGCTCCCATGTGCCAGTCCCTGGATGAACCTTGCTGGATTTTTATATTCAATCTTAGAGTGTTACACTAGAGCAGTGATTCCCTGTTGGTGGTCTGAGGACTCCAGGGGGTCCATGTAACCCACCCAGGGGGGTCCGTGGCACTATTCACATAACAAAAGCTACTATAGCAATATGATTTTTTTTAAAATTAGGGTCCATGGCTTGAGCTTCGTAAAACTAGGGGTCTGCAGTACTTACCGCAACTAACTGGGAACCACTGCACTAGAGTGACAAAGAGACAGAGCAGTTCACCGATTGTCCCAGTTTAATGCAATTTCCTTTCCCAAGAAACCCTCCAGTTTTTAGGAACTCTTTTTATGCAGAAAAGCACTAAGTGACCTGAGCTGATCATGTGATTGTTAAAGTTCTGTTTTATTGCTGAGGATTATTTGCATTGTTTTTCTGCAGCTTTTCGCACTACTATTTGATTGGAAGTCACCTTGTTTTTCTATTAAGGAGATGTAGAAGAACAGAAAATAAACCAAAAAATAAATAATTATGCTTTGTTTTTCCTTCCCTAGCATTAGCGTCTGTTCCCACCAAAGGTTCCAGGGCTTTTGGTGAAGGCTATGGAGGGCATGTGCAAAGTGCCTTTCCTGACCACTAAGTAATGACTAGCTTCAACACAGATCAGACAGACATGCTTTCTATGTCAGAGAGCGTGATCCTATCAGGCCTGAACTTCAGATGTTTAGATTTAGAAATGAAGGTTGGAAACAAACAATGGGAACACGGGGACAGCATGGAAGCCAGTTTCTTTACGCTTCACAAAACCTGTGTAAACACTCAGTGATCAAGGCTGCAATCCTAAACAGACGTGCCAGAACTTATGCCATGCTGAACTCAGGAGGTGTTAGTCTCCTTGTATTTCTGCAAACCTCTGGTTTACCCCATGTGTGTGTGTGTATATGTGTGGTGCCATTTGGCTGCATAAGGATTGGCACTCCCCTAAGGGCATTGCTAGTCAAAGGTATTATGACTGACCACTGAAGAGGTAACATCCAAATTCTCTAAGCAGTATATTATTTAAGTTTTCATAATTCCCTACAAGTGACCTCAACCCCCACCTGCAAACTTATCAGCTGTTAGAAAGCATGGTGTTCTTCTATAGGAAGGCGCCACCTTTTCTCATGTGACACTGCACCCCCCCAAACCAAATCAAGTACATCAGAATAACCAGTGTTCGAAACATATCTCAAAAACAGCTAATCTCAATTTGCATTTGTTTTCCTGCGCGCTCTCTCTCTCTTTACCCTTAGGCTGCCACGCTTTTCTGCTTCTATCATTCTGACAGCCAGAAGCTAGAGGTTTTACTTTTGTCCCCTGCGCTTCATAGTGAATGTATATCAGACACAAAGCAAGCAGGACAGAGCTCTGAACTGTCAGTTTGACTATGTCATGGGAACAGAGCAGGAGAGAGGCAGCCCATATGAATCTCAACTTGATGGGTTTTATTAGAATAGCCTTTTTCCCTCTCCCTTGTGTCATTATAACAAAGGTGTCAGCTTTGGAATGTCCTCAATTCCAGTGTCAAGCAGGGAGCTGCTTCTCACATCACTTTGAAAAAGACCTGTAAGGTCAGAACTGCAACATTCACAATTCCTTTGGAAGGAATATGAAACAAGAGGCAGGGCAGCCAAGCTGCCCCCTCCCCCAGTTATTGTTGGACTACAACTCCCATCATCCCTGACCATTGGCCATATTGACTGAGGCTGATGGGAACTGAAGCCCAACAACATATAGAAGGCTATATATTGGCTACTCCAATGAGAAACACTCTGGAAGTATCTTTTAGGGCTGTGGTTAATTTCAAGCATTGCTTTTTCTCACAGAGATCGTTTATCAGCATCCTATCAGGTCACCTCCTCCCCCAAGCTGACTCTTAATGTGTTAGAACACAAAATATTACAACAACAAATCATTATGTAAAACACAAGACCTCTAGATATAAAATAGCAGCACTAGCAGTCTCAGCAAACTAGAACACACTTGGGAACATTCAAATATTTACTAGAATTTTTTTTTTAAGTTCCAGTTACAGATAGGTAGCCGTGTTGGTCTGCCATAGTCAAAACAAAAAAAATTCCTTCCAGTAGCACCTTAAAGACCAACTAAGTCAGTTCTTGGTATGAGCTTTCGTGTGCATGCACACGTGTATCTGAAGAAGTGTGCATGCACACGAAAGCTCATACCAAGAACTGACTTAGTTGGTCTTTAAGGTGCTACTGGAAGGAATTTTTTTTAAGTGTTCAGGTAGATACAACTGGCCCCTTTTCTGCTGGTTATTTAGGAGGCGAGAATTTCAAAGTGATGAGATCACTATAGCATAGTTAAACTTTGTAGCAGACACAAATTATGTACGCAGCAACATGTGGATGGCAATACAAGTGTCCTCTTACAGTATTCAAGATATGTGTCAGCAGGCATCCACATGTTCCAGCTTCCTCAAAAAGATGTTCAGAACACCATGCAAACCTTCTTTGGGACAAGTATTGTGTGAAGGCTGTGCCTCTTCAAGGTGGCTGTGCGCATTCCCTATATCATATACTTAAAACAGAGCATTGGGTCTGAAAGGCCAAGGGAAAGTTGTTGCTTTCACTTTCACTGCAGCATTGTTACCTGACCACCCTAAGTGGGCAGCAAAGGTGAAAAGTGAGGGTTGGGTCTGACTTTCACATATAGGCACATCTGTGCTTGAGTTTCTAGTAATCTTACTGTGTTTTACAAATCCAATATTACGTATTCAGGCAATGTGACTCCTTAAACTAAACCTTTCTTTCTTTCGTTTGCAGGGGGAGGGGGGTAGTATTCATTAGGTTTATAAGAATCCAAAATGAACAGGGTTTCTAGTCCCTTAAGAATGAGCAAACTACACCTGTGGAACTTCCATCAGACAGAGTTGTTAAAGAAACAAGAACTCCATATCAATTTTGAAATAAAGCATCTCACCATAGCCAGGAGCCTTTCAGTGTTTTTGGATACTATTTCTCCCGTTAGTACAATGGTATTCCCAAGCACTGAAGTTGACAGAAACATTATATTCTACCTCTAGATGGGGCTAATGTCCAAAGGACATTGTCCTGTTTTATTTTTTAATAAGAAAGAGGCAATTCACCAAGGAACCTGAAATCAAACATCATGGGTTTGTGAAATATTTTAACCTCGCTATACTTTTAATGCATATTACCTCTGCTCCTCATAGTTGACAGAGCATGAAGTTAATGTCATATAATTCAATTATTCCCTGTTCTCTTTCTTTCCTCAACATTCAGCCCAAACATTTAAAGGATGCTGCTGAAGTTAACTGAAGAACATGTCTAAAAAACAACTATCAGAAAACAGCAGTGATTTGTATTTCATGAAGCGATCAGCAGATAAATCAGAAAATAGCCAAAAAGAAGAATATTAAGAAAAAACTGGGAATAATGGGGATTGGAATTTATTATATGTGCTTATAAAGAGAGATTTCTATTTAAAAACCTATTATTAAGCATATTGTATACTTACTTTCATAGAGAAGAGATTTTTTTGAGTTTCTGTGGGATGTTTATATTTACATTTATATTTTTGTGGTATATTTATGACATATGCAGTATTGTATTCAAGGAAGGAAGAGACATTAGTGAGATTGAACTTGAATCAGGATGTTTCTAATAAGCTCATTATGCATGTAAATTGATAGAAGCATATTTAAAGAAGTGAAGAAACAGCAAATATCTCAGCTTGCTTTTCATTAGGGGTCATTCACATATCATTGAGGCCCAAGTCCCATCAGGGAGCCTGCACCATGGCCAATCACTGGAGCCCTATGGCCTTCTTCCTTCTCACTGTGATCACTGCCACTTCAAGCAATGAGAACTATTCATGTTCTTAGATTGCAGATCCTATCATTTCTATTAGGAAATGCTGGCTTTGGCTAATGGGAGTTGAGAACCCAACAACAGGTCCCCCAGATATGGGAAAACTACTTTATGACATGAGAAAGTGGTTCTTAACAAAGTGAGGAATCAAAGGAAAGAAGTAGATAGAATAATTAGAAATAACACCCCAGAAGGTATTTTGGGCATCATGGTTAATAAGCAGGCAGTTTCAGGGGACCAGCATGTTGGCACATTTTTGTAAGAACTGGAAAGCAACTGCTGAAGCTTCTGGTTGTCCAGGGAGCAACCTGCATGAGACAGCCAGAACCCAAGCTGTGTTGGATGCCTGACAGCTCAGTCAGTCATCAAGAGATATAGATAAGTACTCTCAAGGAAGGAAATAAATAGCAAATAATGCAGTCTGACTGGTTGTAAATGAATTAAAAAGTGGCTGTTCTCTGAAACCACCCCTGGAGATTGGAACCACTATAAAATAAATGCCTCAGTACCCATCACACTAATAGCCATTGCTCATAAAGATACCATGGTCAATGGTATCAAAACTGAAAATAAGCCTGATACCTGGTTTTGACTTCAAGACAATCTATGAATGAGGCTGGGTCCAAGAGGACTGATAAGGCAGGAAGGAGATGTGACTTTTCTGTTTGCTATAACAATGATCACTTCACTGCTTAAGCCAGGAGGATGGAAAACTGTATTAATATTACAAATATAAATGTTAATACCGTATTTAGCATAATATTTAGCCGTTAAAATAACACATTGGTTCTCTGTGCATCACTTTACAGCTTTTTGCTGTGAGCCTGTGAGATGCTCAGTCTGGGCCATTAGGATTCACTTGACAATTTTCCGACCACCAAAAGTGACACCTTTCAACTTGGGAGAAGTGTTGAATGGGTGGGAAGGGATAGCACAATGGAGGCAAAACAGATTGATAAATCCAAATTTAAACCAGTCCTCTCTCTTAAATTCAAGATTCTGATTCTCATTAATGTATCCCTGACATGTGATGTTTGAAACTGAAGCTGTTGTTTCTGTTATGTGTTTCTTCTTTCTATATGAATAAATACCTACTCATGCAAAATTGCTCTATAAGGTTATGGACAGAACATGTGGAAACAGAGGGAAAAAAGAATAGGCACAATCTAGAAAATGTAAATTTTAGCTGAAGTCCAGAAGTTGAACTGGAAGAACCAGGAAGCCTCTTTTATTTAGATTAGAGTTGACCCATCTTCAAGTTAAGAAATAAAAAATCTCATAGTGAACTGGGTTTTAGTAAATAGTCTTCTTGTTATGCCCCAATAACACAGGATAAAAGTTAAACTTAAAAGCTTAAACCTAACATCCCAGATACCTATGAATGTCCAAGGGTCTCTGTGCAAACAGAGAAAAAGACTGCAGAGCTTAAATCTGTTTGGGTATCATAAATGTTTGCTTCTGAATGCCCGGCATTTGTTATTTTCTTAACTCACTGTGACTCCACCCTCACTGAAAGATTTCCTGTTGCAGTACTGAAGCTACAAAAGCAAAAATGGCAGTGTGGATACCACTTCTAATATTCTTTATTCTGCTAAGGAAGAAAGGAAATAGCAAAACATCAGAAGAGGAAGCAGCTGATGAATAATGTATACTGGTTCCTTTGCCTAGAAATCCTCTTCACTTTCCATTTATATGTCTATTTTAGTTTCTCTAGGACACTGTTAAAAGGTACAAGGGGAATATATATGTGTATGTGTAGACACACACACACACATAAACTGCTGCGGGGGATTTATTCTAACAAAACATTTCTAGGGTGCATTTTTAAACTACAAATGTACTCCCAACTGAAATTTAGGATCAAAACAGAAAATGGCATTGCTGCTTTTTACCTAACACATACAGGTTAAACAATCAAGCATTGATTGATATTGGTCCTTAAACCTCTTACTTCAGTTCTTTTTCATATCCTGCGGCTCCAATTTGCATCTGTTAAAATCAATGTAAGTACCGGTAATTTCAATACATGTAAGCACATTAAACACTATGCTCAGTTGCAGTCTATATGCTTAAACAAAAATACTGTGGTCATATAAAAGGGACAACCTTGCCAAAATTAAGCAACTGATTTCAATGTTAGGTTTAAGCATATGCTTAACTCTCCTACTAAAATACATAGACTTAACCCATCATGCTGAATCTGTTAAGAATGGTATGGTGGACTTGAACATGCAGAAGCGTCTCTAGGATGGCAGTATTCAGATAGCAGTACATTCACCAAAGGCAAAGCCCACAGTTGAACGGCTTAGGCCCAGGATACCTTGAAAATCTCTTTGTCCTGTACATCCCAAGCCAATACCTGAGATCATATTTTGTTGTTGTTTAGTTGTTTAGTTGTGTCCGACTCTTTGTGACCCCATGGACCAGAGCACACCAGGCACTCCTGTCTTTCACTGCCTCCCACAGTTTGGTCAAACTCATGCTGGTAGCTTCGAGAACACTGTCCAACCATCTCATCCTCTGTCGTCCCCTTCTCCTTGTGCCCTCCATCTTTCCCAACATCAGGGTCTTTTCCAGGGAGTCTTCTCTTCTCATGAGGTGGCCAAAGTATTGGAGCCTCAGCTTCACGATCTGTCCTTCCAGTGAGCACTCAGGGCTGATTTCCTTAAGAATGGATACGTTTGATCTTCTTGCAGTCCATGGGACTCTCAAGAGTCTCCTCCAGCACCATAATTCAAAAGCATCAATTCTTCAGCGATCAGCCTTCTTTATGGTCCAGCTCTCACTTCCATACATCACTACTGGGAAAACCATGGCTTTTACTATATGGACCTTTGTTGGCAAGGTGATGTCTCTACTTTTTAAGATGCTGTCTAGGTTTGTCATTGCTTTCCTTCCAAGAAGCAGGCGTCTCTTAATTTTGTGGCTGCTGTCACCATCTGTAGTGATCATGGAGCCCAAGAAAGTAAAAGCTCTCACTGCCTCCATTTCTTCACCTTCTATTTGCCAGGAGGTGATGTTACCAGTGGCCATGATCTTCGTTTTTTTGATGTTGAGCTACAGACCATATTTTGTGCTCTCCTCTTTCACCCTCAATAAACGGTTCTTTAATTCCTCCTCACTTTCTGCCATCAAGGTTGCGTCATCTGCATATCTGAGGTTGTTGATATTTCTTCCAGCAATCTTAATTCCGGCTTGGGATTCATCCAGCCCAGCCTTTCGCATGATGAATTCTGCATATAAGTTAAATAAACAGGGAGACAAAATACAGCCTTGTCGTACTCCTTTCCCAATTTTGAACCAATCAGTTGTTCCATATCCAGTTCTAACTGTAGCTTCTTGACCCACATAGAGATTTCTCAGGAGACAGATGAGGTGATCAGGCACTCCCATTCTTTTAAGAACTTGCCATAGTTTGCTGTGGTCCACACAGTCAAAGGCTTTTGCATAGTCAATGAAGCAGAAGTAGATGTCTTTCTGGAACTCTCTAGCTTTCTCCATAATCCAGCGCATGTTTGCAATTTGGTCTCTGGTTCCTCTGCCTCTTCTAAATCCAGCTTGCACTTCTGGGAGTTCTTGGTCCACATACTGCTTGAGCCTTCCTTGTAGAATTTTAAGCATAACCTTGCTAGCATGTGAAATGAGTGCAATTGTGCGGTAGTTGGAGCATTCTTTGGCACTGCCCTTCTTTGGGATTGGGATGTAGACTTATCTTCTCCAATCCTCTGGCCACTGCTGAGTTTTCCAAACTTGTATTAGTGGGTAAGTAAGTTCTAATATGCACATGAGTCTAGGACTGTGGATCTAGTTAGTTCATACCAGAAGAAATGAAGAATTTCTCAAGCATCCCTGCATGTACAATGTATGTGTGCCAGAATCAAAATACCCCCCATCTCATTCAAAGACTGAACTTATAGCAAGCCAGAAAAGGGGGGGGGGGGAATGAAACCTGAGGAATCACTGCTAGAGCACAATGAGCACATTTATTTTTTTAAAAAAATACTTAATTTAATCTCCATTTTTAAATTTCATTTTATAGCACCTCCTCCAAAAAACTCCTCCAAAAGCTAACATAGAAAAATGAAGGACAATGTTTCAACCAAGGACGGATACCAAAAAACCCAATACAACCCTATTTAATTAACCCCATTGAAGCAAATTAAATACTCATTGTGTTTCATGGAATCAGCACTACAGTTTTGACATTTCTTTAATGCCAAGCTCTTGATTTTCTTTTTTTGAAGTAAAATTTTTGTTTTTACTCTATTTTTTAAAAATAACAGAAATATTTCTTTGAGCACAGTTAGCAATTTCTTTGAGGAATGCACAAAAATAATATTGGGAAAATGAAAGAGAGGGGGAAATGGCCGGCTACAGCACTGTGCTGTTCAAGCATTACAGCTTTCTGTTCTTCAGAACTGCATTCCCATAGTGGCTTAGGTCACTAATGAAAAATGAGGTTGTTGATTTTAGCCTGGTCTCCTGAGGACCACAACACAAACCACACAGTTCAACACAATTAGCAGTTTATTCAGCAGAGACACAGCTTTGGCATAGCAGGATTTCTCAACATCATGATGAAAGAAGCTTGTCAGAGCTGCAGATTGAAACATGTACATTTATGCTATTAGAACCAATATTTTCTGGGTCTAATCAGGGGCAGGGGGAAAGTGACTGTAAAAATGGGGCGGCTGGATCTGTCCTCATGGCTGTTTGTTCTGTTTTAATGCCCCATTTTAAATATGTGCTGTTGGTGAACTCTAAAATGACTGATAGGTTCTTCTCTCATAGCCCCACCCACTTCTCAGAAGCTGCAAACCAACGGTAGCCTTTTTGCTGTTAATATTCTCTACACTAATGTGTATTTATTAATCTGAGTTCACTCAACACAGGGACATATAAGAACTCGGGGGTGGAGGGAGTCTAATGTGTCAGATCAACATTATTCAAGCTCCCTTGTCTTCACATCACCATTTTTAAACCATTATTGTGAGACAGCTCAACTATTAAGTTTTTTTTTAAAAAAAATCTTGAGTCTTATTACAATATATAAAGGGGTTTTTGTTTTTGTTTCTTCTTACCCCTTTAATTTTTTTACTTTTTGAAAAAATAAAATAAATTTTAACTGATTTTTTAATTTTTCATTAATTTTAAGTCTTTAACTTCACCTTTTCAAGTTAACTTCATTATTTGTCCTTGCCTTTTAATTTTGAACTCCCACTCTTATTCTATTTATAACATTTTGCCTCCACTTTCATTTTTAACCTTAAATTCTTTGTAAAAAATTGTTTAATTTTCTTTTTCTATTATACTTTCAACTTTTCTACACACAAACATCCTCCCTTCTCCTCCCCCCCCCACAAATATAAGCCCCCACCCTGGTTTGTTTCTTGCGTGTTTACACATTGGTCTATGTTTCTTGCTCATCTGCCAATCTATTTGCTTGTCTGTCCCTCACTTGGCCATCTTCACTGATATGGCTACTGCAGCCTGGGAGAAATTTGCACTAAAATATTGATGAATTTTTCTGAGGACTTTTTTCTTTTTAAAAAATCACAAACTGTCATGAAAATGTGGGGACCTAACTTAGAACTGGAAAAGTGTGAAACTGAGAGAAATAAAAAATTGACAAATTCACCCATTCCTAGTTGTACATACTTAATTAGCCAAAAAATTCAAATGAAGTAACATTTTGAAGCAAATTTAGTGACTCGTGCTTGGGGAAACAGTGGATAAATTTTGAAGAAAGCCAAAAGGAGTTTCAGTAACACTGGCATTTGCTTGGTGTAGCAGCTGCCTGGCAAAACAAGACTAGTTTGAGCTGCCTGAGTATGCAATTTATGTATTAGAAGCTTATGTGGTAAGAAAATACTTCTGATCTTCTTTGGAAACATTTAGCTGTTTTCTCTGGGCAACATCCACATTTTATATAATTGCTTTATATGACTCTTACAATTTTATTTTGTTAATAATGCTTTTGCAATATGCCGGCTGCTTATCACAGCCAGCAGACTGCTTATACTTGATTATGCCTGATCCTTCTTGAAAGAATAAACTATTTTATCAACAACTGACTTAAAGCTAACAGGACTTGCAATGGTGCAAAGTTGTAAAGACAAGCTGGGAACTCTAAACTCTTTACAATGTTTATTAAGGTCTGAATGATGCCAAGAAATGCATTATTTATCAGCTTAGCACTTGATTAGGTGTTAAATAGCTGTCACAAGAGATTTCAGCAGTAACTGGGTTGACTTCCAGCAACTGTCACATTATAGTGTGATCTAGGATAGAGAACCGTAGGGGAAAGACACACCATAGCATGGCTAGTGCTGCTTTTCTCCCTGTGGGTCCAAGCTGGGGAAGAATAAAAGCGTTTGGGATCTGGCGTGATGGAGGAGGGATGGGCCTCCGTCTGATTCTGCCATTGCCAGAAGGAGCATCTGTTGTATTCTGGAGGCTGGCCTAATGTTAGGTTAAGAGCACAAAGAGGTAAGATGTGCCAGAGAAGAGTAGGTAACACTAGCTGGTAAGGAAAGGCTATTCATGCATAAACTATGCAGCAGGACTATGCATATGTGGTCCTCCAGGTGTCATTGGAATACAACTCCCATTATGAATGACCACTGGCAATGCTGAAGGGACACAGGTTCTCCATCCCTATTACACAGGGAAGCCCGGGAGCAAGGAAGGAACAAGATAAGGTAGTGAATCTGAGAGCTTCACACCAACAGTGCTGCATTGCACAGAAAGATGTGTTGGCAGAAAAAGTAGGCCATCAACCACTTATGCAACTGGGTGAACAATTCCAGGGCCTAGGAAGAACTAACAGCAGCAATGGTGAAGCTAGCTAATTGAGACCTTGGGATTAATGGTCGCCATGGGGTATGATGTCAAGTTCTGCAAGAGGGCTTCTAACTACCCTTGCTCTAGGTGGGACCTGAAGAACACTGACATGTGGCTGGAATTAATTGGGCCAAACACTGAGAAGAGGCCAGATTCAAGTACAACCAAGGAGTATGCCATAGGATGCAATGCAGTTTCACACATGTGTGTGAACATTACCGTGGGCTTCATCCCCACACCTTTTGCAATAGGAACCCGTCCTGCTTTTGTGGCTGCCAGGGCTTTGACCCCAGAGCCCCACAAAATGCTGGCAGCAGAAACGGGGGGGGGGGGACCACCCAGCAGCAGAACCCATTATTAACCCATTATGCTCTTTAGCCCCATCACCAATCAAACTAGGGGCCCTATACTCCCCTCCTTCAACGTTATCTGGACCAGCAAGCTGTTCAATATTTCTGGGAAGGTTTCATGCGGGGTTTCGGGATCCTATACTATGAAGAAATAAACATACACACACACCTTTAATTGCTACACTCCAATGAAACAAAAAACAGTTTGCCAACCATATAAATAAAAAATCTGAGCAAACACAGTTGCATGCTTTTTACTCAATTTATCATCTGAACATGAAGGTAGAAGTTAGAAATACTATTCACCAATACGACACGGAGGAGAAGTTTTTAAAAACTAAAAAAAAAACATTTTCTTTTTCCTAATTTTGCTAAGAATAAAAAATAGTAAGGGAAAATAAAGGAAAAGATTTGGAAGCATTCCTGTGACTTCCTCTCTGCAAACTACCTCTGTCTCTGCTTTTCAAAAATGTATATTTAGGGTGTCTTCTGTCTTCATCTTTAAATGTTTAAAATATGCCTTCTTAATGATTATATAATTTTCTCTCATTCACTAAAAGCATATTAACAGGTTAAGTAGCTACACATCTTGCTTTTGTCTAAATTAATTAGGCTTAACATTCTAATGGATAAAAGAGGTTATTTTCACAGAAGCAGTTTTGGACAAATTAGGAGAAAGATGCCTGTCCATCCAGAACATTAGAAAAAGAAGAAGGTCATCTTAGTCAAACACTAGAAGCAAATACAAAAGGGAACAAGTTATCTAACTTTCAAATATAAATGAAACAGGCAGGAATTGTTCACAGCTTCAGTGAAGCACTCTTTTATATCCTGATGTAATGGAAAGGATGATAGGCCAGATGTAATGGAAAGATTTTGGAAGAAAATATTACAGGCGTACATTTGACCCTGTCTTTCCGCTTGAGATGCATGAGATGAGATGCTGGTGAAACAGTTGGGGAAAACCCAGAATGCTCTGAATTATAGGAAGTCACAGAGTGGAGAAATGTTAGCTCTCTGATTCCTCTGAATACTGGTAATAAATAAAACTCAAGCAAGCAATTGTGATGATACTTTCTGAACACATGAATGGAGAGGAACAATGGGCAGAGATGGACTGTGATGTAAAGGATAAGGAGTTGGACTCTGAATTTTTGAGACCTTCATTTTAAACCCTACTTGATCATGAAACTCTGCATGCAGTCCTTTGGAGAAATCACTTTCTAACTGTTAGGAAATATAAAATGGGCAATAGTAGTATTCATGAACAGCCTTCTGTGAGATAAATGACAGGCCTGTTTTGCTTGGATAAAAATGATCAGAGGACGGTAACAGGAAGATCTGTACTGGAAAATAGAAGTGGTTCCAGGAAGTTGGAAAGCTTAAGAGTAGGAAGCTCAGCAGTAGGACAGCTGATGGCAGGCACAAAATTATTCATGGGCTAAAACAGGGGAACATGAATGGGGTATTCAGAGGTGTCAGGAAAGGCAGAGAAGAAAGCCCAACATTTTGGGGGGAGGGGTAGGCAGCTTTAAAAAACAACAACACCCTACCATGCCCCTGGAAACAGTGCTATTTGCCAAAGCTTATAATAAGAATAGAAAGAATGTTAAACTCTGTGTCACCTCATCTAACACAGTACACCATCCACCTCAAACTCCCCAAATATATATATATGTGTGTGTGTGTGTGTGTGTGTGTGTGTGTGTGTGTGTGTGTATAAAATCCCCCCCCCCCCAAAATAGAAACTCTTCATTGGCCTGCATGTACACTGTCTTAATCAGATCATTGGCAGTAGCACCAAGAAGCTATTGCCGGCAAGGGGGACGGGCAGAATTCAGGAGGGCAAGCAGACCTTATTTTTTAAAAAGTGGGCATGGCCAACCTAGTTATTAACCTGGAGTTTCAGTTTTTTAAAGTTTTACTTCCATTAGGTTAACAGGAAAAAAATAGAAAATTAACTTTGCATTTATTTATTTTATTTTAAATAAAGTAAGATTGCATGCAAACACCATTAAAGAGTTTGTGGTACTGTAATACCTTATTTTTGGTCCTGTTTTTTTTTAGTTCATGTTTGGGCTGGGTGCTTAACGGTAACTGATGGTTTACAACAGAGCTTTCCAAACTGTGTGTCATGACACATTAGTGTGTTGGTTGCAGTGTGTAGGTGTGTCACATGAATGCTCCCCGCTCTCTTCCTGGCTGGAAAGGGTTTGGTTTACTTAGTAAAACTGAATTACTGTGTCACAAAATGATGCATGTCTAAAAAGTGTGTCACCAACATGAAAAGTCTGGAAAGCTCTGGTTGCCAAGGTCCCACAATGTAATGTGTTAGGCACCTTGTAGCATTTGTAAGATCTAACCTTCTATCTTTGTTGAAAGCATACTGAATCTGTATGAAGAAATCCTTAATTCTATAACTTGTGGAACATGATTTTCTTAAAATAGGAACAGATAAAGGAACAACAAAAAAGAAGCAGAATGTAAACTACATAGTACCTAACTGTAAAGAAGAAAAAACATTTAGAATAACATATTAATATAGTCCCAGTGATCATCAAGCAAATAAAGTAATGCCTAAGTATCTCAGTGATTTAACCTTTAATGGGCTGGCGCTTTTTATCTGAGAGTACATTGTAATTACAGCCAACTTTTTTTATTGCCCAGCACGCTCTTATCCTGTAAATGGCACTAGGTAAGTCCATAAATAATAATGTGTTAGCTAATTGGGCCAAAGCCATATTTCTATATTTCTGTAATGCTGTCGGTGCTATTTAAGCTGTGCCAAGCTGGCTACAGTGAAAATAAAGTGATTTAAATTAACCTTCCTGAAATGCTGTCCTATCAAGCTTCAAGGTCAGTCTGTGCCCGTGAAAAGAATACATAATCAAAGTCCACCATGTTGTTTCATTGGCATGTGATATTGAATGGCAACAGAATTTGTAGCTGCACCCGCGGTTCCCTATTTTGGATTAATGAAGATACACACAGGAAGGTGATGGATGGAAGATGAAGGATCCTGTGTGAAGAGCAGGGTAGAGAGGATCTCCCAAGGTAGGAGGCTGGGGAAGAGGGTGAAGCTCCCAGGCGGAATAAGGGCTAAAATAGAATTGTGATACCTTGTATTTACTTTCTCTTTTTTTCCTTCTCTTTCTTCTTCTTTATTTTCTTCCCTTTCTTCTTCTTGCTTTTTTTTTCTTTTTCCCATATTAGTTTAGCTTTTATTGTATTTTATGTTGAAAACTTTTAATAAAATTTGATTTTAAAAACACACTAAAAATTACTTTTTAATCCCTTTCTCATAGAACTGCATTTGCCTTCGTTAGCACCCTCAGTTTCACTCTTATAGTCCAATCCTATGCACTGAAAATTTTCTGGTCATTCATTCATTCTCCACCATCCACACACCAGAGGTTCTTGAGAGTGCAGACTCCTTAGACCAGGCTTCCTCAAACTCGGCCCGCCAGATGTTTTGAGACTACAATTCCCATCATCCCTCATCAGTGGTCCCGCTAGCTAGGTGATCATGGGAGTTGTAGGCCAAAAACATCCGGAGCGCTGAGTTTGAGGAAGCCTGCCTTAGACCTTCCCCTTCCCTCTTGTTGTAGGCTGCTTGTCACTATATGCCAACTTGGTAAATTAAATGTAAAGGAAATGGGGCTGGCTTGAGAAACAATTTGACATTCTTTTCCTAATCAAATTATAATCCAAAATGGAGATCAAGTTGGGCTCCTAATCCTCCTTGAGACAAACATTATTCAAATCAATATGGCTGACCTGACCCAACAACCCCTCCACACAAACAAACCTCATTGCAGTTAACTAAAGATAACAAACCACACCCTGCCCCCACCTCTCTCACTACCAAGAAATATGTATTTGTGTAAGTGTATGTATACATATATATGTGTATACATACATATATACATACATATACACATACATAAAATAAATGAATAGGGAGCCTACACAAGTGACGCTGGCATAAACCCCCACAAACATTCTGGATATTGCCACCACAATCCCCTCTCCCCCTTCTCTCACCCCTCCTTCTTCTTCCCCCATTTTACTCTGTATTATGTCGCGGGTGGCGCTGTGGGTTAAACCACAGAGCCTAGGACTTGCCGATCAGAAGGTCGGCGGTTCGAATCCCTGCGATGGAGTGAGCTCCTGTTGCTCGGTCCCTGCTCCTGCCAACCTAGCAGTTCGAAAGCACGTCAAAGTGCAAGTAGATAAATAGGTACCGCTCTGGCGGGAAGGTAAACAGCGTTTCCGTGTGCTGCTCTGGTTCGCCAGAAGCGGCTTAGTCATGCTGGCCACATGACCCAGAAGCTGTACGCCGGCTCCCTTGGCCAATAAAGCGAGATGAGCGCCGCAACCCCAGAGTCGGTCATGACTGGACCTAATGTTCAGGGGTCCCTTTTACATGTCTCACATCAAATGGGGGAAAAGACTTTACGATTTTTTTTTGGCGGGGGGGAGACAATGCACATTTTTTTGTGAACCAAGAAAGTCTTTAATTATAACAAAAAACAAAACAACATTATGATCTTGGAAGCTCATATCCAGGGTCAGGCCCAGCAGATACCTAAATGTGCACAGGACCTGAAGTCTACCAAAGCCTTATAATGAGATAATCTGCAGAAAGTCTCTTTGCAGATTTAGAGGATGTGAGACTACCTTGCATTGGAATCATCAGATAAACAGCAGAAAATTGTTTTAATTCTTATGATTATTAGCAGCCTGATGCCGTAGCTTAATCTGATTTGTATTGTATTATTCAGTTTTTATTACTTAAAGATAGTATTGCAATTTTCAGAAGCCAACTCATGGTTTGGTGTGTTTGAGTAGGCCAAACGCTGCTAGACACTTAGGAAGACTGTAATTTCATAGATGAAAGATTCAGTATTAAAGATGGTTCTAGCAGACAGTGCTGCCTGAGTCAAAGGACAATGTAGTACCCTCTCCCCACTCCACATGACTGGGTGTTACTTTGATACTGGCAATGGGATAGCATCTTCCACAGCACCTGAGGGAAGCAGGCTAGTTTGGGGGGGGGGGGTTTCTGCTTCCCAATATCTATTGCCCAAGGTGATTGCTTCACTCTGCCTAATGGTAGGTTCAGCCCTACTGGCAGTCAGAATAAAAGGAGTAGGAATCAAATTAGTTGTGATTTGCTGGCTTCAGCAGGACACAGTGACAATTAACTTTAGCTGGGTTAACCTCAATATTTCTAACTGCATGGGTAGACTATCACCCACTAACTTCTTAATAGGCACAAATTAATCTGGGTGCAGAAGAGAAGTATGGAGAAATTAAAACAGCCACTAACATTGCAATTTGAATTTACCTTGGATAAAGCATGTGTCTAAAAAAAAAAAAAAAAAAACAGGGAGGAAGAAAAATGCAGGATGTTTGAAAGTGAAGTATAAAAGCTCAATATTGCACCTTGTTGTGGCAGACTGCACTACAGGGAGAAATTTGTTTCTGACTTATCATTTTTATCCCAAGGAGTATAACTACCAATGCGGTTATTATTCATACAAAGTGTCATAATAGTAGCTCTCAGGGACAGATTCTGGACTGCACTAACGTTCACCTATGGCTGTAATATTTAGTGAATGATTATTGTTTGGGCAACTGAAGACTGAAAAAAGAATGGCTATTCACCTTTTTGTGAAGAGCCACAAATTACCTAAGGCCAATGCTGCTAGATCTGGCTAAAAGCAGTGAGCCTCTTGCAAGTGGGGATTAGTGCCAGTCCATTATATCGTCTCTGTGTGAAACAGATGTGAGTAATCTTCCCCTAAAAATTGACTGCAAGCTAACAAATATAAAATTAAAACAGCTGAGCCAGCTATATACAGCTGTAAGGCCTGCCTCTGTGGATCCATATGGAGTACAGGCAAGATGGTTGCAGCATTATTTGAGCTCTGCTTGCTTTCCCCCAGAAAATGCTGTGTTTATACACTGCAATTAAAAGCTAAAAACAGAAGTATAATTTTGCATATTTAAACTTGTTTTCCAATTATTTCAGAGTTGTCTTGGGTTTTGCTTCTGTCCCAGCTATTATGCCACTGGCATAAGACTCTGGCACATCAGTCCCAAGCACATTTACTTGGATATAAGCCTTGCTGATTTAACTGAAACTTATTTCTAAGTAAGCATGCTTAAGATACCAAGCTAGGGGCTGTTAAAATTTAATTCTCAGTTTAGGAAAACTGTTCAATCTGTTCCCAGTATTTCATTATTCTGCAACACGGGCCAGTTATGTTGCTACACTTTCTTACCACTGTGTGGAATTCATGTTAGGCAGATGCACAAGAGCAAACTGAATTAAATACAACCAAATGGAAGTGCTTCACCAGTCCATCATGAGGATCTAATGATTTTCACCATGCCCTTGTGCCAAGAGGGCATACAAGTGACCGAGATAAGACTACTTATGTGAAATATCTATCCTGTTCACACCGCACAACAAAGTAAAACAAATGCAACTGCTAATAAATCTTCATACTCAATAGAATGTCCAATGAACAAGAAAGGGGAAACTGTGGCTCTCTAATTGTTTTAGGACTACAACTTCCATCATCCCTGATCACTGAGGCCATGTTGGCTGGGCTTTGATGTGAGTTGAAGTCTGTCAACATGTGGAGGGCCAGGTTCCCTATCCTTGTAACAAACAACCACAATCAAATAACCAACTCAACTCCCAATATCATCTTGAAGATGTAAGACTTACAATCCTTTTTAAAGACTATCAGAAATGTCCATTGTTGTTTCTCTGGGAAAACTCTGGGGAATTTATAAAGAAGATCCTACTACCTGCTCAGTTTGTGACTTTCTACAAGAAAGGAACAAGGAACTCAGACTGATGTAAACCTTAACTGACAGGAAGGGTACATAAAGGGGGAGAGTGTCTTCAGGGTTTGTAGACTGACATCACTGCCCTCCTAAGGAAACTGTTTACAAGTCAAATGTGAACAGCAAGGCAAACATCAAGATTAGATCATCATGGAGGCAAATATTGGATGGTGTTACCTAGATTATGGAACCTCCTCTTGACTGGAAGTTTGAACCCAAAGCCAACTTATTTTCCAAGGAAATGCAAAACCTTTCAGTTGCCAGTGATGAATGTATCTGTTATATGTTAACTATGGATTGATTTAATGCTTGTATTGTTCTCTATATATAGCCCGTATAAATACTGTTTCCAATGTGAAGTGAAGTGTAGTTAGTTATTTCTTTAATAATGTAATGATGGCTTATTTGAAGCAATATATATTTAATAAAACACACACCTGAACTGCTTTTTTTGTTTTTTTTTAAAGTCTATGAATAGCAGGGATCCTTTTCTGGTTGATTTAACACTCTGATCCCTTTCTGAACTTATATTTGAAAGAAATCCTGGGAGCTTCAATATACAACTAAGAACACCTGCTGCACACATGAGATACTTCAAAAATGTATTGAGGGTCTGAGAATAGGGAAAATAGTAACTAATCCCTTCACCTGCTCTTGTCACTGTACTTGCACTGCTGAGCTTGACATACATGTAGAAACATGTAGCTGGCTTTTCGGATATCAAGGGAAAATGTAACTATCACACCTTACAGCCTTTCTTTTGCTGCCTGCATTGGCCCATTTTCAATTTAAAAAACCCCATCTTGCTAAACCATAGTTTAGCTGTCTTGAATGAATGATGGAAGAATGAAATGGTGCACTCCATCTTCACTCTTCTCCTTATTTCCTCCTTCCCTCTGTGTTTACATCCTAGTTTAATTAAAGTGCAGCGAGCTGTTATGCTCAAAAATGAGTAACAGTTTGAAGTTGGTTTGAGATCCTGGTTAGTAAACTAACATTAAAACAGTTCCCTGCTTTGGACATAACAGTTAACTGTGGTTTAATTAAACTGGGATGTAGCATTAAGGAAGGAAGGCGGTGAGCACTGTGGTGAGGAGGGAGCATACAGCCCTGTTGCTCATTACTGGTTGCTAAGTGATGGTTTAGTAAGCTAGGAATTGACTGTCCCAGCTGAACCATTTTTGTGTATCTAGACTGAGATTAAAGTCTATAGTTTAGAACACAATCAACAGAAATAATGAATTAGAACATTATCAGGCACTGCTATCCACACTTGGTTGTATCCTGTTGTGTCCTGTCACATATGGAAGGCTCATTGATCCATTGCAAGTGGCAGAAGTAATTATCACTGATTTTTCCCTTCCCCCCTACAGCCCCTTGTGCCCCCTCATCTGCTCCAGAGGACTGTGAGACAACCCCCTCCCCCTCTAACACTGTTAGATGTGACACGGGAGGTAGCAAGAGAAAGTGAGGATAGCAAAAATAATCTCCTTCCTTTTTTCTCCTCATACTGGATCAAAAAGCCTTCTGACATCTAAGAGGCAGAACTGGATTTAACCCATTAAGCTTTAAGAATGAGATGAGCTAATGTCAAATATATAAATCAGTCTCCAAGAAGCACTGAACCTTCGAACTCTACTGTTCCTCTTGAAGTTAATTTGCATTGTGTGCAAGAATCTGTCACCACCACCTAGGCACAAATCTAGGTGAACTCTGGCTACCAACCTACCTACCATGTGGAAAATTAACACAATGTGAATGTAGTTTCATGGTCAGCTTAACATCTGCATCACTCTTCCAAGTGAGGAGGGAAATTTTTGCCTTCCTTTCCTGTTCCAGATTTCTGATTAGGTGAAAATGTGTGCGAAAATCCTTATAAGCTTGGTAGGGCAATGTAAAAGACCAGCCTACTACATAAACAATGATGACACGCCTTTAAGTAAATTGGGGGGGGGGGACATTTTTCAGAAAAAATGCTTGAAATACATCACCCCCAATTCCACATGTTACTTTCTCAAGTGGACATACAACATTGATTAAGACGAGCCAAGTGTAAGTATCCCATTCTCCTAGATCAATCTTCCTCAACCTGATGCCCTCCAGTTGTTTTGTGCTACAACTCCTATCATCATTAAATCCTGCTTTGCCAGTATATATTCCATAGCAGGGTTTTTTATACTGAGATGAGACAAACTGGCAGATGGCTTTGTATATGGACTGTACTTACACTGGAATAAAAGAGAATACTTCTTCAAAGTATACTAAAGCTTTTTAGAATAATATACATAAGGCTGATTTGGCTCCTTGTAATGTCTTGTAATCTATTGTAATCCTGCCTTTTTGATTAGGATTAAGCTTTTGCTAGCATCTTTATTTTTAAAGGAACACAGAGTAAGTGAAATAGTATCCTCTTTGAACCAACTAATGGTCAAAAAGGAATATTTCAAATTACAAAAAAAAGAAAAATTCTTCAAAGATGATTGTTTATTTGCCTAAATTTATGTTGGGCCAGTGAAACTAAATTCCTGTTCAAAACATTTTATTGTACTTTGAAATAGCAGTCAGGTTTTGCTATTCATATTGCAGTAGGAATGCAGGTAGCTATGTAGCCCTTTTGATTTTCAACATGTACAGAATCCTTTTATTTCTAGATGACTCATATCTTTAAGACTCATCCATCATTTTATGAAGCAAACTTGATACATTTTACAGCAGAGACACACTGTGCTCTTTGATGGAGAATACACTTCTTGTTGTTTTTCATTGCTTCAATATAAATGTCACTTGAGCTGAAAGTCTGTCTGCTGGCAGGTTTTTGAAAGCTTAAGTATCACACTATTATTAACATAAGGGCTGAAATGGCAAAGACTACACAATGAATTGCTTGTGTGCTTAGTACTTTTTCAAGCAGACTGGCATCTTTGCTCTTCTTTCGGACACTGGTATACCTTTCCAACAACAATGCAAGTTAGGAATAGTTTTATGATGGGAATCTTTAAAATGAAATAGGAGCAGCACCTGCTGATGTGGCTCCCCATGAGGAAATGTTACAACATTTGGGGTTCTTTTAGTTTAGGGAGGGGAAAAGGCTCACAATGGGGATAGACAAAATAGAGGCTTAAAAATTATGCATGGTGCAGAGAAAATGGATAAAGATTTTTGTGTTCTCTCTTACATAATATTTAAGTTGCCTCTGGACAACCTGTTTATTGAACATTCATCCTGATTTGTTTGTGGGGAGAGTATATGATGTCACATCAAACACTTTCCACTGCATTTCCCCATTGCTTTCGTAATGGCAAAGAGCTTGATATTTCAGGGAAGTGGACTTGTTTTGCAAAAGCTTTAATTGCACAATTGGAATTTGCTGGTATGTGATTGAATCCAACCTCCCCTACAAACAGTGACAGTCTGGAAGTGCCCCCAAAGTCATCCAATGGAGTTGAATGGGGGGAGATTCAGGACAGACAGAAGGAAGCACTTCTTCCCACAGCCTTTTCTATTGATAGAAACTCTTAACAGCTTGCTGTGTGGGACAGTGGGACCCTGGTTTTCAAACCAGTCTAGAAGCCACACCCTGAGACTACTGCCAAGGAGAGAGACAGACCCTGTGATGAAGTTTTGGACCACATCTCCTGCAGGAACACTGATTAAATGGAACAGAGAGCTCCTTTTAAATAAAAAAGAACAAGTTGGAAGAAGCAGCCAACCAATCATTGTTTTCAATCTGTTATTGCCTACACTTCACTGTTAGTTTAAACCCCATCATATCCCAAAGAAGAGCAACTTCAAAAATCCAAATGCCTAAACCCATAAGAAAAGCTTGTTGGATCAGATCAAAGGTCCACCTAGTCCAGCATCCTGTTCTCACAGGGTCAACCAGATGCCTGTGGGAAATTGAAAGGCAGAACCTGAGCACAATAGCACTCTATCCACTTGTGATGCCCAGCAGCTGGTATCCAGGGATATCCTGCTTCTGACAGTGCAGGTAGAACATAACTATTGTGGCTAGTAGCCACTGATAGCCTTATGCATCATCACCCTCTTTCTGTGCTCCTCAGGTGTTGCTACAGCTATTTCCAAGGCCACACAAACAGGCTTGATTGCTTGGGACACCAAACATTAGATCTGCTTGACCAAATGCAGGGGAATAAAAAGAAACAGCATTTTCTCATCCTGCTGTCCTCCCCATCCCCCTTTTCCGGATATCATGCCAACTCTTCATAGTGTGCAGTTTCACACTAATAATAAGCAAAGCTCCACTGGATTATTTTTAAATGGCTCTGCTCTTTTAAGAAGACATTGGGGGAGTTTCACCGCTCCATAATACTCAGAAAGCGGAGAACTGTTGGGGGGGTGGGGAAAGAGAGAAGCAGCAGCTGCTCCGGCACTACATAAATCCAGGCACAGCAAGTAAAAACATAGCATTCACTTTGCTATTTTTCCTTTGTTGACGAAATCACAACTGTGTTCACGGAAACCCTGAGGGACTACTCAGACCATTTCAGCTGTTCAAAAGAATAATACCAACAAAAAAAAGCACATTTTTCTCCCCACAGAAAAGCAGTTTGCTTATGTTAGAAGAATTCAAAGCAAAGGAAAAAGAAGGATGCATTTCCATTTCCTCCTGACTCCCACCTATCTCCCATCATTCAGTGCACAGCCTTTAAAAAACAGCCACAGGGAAAAATGTAGAAGTCACAAGGACACATCGAGATGCCAAGAAAATCCATGTAAAATCACAGAAGAAAAAATATTGGCTAAGTAAAGGACTAGGGGAGGCAGGAATAGTAATCTTACTTGACCCTCTCCATTGTATATAACAGATCATCTGGCTGTCTCTGTCATATGTTGTGCAATCCAGGCGATCCCATGAATGTAAGAGCGTTACTGTAGATTTCTGCATTTTTTAGGCTTCTCCTTACACTTCAGTACCAAGGGCAGTGCTATGGACTCATTACACTTGGAGCAGCTCCTGGTATTGAAATGAAGAATCACGTGGACCTGCATGGCAGGTCTTTGAATGAGAGCCAGCTAAAGTTCCATGCTAGTACATCCCTGTAGTGAGACTGTATATTTGTCAAAAGGCAGAGAATGGTTTTGTTATGCATACAAAGGTCTGAAACAATTTGTTGAATGGTTAATCTCCTCATAACCAAAAAGTTGAACAACATATCCCCATCTGATTGCTTGGGGTGCTGGCAGTGGAGGAAAGATTATCTATGTGGAACTATATCACAGGAGGAGGTGGTTCACACCCATTAAAATGTGGGCACAGAATGAGTTAAACAAATCTTTATATGATTTCAGATGCCTACTGCTTTTCATGTACATTATTACCTCTTATATACCTCCTACCCCTTGGGATTCTGCCACCTGAGATGGCTGCCTCATGGACAGGCCAGCCCTAGTTATGAATATGCCATGCACCAGATGTGCCTTTGACCCTTGCCTTGCTTATGTACTGTACTGATCTGAGCATTAAAGTTTTTGGCGGATAACATAATCAGAGTCTGAGCCCTTCATCCAGCCAGGACAGCACAGATGAGAAGCATAAATAATGGCATTCAAATTGCTAGTCACACAGTGTTACAAGGAACCGAACAGCTGTTTTACAGGAAAGCAAAAAAAAAGAAAGATTCCATAAACAGCCCACTTTGGAAAGCATGCATTACACCTAACATGCCAAAATGTGGATAAGAATGGTGAATCCAGACAGAACTAATCATGAGAAGAATTTAGAGATGATTTGCAATGAAGTCAGGAGAACATCAATGTCAAAAAGAAGCAATTGCCTAGGATAGGTTTTGAATACTATAGTACCAAAGGCTTGTTTTAAAAATCAGTGTTTTCATCTGGGTTTATATAAGCCCACTTACATACCTTAAATCAGTGATTCTCTAACATGGGTCCCCAGACCACTGGTCCTGCTCCCTAGGGATGACAGGCGCTGTAGTCCAAGAACAGTTGGGGACCCACGTTGGATAAACACTGCCCTAAATCATGGTGTGGAACCGTTTTCAATTAGAGTACCATTGCCTAGAAAACATTAAGCTGGTGGCACAGGAAGGAGTGGCCAAGCTAACACGTGTCCAGGGCCCAAGTAGGCAGCATATTTTGATTTAATTCATTCTTTCCTCCAGAACTGTGTATGTTACAGCTGCCCTTAACTGCTGCCCCAGAAAGCAGATCAACAGCTGCTAACAGCAGCTACAGCATTCCACAGTTCATGTCTGCTCATTCTTTGCTGAAGCTCCCACATTTAGCATGCATTCCTGTCTGTAGCTTCTTGGAAACCTGCAGATTGAACCTGTTTTTCAATTTAGTAGCAACATTCACTCAACAGCAATATGTTACCAAGCCAGCTGGTCTTTTTTAACCTTTCCCCCCTTTTAATCTTTGAATGTTCTGTGTCAACCTCATCTGCTCCCAGCTGAGATAACCTTGGATCCTGCACTATATTGGTTGTATCTTTTTACATTCCTTCTACCTTCTTGTTGAAAAATAAAATAAAATAGAACAACTGATTATAATTGACACTGAGAAATAAAACTTGGAGCAGAAATATTTTCAAGATGTTGTCACCCATAATTCCTCTTTCTCCACCACATGCTGACACTGTAATTCAACCAAATGCAAGGTTTGATTCTGGTTGTTCTATTTTCATGTAGTTGTATATCATGTGGAAGCAGATTTATTAGAGCAGGGAATACAGGATCACAAGTAGCTCAAATGGCCCCAATGGAAAAGGGCAATGTTAGGTTAGCTTAAATAAAACAGATAGCTGTATTGCCTTCCTTTTATTGGTATTTTTAATCATAATTTTTATAGTCTTTTGAAAATAATAATAATAATAATAATAATAATAATAATAATAATAATAATAATTTATTATTTGTACCCCGCCCATCTGGCTGGGTTTCCCCAGCCACTCTGGGAGGCTTCCAACAAAGACAAAAAAATACACTAAAATGTCACACATTAAAAACTTCCCTGAACAGGGCTGCCTTCAGATGTCTTCTGAATGTCAGGTAGTTGTTTATCTCTTTGACATCTGATGGGAGGGCGTTCCACAGGGCGGGCGCCACTACTGAGAAGGCCCTCTGCCTGGTTCCCTGTAGCTTTGCTTCTCACAATGAGTGAACCACCAGAAGGCCCTCAGAGCTGGACCTCAGCATCCGGGCAGAACGATGGGGGTAGAGACGCTTCTACAGGTATACATGACCGAAGCCGTTTAGGGCTGTTTAAAACACCAACACTTTGAATTGTGCTTGGAAATGTTCTGGGAGCCAATGTAGGTCTTTCAAGACCGGTGTTATGTGGCCTCGGCGGCCGCCCCCAATCACCAGTCTAGCTGCCACATTCTGGATTAGTTGTAGTTTCCGGGTCACCTTCAAAGGTAGCCCCCACATAGAGCTCTCCCAGATGTATTCTTGGTTGAGTAAGCAGCGTATAAAATTTGTTAAATGAAATAAAATAAACCATATGGGCCAGAATATTCGCATAGGCTACTCTGAATCTGCAAACCTTGCCATCTTCCTTACTCACGGCACCAGGAGAGATCTCTGTTCTCTCACATCAGACTTCTATTCTTGCTTTTGTGACTGGCTGTTATTTACATATCACTATGATGTGTATCCAACCTTTTTATTGTAGATATTTAAGTTGGCCAAACTAGACCCATAAAAGTATAATTTCATTATTAATATTAATCTAGACAAATGTTCCTAACAACAGATTTCAGGTCTTCTCACGTTCTGCCATGATAATCCTCCCAAAGCCATTACAGTAGTACCTGTGGTTGCAAACAGGATCTGTCCTGGAGGCCCATTCACAACATGAAAAGAGCGTGACCCGCAGCGGCGCGTGTGCGCATGCGCAGGTTGCGATTCGCCGCTTCTGCGCATGACGTCATTTTGCACTTCTGCGCATGTGCGAGCAGCGAAACCTGGAAGTAACCCTTTCCGGTACCTCCGGGTCGCCGCAGGACATAACCTGAAAGAACGTAACATGAAGCGGACGTAACATGAGGTATGACTGTAAACAGTAGAAGGAAATTACATACCACTCAGCACTTACTCAAACTTCCTTCTGCCTAGAGAACTGTAGACTTATAAAGCAATGTGCAGTCAACCTCGTTCTCTGAATGGCAATGGCTTCCACCTGAGAGGTGTCAGAACTGAGTTCTGGTGAGTTCTGGCTGAAAAAAAGCACTGCTTCTTGAGAGCATCCACAGCAGCTCTCAGGATAACACTTGGTACTTGACTTCACACTAGCCTTTAACAAGGTCCTTTACCAAAGGTTCACAAAGTAGTCATGTAGAAGGCTGTGTCCTGTTACAGATCTGCAGCCAGTTGCTGTTGTTCCTCTATAGTTCTTTTACACTTGCTCATTCATTTGAAATGGCTGGTGCTGGAGAAATCCCCAGTGGACTATGCCAGTGTTATGTATGATGGCTCCTGAACAAAATTCTCAGCCTCCCCAGCTCCAGTACAGATTTAAAGAAACTTTCTGCAGTACACAAAACATTTTGACTATTTCCGAGTCTGAAGAGCACAATCTTTTTCTTTCTTTTTTTCACATCACAGATATTCCTTCCCACCCACCCCCCTCAAATGCTCACAGCCTGGAAAAAAGCTATTTCTATTCTAATAATTCTTTCCCATTTCTATTCTTTCAGACTGTCATCTGGCATCTCAGCAGACTTCTGCCACCTGCAAGGGCAGGCAAAGTCAGACATCTCAACTCATTCATGATTGCAAAGCTTCTTACGCCGTCCAGGTGGCACATATTCCTTTTTCACATTTCTCACACATACTAAAAATGGGTGCCAGAAATGGCAAAGCTGCAAATGAGGAGGAGGAGAGGTCCTTAAAATTATCCCCTTTGCCAAAGCAAATATATACAATCATGAAACGCAGCCAATATCCTCAAATAGCAGCAAATGAAAGCGGGAAGCTATTCCTTGCAAAAAGTTCAGCCAGGAAGATTCCTCATCTTGGAGGTATGCCAGGTTTGGGATTAGCTTGTACCTGCAGGGGATGCTCTGTGCCAAGCGTAGTTGCTACTCTACCAGAGCAGAACATTATACTAACAGAACTTTCGCTGTATACTCAAGTCTTTAGCCATTTTCTAAAGCTCTACAGGATGAATCACCTCCACAGCTGTTAGAGGATTAAAACATCCTTGCACTCCAAGCTGCTTCAAAGACACACACACACACACACACACACACACACACTTCTTCAGAAAATGATTTCTACAGTTCATTAGGCTTAAGAAACCACATGCTTAACTTGCCATTTGCCATTCCTTGTTTTCTGTTTACACTGTTTTAAGATTGCTATAATGATTAAAAATCTCCAGTTAATGGATCAATCAGATTCTTCATTTTCCAAACAAAGTTTGTTCCATTTTAAACTAGGTGGATTTTAAGCAAACATTTTTTTTTAAAAAAACAATCATTTTGTAAAAAAAAAGTAAACCAGATTATTCATTTTAAAAAGCTTCAATTAAAGTCTGGTCTTGACTATAAAAACAACAATGGGGTTGACTTCTAAGAACTGTTTTTCTGGAAAAAGCGGTTCTGGAACTCACCACGAACGCCTTCCTTGTTCCCTTTTAATGGCAATGGCACCCACCTGAGAGGTGCTGGAATTGAGTTTCGTTGAGTTCCAGCTGAAAAAAAGCCCTGTGCTCAATCTTTGAAGTCAGTTTACTCCCACCCTGAATTTTGTTTATAGTGAAGACCGAATTTTAACTCACATATATGAGTTTAAAATTTGGGGCACATTTTAAAAGGGCTTTTTTTTTAAGGGTGCACTGTAATTGAAACTTTTAAAATAATATATAACATGCTTTAAAATAAAAACTTTAAAATAATATATATCATGCTTTAACTGATAAATAACAGTGTTGTGAGTTTGGGGGGGGGGTAGACTACACGCCTGAGTCTCTTCTAATTCTAGATTGAGCATGGGTTCAATTGTTGGAATAGCCAGGCCAGAGTCTTGATAATGGCTCAAAATATGGGACATTAAACCAGAAGCTTTCCTTTTGGGAATTATAGGGGCAGAACTACCCAAAATGTATAGAAATGTATTCATGTATGTGACTACAGTGGCAAGAATGCCCAAAAATGGAAAGAAGAAGTCCCAAAGAAAGAAGAATGGATACAAAAACTTAAGGAATATGCAGAAATGGCGAAACTTACCAGAAAAATAAGAAATCAGGATAACAAACTTTTTATAAAAGAATGGAAATGGTTTACTGAATATTTACAAACAAACTGTAAACAGATAAGAACATTGGCAGGATCACTGTAATAACCTGCAGTTTTAGAATATATATTTAAAGTAGATGAATAAACGAATATGTTAAGTTAATTTGGAATATGCAGGAAATATATATATATATATATATATATATATTTGCTTTCGTAGATTTTCACGGGTACAGGAATGCAGGTTTTGGTGTCCTCGGGTGTCTTCCCGTGTAAAAGTTGGGGTGTCTAGGCGACGTTTCGACGAGGTCTCACTCGTCATCTTCAGGCTGGTGCTTTCGGCTTCTTGTTACTGGAACAGAGCGGGATCTCAATGTTTGAGTTCCTATAAATACTGTAGAGGGGTGTGGTGTCTAGCCTCCAATGTTCTGGGCAGAGAGGAAGTTCCCAGGCTAGTGTGCCTTTTCTTCTTTTGTTCCTTAATTACTTGAGAGATACCTTGAGTGATTTCTTGAGTGATATCCTGAGTACCACTTAGGTGGGTCATTAGGTGTGGATTAGTTGCTAAAGTCTTTGTGTCTTGACCTCTTGAACTTTGTGAAGAGTTTTCCTGAGAAGATGGCTGTATTGCACTTAGTTGTGCTTTGGCTTGGCTTCGTGTATAGGGGCGAGCTGTGGTTTTGTGGCTTGTGTCAGCCAGATCTGTGTAGGGATTGCAGGGGGGTGCAGCATCCGGAGGTGCCACCATGGATTGGCTACTGGATGGTGTCAGTAATTCATCTGTGGAGAGGGTCTGGGTTTGGGTCTGGTGTGGTTGATTGGTGTTGGCGTTCTGTGTGCCTCTGGATCTGGTGTCAGTTTTGATGGCTCCCTAGGACACACTATCTACCAGAAAAAAAACACACACCAACCGCTACTTACATGCACAATCACACCACCACCCTGCACAAATAAACTCCGTAGCCAAGACTCTCATCTCCAGAACCAAACGCCTGGCTGACAAAGACCACTTGACAACTGAGTTACAGAATCTCTCAAATGTGTTAATTGCCAATGGATACCAGCAAAACAGGATTACGAAGCTAATCCAAAAGGAAACACCCCCCAAAAACCAAGACACAGAAGAAAACAATGGCATGGCCCTCCTTCCTTATATCAAGGGCACTACAGATAAAATTAGCAAAATCCTCCATAAACACAATATCAAAACAGCCTTTTGCACCAACCAAAAAATAGCCAATATCCTCAGAAACCCCAAGGATAAAATCCAGTTGGAAAAACCAAGGGATCTATGAAATACCCTGCAAAGTCTGCCCAGCCACGTACATTGGACAAACAAACAGACGAATAAATGCACGTATCGCAGAACACAAGAATGCCGTCAAAAAAGAAGAAAAAAACTTCCTCTCTTTTCCAACACATGAAAGAAACAGGACACGAAATTAATTTTGCAGATTCCAAATTGCTCTTTAACACGGAACATCACCACAAGAGAATAATCATGGAAGCCATCGAGATAGAGAAACACCCTCACAACATGAACAAGCGTGACGACACATCCCGCTTGCCAGACATCTGGAAATTAGCCCTCCCCACAAAAACTGACACCAGATCCAGAGGCACACAGAACGCCAACACCAATCAACCACACCAGACCCAAACCCAGACCCTCTCCACAGATGAATTACTGACACCATCCAGTAGCCAATCCATGGTGGCACCTCCGGATGCTGCACCCCCCTGCAATCCCTACACAGATCTGGCTGACACAAGCCACAAAACCACAGCTCGCCCCTATACACGAAGCCAAGCCAAAGCACAACTAAGTGCAATACAGCCATCTTCTCAGGAAAACTCTTCACAAAGTTCAAGAGGTCAAGACACAAAGACTTTAGCAACTAATCCACACCTAATGACCCACCTAAGTGGTACTCAGGATATCACTCAAGAAATCACTCAAGGTATCTCTCAAGTAATTAAGGAACAAAAGAAGAAAAGGCACACTAGCCTGGGAACTTCCTCTCTGCCCAGAACATTGGAGGCTAGACACCACACCCCTCTACAGTATTTATAGGAACTCAAACATTGAGATCCCGCTCTGTTCCAGTAACAAGAAGCCGAAAGCACCAGCCTGAAGATGACGAGTGAGACCTCGTCGAAACGTCGCCTAGACACCCCAACTTTTACACGGGAAGACACCCGAGGACACCAAAACCTGCATATATATATATATATATATATATATATATATAGTAAATTTAAGGAACCGCAAAATGAAGGGGAAGGTAGTCGAGTTTCGAAATGTTAAAATTATTGTAAATCTATTGAAATGTATATAACTGAAAATTATAAATAAAAATGTAAAAAAAAAGTATGGGGCATTAGGGTAACAAAGGATGTTGCTCTTTGAAGCAAAGAAAAGGTGGGTGGGCTCCCTCCCTCACATGGCTGGTAGCCAGAAGGACAAAAGGGGGAGTTGAGGGGGGTGCGAGCACACGCGAGCACACACACACGCCAGGCTAGAGGCAGAAGACAGGCAGATGCCTGAGGAGAGACATGTTTGATTTCAAGACTTTGGCTATAGGAGAAGCAAAATCTTCCAGGGTCAGCATGGACCTTGGTAATACAGTGTCTTGCAAGAGGCCCAAATCTGACACCCTCCACAGTTCTCACACCACCTTTTCAAAGCTGTGTAAGGGAGGTGCCCGGCTTTGGGAAGGAGGTTCGAGGCTCTGGCAGGGTCCTAGAGCCCTCTTCCTCCTTCCCAAAGCTGTTGTTGTTTAGTCGTGTCCGACTCTTCGTGACCCCATGGACCAGAGCATGCCAGGCCCTCCTGTCTTCCACTGCCTCCCGCAGTTTGGTCAGACTCATGTTGGTAGCTTCGAGAACACTGTCCAACCATCACACTGTCCAACCATCCTCCCAAAGCTTCCCAAAGCTAGGCAAGTGCTAACTAGGCTTTAGGAAGGAGAATGGAGGGTTCTAGAATCCTGTCAGAGCCCCCTTGCCTGGTCTAAAACAGTTGAACCGACCCAGACCCTGCAACCATCATCTGAGGCCCTTCTCCATGTGCCTCCTCCATGAGAAGTCTGGAGGGCGGCAGCACCAAAACGGGCCTTTTCTACAGTTGTTCCCCATTTGTGAATGCTCTCCCCAGGGAGGCTCACATGGCACCTTTGTTACATATCTTTAGGCAACAGGCAAAAACTTTCTTCTTTTTCTAGGCCTTTGGCTAATGAAACTATCTATGGCCTTTTAAACTAGGGTGTATTGTTTTTGTTTGTTACTATGGTATCTGTTTTTGTGTTTTTATATTGTAAATTACCTTGTGATCCTTGGATAAAGGGGGATACAGCATACCCTCCAACATTTCTCCGATGAAAATTGGGACATCCCATTCCATAATGATAATTTTACTATTTATACCCCACACATCTTATTGCATTGCCCCAGCACTCTGGGCAGCTTCTAGCATATATAAAAACATAATAAAACATTAAGCATTAAAAAAAAACCTACCCTATACAGGATTGCCTTCAGACGGCTTGGGGGCTGGATAACTACATACCCCCCAATGAAACTAGGGACATCCTAAGGAAAAGTGGGACATTCTGGGATCAAATCAGAATCTTCTCTAAATCAGGGATGTCCCTGGAAAATAGGAACACTTGGAGGGTCGGATATAGAAATCGTCGTCATCATCATCATCATCCTAAAGTTTCAGACAGACTCTGCAGTGTTCAAGCCAGCTAGGTCACCTTAGTCTGTGGTTTACCTTTTCCCTGGCCAGGGCCAGGGAAGGTTGCTATTAACTGGCTCCACCCAAGAAACTCAACATTACTAGTCTCTGTTGCACTTTGTGCAATGTGCATCACAGTGAATGGGAAAGAGCAGCAAACCAGCTGAAAAATTGACTGATAAAAAGGAAATATATATATACACAGAGAGATAGATAATTTGTATTCAAAGCCCACCAAATAACATTGCTGTACATTACATAACATCACTGCCTATGACTTTATGCTTTGGGCTCATAAAAAAGCCTACAAATTTTGCTAGAGTGTGTGGGAACAACCATGATAATGGGGTAAGCAGCCAAGCCTAACAAGGCACATTAACTGATGAATCAGAGCATGTATTGCATCCACATGAGGTTTGTTTTCAGAATATTATTTTCTTTCCCATTAGGATGACAAGTGCCTTTGCCTCCATTTCCAGATGACATCTCTTTCGGTGAAAATAAATAAAACTGTTTCCCCATTTTTATAAGATATCGTTGCTAACTAATTTCTAAATTACTGTGTTTTTTACAAAAAACAACACCACCCCTATTAGTGTACTTGTACAACATTATTCCAGAATCTTACATTTGCTCTCCAAATATATAAACCAATTAACACATTTAGAGGTGGGTTGCCAAATTGCCTTGAGATGCCTTTAGATTCCACAGCCTAAGAGGAATATGGCTCACACTAACATCAGTGGCAAATGCAAATTTACAGGCTCCTATCTAAGTTACATCCAAAAGGAAAGAACAAACAAAAGCAAAAAATACCATAATTTTGTTTCCCTCATGAGTGAAACTGTGGGCAAACTTTGTACCATACCTTTGGTAGCACTTTTCTTTCTTTCTTTCTTTCTTTCTTTCTTTCTTTCTTTCTTTCTTTCTTTCTCTCTCTCTCTCTCTCTCTCTCTCTCTCTCTCTCCCACCCCTTTTCTTTTCTCTCCTGGCCTCCTCCTCCCACAAGTCCAGCTGGGACAACTTCACCCCTGCACTCTGGCCAAGGAGCACCCAGCACCCAGGAACGCTATTGCTCCATAAGCTGGACCTGGCCCCTGGACCACTCCTTGGGGGAAGGGCCTTAACTCTGCTTTGCATGCACAAGGTCCCAGATTCAATCCCCAGCATCACCAAGTATAATTGGGAGAGAATCTGCCATAAACTTTTGAGAGATGCTGCTAGTCAGCTTAGGCAAGGCTGAGCTAGATATACCAAGGTCTGACTCAGTATAAGGCAGCTCTCAATGGCCTATGTACATCTCTGGAGTGATATTTACAAACCAGTGACACAACACCACAACAATCATCAATACCATGCAGGACAGAAACAATCCAGGACAACTTAACACTAGTGAGCCTTAACTGAGGTCTGCATGGCAGATTCCATCCTCTCATTTTTTTTTTCTGCCAAAAAAATAAAAGGAAACAAAAATGGAACACAACCAGTCACATTTATCTACTTTACAGTTGATATAAAACCTGCTACTGTTATATCTGTTTTGAGGCCTGAACTTCAGCTTCATACTCCAATCCAACCAAAGGGCAAGAGTTATACTCCAGCCACAAATGTTATGTCATGTCATGAGATAAAAGCAAGCAGTAATATTTGTTCCCTTGTGACTTACTTCTGGATTCTTTAATGCTTGGTTAATTTTAGTGACAGGTGTGTGTGTGTGTGTGTTGGTGTGTAATGGACTAGGTACAATCCTGAAGGTGATTATTCTGAATGTCTGAGTCTACCTGGTTTCTCTTTCAACTGTTCACACAACCTCACAAAACGTGTGTACATTATATACACACAACAATATATATGTTTTTGTTTTGTGTGCATGTGTGTGAATTTTAAGATGATCTGGAGAAAACGTGTTTCATTCCTGCTAGGTGGATTACACAGGAAGCTGTTTTAAACTGAGTTAAACCAATTGTCTTAGAATTATAGAAACAGAGGATGATACAGTGGGAAGGGACCCTGAGGGTCATTTAGTCCAACTCCCTGCAATGCAGGAATCTGTTTGCCCAACATGGGACTCAAACCCACGACCCTGAGATCAAGAGTCTCATGTTCTACTGACTGAGCCAGAGCTGGGCTGTCCATCCAGTTCTGTGTCTACACTGACTGGCCGTGGTTCTCCAGGATTGTAGACTGGGGTCCCTCCCTGCCCTACATGGAGATGAGAAGGATTGAACCTGGTACCTTCTGCCTGCAAAGCAGATGCTCTGCCACAGCACCATGGCTCTTCCCCACTGATTATTTCATTTTATTATGTATAAAAAGATCCTAGCAGATATGAATGATCCCTGTTTGAAGAGTGATGAAAAAATTGAGGAATTGGAACAGACAGGCAAGATACTAGATAGCTCCTTGGGAGATCATTCACTTTGAAATGAAACTGATGTAGAGTCTAGACAGTTACATCTGGTTTTGAAGGGAAGTCTTTTGAGATGCTGCTGCAGATGTGACTAGAAGGAGCCCAAGGACTCATCTCTGTGGTATGCATGAATGGCAGCATGTCTCGAACCGTGGTAAATGTATCATTCTTAAATTAAGAAGTAGTGGAACACCTTCTTTTCAGCCTCCACTGATAGGACAAATTAACCGTACTGATCTGGTATTGGGGTCAAAGGTATCCCAAGAAAGACATACAAAAACAAATACTTGGTGGGTCAGATATGACAGCCTTTGCTAGTAAACAAAAACATACCTTTCCTGAGATCCCCCCCCCCCCATTAACACAATATGGTGGTGCTTAAGCCTTTGGGCTCGGCACCATATAAAGTGCAAAAACCACATTTTACAACTTTCCCCTTTTCTTGGGTGTCATCAGGCCAAATCCTACCAGTTATGAGGCCTCCTCTCTCAATAATCCCAGATGTGTCTAGACTCAACCCAGAATATTTTTGGCCTATCCTTTCAATGGAGACAATGCTGAGCCTCACTTAGGCATGTGGCACTGAACAAAATGTAGGTCAAAATAGCTGTACAAACCACAACAGTGGTGAAGATACAATCTGATGCAAATTGGTCCAGAGCAGTTTTCCCTGTGTATTTAAATATATGCTATGCACAGTCAAAATATCCCTACAGCATTCTGTGTCAACCAACTCCTTTCCAACTGCAGTTGTTACAAAACCAAATGTTTTCTCTCCTACATTTATTTAAAAAGACCACCACAGTTTATGTCCTACAAAAGTAACACAGCCTGTCTTGGGCCCTGAAAGGTGCTTCACAGTTTGCAGACACACCCTGATATTGTGTTCTCAACAGGCAGCCACAACAGGTGGCTTATGAAGTTCTTTGGTGAGCATAGCTAGTGCATGCTTGACAGAGGACCTGGATGTTTAGACTGTCCTTTAATGTTAATTTAAAATATCAACAATGCTATTTTGAAAGGCTCAGCTATTTTTAAATCAGCCTAAATTATTATATGTTGTTAATTTGTGGTTTTAATTTTGTATGTTGTATAGGAAAATGGGATAGAGATATTACGATTTTTTAAAAAAATAAAATGAGTATATTCTTCGTTTCAGCACTGGATTGATATAATTTTGTGATCAGAGATTAAACCATAGTTTCCAGTTTGGATGCAACAGAAAACTGTGGTTTAACAACCCTGGAAGTCATTCATTAGAGAACAATGAGAGAAGGAGTGGGGGAAGCACAAATTCTCATTCTCAGTCAAACCATGGTTTATTAGACCAAGATCATTACATACAACTTTGCTGTTGATTTTTTTGTAGTTTAGCAATACAATAAATACCATTCTGATGTCTCTATTTAATGCCAGAACAACTGGCTTACATGGCTGAAACTCTTATGAACCAATTAAAAATTCTGCCACCCAGTTTAGCATTATCAATGGTTTCTGTAACAAAGGACAACGTCAGTGTTAATTTTGGTACTGTGTCATGACACACAGGAATAAAATTAAAGTGAAAATGACCTATCAAATTTACTTGGCAGGTGCTAATTCACTTTGATCTCTCCCTGGCCATAATAATTTCACGACGGCAGAGAAACCATACATATTTATAAATGTGGGAGCAGGCGGCTGTTGTTCTGTTTGTAATTTACAGCAACAAAGAATTCATTTAGATTACCATACTTGAAGTCCCAAGGTGACTCTGTCGTGGTTACAGGCCCCCTGCTGTGCAGGATACCTAACATAATAAAGAACAAAGCAAAAACAAGGCTACATTGAGGCAGGGGCTCCTGGGTAATCAATTCAGGTATTTACAGCTGAAACAATAGTACTGTGCAAATCAGCATCATTACTACAATTTGCTGATGGGAACTCCAGGGAATTGAGCAAGTGTCTGCCTGCAAAGCAGCTGATTAATCCAAGTTACTTATGTTTGGTTAATGCATTATTGTTTCCATCATAATTAACAATAAATGAGTACTTAGGAGGGGAAATAGGTAGTCAAAAGCCCATCAAGTGGACTGACAGTGCAGCTCTATCTCCCCACCCTCTACACTGACCATTATATGTGTATAAATTAGAAAACAAACAACATCCTTCACACTTGGGGCTGCTGTTGAGAAGCTCATTCACAGTGCAGTCCACTCCACCCTGTGTTGCACTGGACTTGCCTGAGTCATAATCACTGACAGCTTTACACATGTTCAAAGGAAACTCAATAACAGCTTAAGTGAAGCAGACATTTCCTAAAGGGGGATCCTTGATTTCTCAAGCCAGCAAGTGCAGATGCCTGTAAGGATGTACCGGTATGTATCAGCCTGTTTCTACCCTGCAACAGATTTATTTATGTTCATTCATAAGTCCATTCCATCTGGTTCCTGCATTTATCTCCAAATTCTTGGTTTTTAAAGATCTATAAATAGGTATTTAAATAACAATTTTACCATAATGTACACATGTCTAAAAGACATTTTATCCTTAAATACACATGTTGGTACTTTGATCTGAGAAGTGTGCTACCTTAGTCCAGTAGGTGCAGATCAGGTCAGTTCACACAGGAATTCACAGAAATTGACTTATTCAAGAAGCCTTACATGCACAAGCACACCCACACCAACCCACAATTCCATTTCAATTTCTTCTCCCTCAGAAAAGCATCTGTTTTGGCTCCAGAGAATATGTGATACATAACATGAAAGGTACTATGCTTTTTTTAGTCAATTGATTTTAATCAATATGGGAATATACATGCTTTCAAAGTTATGTCAAACTATTTGCAGCACAAAAAATGAAGGTCCCTGGGTTTAATGCTGGCACTCTTTCAAAATGGCTAAGCTATCAGTAGTGAAATGTAGTATTAAGCCTTCTCATTTCTCTTCAGCATGAATTCCCCAGGCAAGGAGGAGGTTGGCTAGATGCTGGTTAACCACCTCTGGTTAAAAGGAAATTTGTGGTAGATGTAAATTACCATTTTGCCACACATCTGTCCTTAATGTGTGGTAAAAGTTTTCTTATCATTTGGTAAGATAAATTATGGCAGGACTGCAGACCGAATATTGAGGAATTCTGGACCTTTGTTTGCCTCATGGTTAGCATCATCCATACTGTTGTTTAATGTGGATAGTAAAATTCCTGTACATCTATTAATTTCCTGTTGTCCATATGCTGTTCTCCAAATTACTGCCTTTCTACAAATTCCCCTCCCTCAGGCTGGATTTTCACATACCAGGGATACTCTGAAAAGGAGAGGCATGAGAAAATCCAAATTAGTGGAGGGGAAAGTGTGGGAAGGCAGTGATTTAGAGGAGAACACCATATGGAGAACAGGAAATTAATGGATGTACATGAAGTTTACTATCCACATTAAACAACAGTATGGATGAGCTCATAATCAACATCCGTAGCAATGCAGTAATCAGCCATGGTTAGAACTGGTGAGAAAGGAGAATGCATGTTGGACAGGGACTGGGAATATGGAGTGGGAAATCCCAGAGCCCACTTCCAGATCTTCCAACCATGGGTAAAACATCCCTGCACAAGCTCCTGCAATGGGTCTCTGAAGCTTATATGCTACTACGTGAAGAAAAGCCATACTGGTAAAGAGATCTTACTGGGCCTATTTTCTAGCAAGCTAGAAAACAACAGATTGTGTGTGATCTCCCAAAAATTAGAATCTTGTATGGTTGCCTTTCCAATTCACATAACTGTCTCCAGTGGCATGCAATGAAAAAATATATTTCACAACCCAAATAAAAAGAAGGAATTAAAAAATCTAGATAAGGTTGAATCAAGATGCATTTCAGTCCTCTGATGGCCTCACTGCACTTCTTCCTCCAGTCAAAAACTATCAATTGCATTTCAAATGAAGCTTCCCACCCCTTTCAAATGAAGCTAAGACAGCACAGTCTGAAATCTCCTGGTGTGCTGGGATGCAGGAGTGCCTTGAAGCCAAGGTGGAAGCTAGATTATTTGCATGCAGTGTGAAAGTTACAATACACTGATTTGCAAGCTGTTGAAAAAACATGAAGGAATTAATTCTTCTCTGCAGTCTGTCGCTCTTCATTTCCCAGCATAAAATTCAACACAAGCTTAGGTTTGAAAACAAAGTAAACAAGAAAAGAGGCTAGGAAGTTCTTTGGTATTCTATTGACAGTGGAACAACGTCAGTGAAATGAGAAATGGTTAAAACATGGCATTGAGAGCTGAAGCCTACCAGGAAAAAGTCAGTAAATTTTATCAGGGTTTGAGGCTACATCTGAATCTAACCATCATATGGCAATCATTCAGAAAGAAGAAGCCGCAATACTACCACAACAACTCTGGAGACCTATTGCATTTGAGACAGGGCTCTTGGGAGTGCTGTGTGGAAGCAAGATGAAAGATCTACTCTGTGATGAACCGGTGAAAACTGGGAACGTCACTTCTGATCCTCCTTCCTTGTTCAACACTCTCTGGCTGATTATATGTATATAAAACTGAGACTGTGCACTGACATCATAATAGCAGCAAGGTTCAAAGAAGAAAGAGATGGACAATGACATCAACAGGTCCAAAGTACATTCATGGGCTTTTTGTATAATTCTCCAGCAGGAGCTCCCCAAATGGCTCATTCATATGAGGTCCCAAGTTTTGCCACATCTTGCAGAATAATGATCCTCTTCCTTACCCTCAAAAATCCAGAGTGAATATAAACATTATCTAGATCAAATGTAGGTTTTCTAGAGCCCGCAGGTCCTGCATTTTAGCCCAAAAGTCTGCACCTGATAAAGAACTGAATTTAGATATTTGGGTTAATTTCCTTGACATCAGCTGGTTGGATGTCAAATCAATCTGCCCCCCCCCCCCCCGGCGCAATAAATCAGATTGTGGTCAATTCATTTGTATTTATATTCCAAGTCACAAAACTGATTTTTCTTATAATCAAAGAGCTGAAAATATAACTCTGTATACCAGTTAAACCTGTCCAGTTTAGATGATACTCTTAGAGAACGCATTAGCACCCCTAAAGCACTTACCGGAAGTGAACACAGTGAGACTTATTGCTGAAGGATTAGGTGGCATATCAAATCTCCTTGGTCTTGCTATGAGACACCTGAGGCCGATTAGAATTCTGTCACATTAGCTGCCAATTATTGTTCTGATCATTCTGCTACAAAGCCTGCCCAGAGATCTTCATCAAGCTCTTATCAATTCCAACATAAACTACAGTAACTAACTGACCAGACTGCAGTTTAGTATCTATCTGGTGCTTTACAGCAGGGAAGGGGGAGAGATGTACACAATTACTGACCCTTGCATGAGCCTGTCTTGTACCAACCTTGTTCTCTCTTCCTGAACATCCTTTTTTATTCTGTTTGACTGTCTGGGTCATTATGAAAAGATAAAAAAAGATTAAGATCACTATCCACTTGGATAGATAGTATTTTCTCTTGGGCTACCTTGAAAACTTTTCAAATGAGTACTGAGGCTATTTAATAAACATTACACACAAATGTGTTGGAAGTAATGACACAAAGTAACCTATTCTGTATCTAAACAAAAGTCTTATATAGTGAGAGAAGTTGGGAACCCTTTCCAAAAGCGCATCTGAAGATCAAAGAATGAAATGTTTACAGCAGGGAATACTGTATATAACATTATTTCAACTGAACTAGGGGCAAACGTTTGTCAACAGTTCTTCTATACCAAGTCAAATTTAGCCCCAAGCCGCCATGTTAGGCACCATCAAACTTTTATACTATGAGCAAGATTCCTGAGGAGTGTGAAGTGAATTTACACATACTCTGACAGAGAAAAGCTGTAAATAAAATATGGCCTCAGATTCAGTAGTAGATTCCAAATGATCTCTGCCTCCAGGGTTATAGAATTAACTCCAGTTTCAAGGGTCAAGTGATGGACTGGGAAGACCTAAAGCAGCAGTGTGGCTGAAACTAAGGAGGCATGGATCCAATCAAACCCTGGATAGGAAACTGCTGGGAATCTCATGTAAAAGAAGCATAATAAACAAATATAGCAACAAAAGAAAATACAACAAAGCAACAGGTTCAAAATCATGAAGTCAAATTATTAAAATGAAGTCTGAAGTAACAATGAACAGAGCAATGTCACAAATACAAGTTGTGACTTGTTCCAACAATGTGAAGATGATAAGGACTGCATTGGGCAAGGTGTGTGTGCCGTAAGTCAGATAAAGCCAAATTCCCTGGCTTGGACAATCATTGGAGTTGAGGGCAATATCTCCCAAAGCATTACCTCCTCCTCTTTTGACACTTTCTCTGAGCTGGGGTTGAGGGGATTGAGACCAGAGAAAACAACTATTAGTGTCAATAAAATCCTCCAAAATTTAAATACTGACTTACTTTAAAGGTAAAGGGACCCCTGACCGTTAAGTCCAGTTGCAGATGTCTCTGGGGTTGCAGCCCTCATCTCGCTTTACTGGCCAAGGGAGCCAGTGTTTGTCCGCAGACAGCATGTGGCCAGCATGACTAAGCTGCTTCTGACGAACCAGAGCAGTGCACGGAAACGCCATTTACCTTCCCGCCGGAGCAGTACCTATTTATCTACTTGTACTTTGATGTGCTTTCGAATTGCTAGGTTGGCAGGAGCAGGGACCAAGCAACGGGAGCTCACCCCGTCGCGGGGATTCGAACCGCTGACCTTCTGATTGGTAAGCCCTAGGCTCTGTGGTTTAGACCACAGCACCAGCCGCATCCCAGTGACTTACTTTATTTCATTGTATTTCATGATTTTTTTAGTTCTCTCCATATGTGTGTGTGTGTGTGTGTGTGTGTGTGTGTGTGTGTGTATATATATATATATATATTTGCTTTCGTAGATTATATATACAACTATCATGAAAGTTTCTTAACTTTCAAAATGTATACAGAGTAAAAAGGAGAAACAAAACTGCCATTTTCCAAAGTTGATGTGAAATTACCTTTTTTCTATAAGGCATTATTGAAGATACTGTGAAGAACACAGAGGTGCACCTGGATGCAGATAAAGATTGCTCATCAGTGTGCAACAGTCCCTCCCTCCTTTTATTTTCAAATGCTGATTGGGGAAAAGGGGGGTGGGTAACAATGTCAATCAAACTCTCAAATGAATCTGAGTACCAGAGTGCTGAGGTAGGAGAAAGAAATACAATTACAGACCATAAAGTACATTCAATCAGCAATTCTATGGTGCAGAAGCGGAAGATGTTGTTATTCTAACATTAGCACTAGGAAAAAGTACAGCAAACTAAAAACAATTTTGCCATTTTCGATTTATGCTTTTGAGTAAAAGTGAGATTCCAATCTATTTTGGTGACTATGAATACTGAACCAGGGCCAATAGTTATTCTGAACACATTAATCAAGAGTAAAAGAGTGTGGCTTTTCAGTACAAAGGTGTAATGTTTGTTAGGGGTTACTTGTGCGTAACCTTACTTCAGTTCAGTTAGCTTGCTTGCCCCAACCATGCCCAGGGTTGGAGCTCGCCCTCCGTGACCTGTTAGTCACTTGCAGGATCCGAGAGTGGGCGTCTCTTGAACCTCTTCCAGCATAAAAGCTGTTTGACCCTGAGTCTCCTCCTATGTTCTCTGCGCGGAACGCGTCTGCACAAGTAAGGGGAAGGCAGGGGCGTCCCAGCGCTCTCTCCACTATCGTCGGGGGAAGGGTCTTGGAGCCCTGTCACCAATTCCTCCATCTCGCTCTCTTCTCTATGGGTGTTACGTTTAAATCCTTCCCCCCTGCTCGTCCCCTCTTTGGCATCGCTGGGTGGCCCTGCCTCCGTCTCTCGTTCTGATGGCAGTTCCCTGACATCCACCTCCTCCCCAGGACCCCCTTCACCCCCGGCCTGACCCTGTGACGGGACCTTGTCCCCTTCTTCAGCCGACGATGCCGGGAACCCCCGAAAGGAGCTGCTGTCGTCGTCCGTGGACTCAAACACCGCTTCCCACCTGCTCCAATTTCTCACGGTCGGGACTTCCCCATCTGACTCCTCCTCTCCTGACGATTCTCCTCCTTCCTCCTGGGAAGCCGGAAAACCCACAAAATCCTCCTCCTCCTCGTCGGTGGTGGCAAATTGCTCCTCCCAGAATCTCCCGAGGGGTTTGGGCTTCCTCGGATACCTGTTGTGGAACTCTTCCACCAGATATCCATCATCTATTTCCCCTGCAGGCACCCACGTGTTTTCTGACTCGGGTTCCCCCTCCCAAGCCACTAGGTACTCCACCTGCCGCCCTCGCCAGCGCGAATCCAGGATCTCCATTACCTCTTGGTGGTGTTCCCTCTCTTCCATTAGTGGGTGGGTGAGCCGGAACGCCACCGGGTTAACTTAGTGGGTCACCTCAAATGGTCCCAGCCGTCTTGGCCTCAGTTTCTTACACCCGCCCTTGAAAGGTAAGCCTTGTGTGGATAACCACACCCGGTCCCCCACCCTAATGGTCTCCCCTTCCCGGCGGCGTTTGTCTGCTTGTCTTTTGTACACTTCCTTGGCCCTATCCAGGTTCATCTTAAGCTGCTGGTGCAGAGCTTCCATTTCTTCCACAAACTGCTCTGCGGCGGGCACGCTCCACCCTTCCTCCCCTCTCCCAGGAAAAGCCCTGGGGTGCAACCCATAATTAGCCATGAACGGGCTCATCCCCGTGGACACATGCTCAGCGTTGTTATACGCAAACTCCGCTAGTGCTAGCTTCTCTACCCAATCGTTCTGTCTCTCGTTGACGTAGCAGCGTAGATATTGCTGTAAAATGCTATTCGCCCTCTCGGCTTGCCCGTTGGTCTCCGGGTGTCTCGCCGTCGAGAATCCCACTTCCACCTGCAATAAGCTCATGAGTTTCCTCCAGAACCTCGAGGTAAATTGTTTCCCCCGGTCGGAGATAACCCTCGTCGGAGCCCCATGCAACCTGAAAATGTGATCCACAAACAACCGGGCAGTTTCCTCTGCCGTTACTGCATGTGAGCACGCTATAAAATGGCACATTTTGGTTAGCAGATCTACTACTACCATGACTGCTGTTTTCCCTCTAGATTTGGGTAAATCGGTCATGAAATCGATCGACACCTCCCCCCATGGTCTTCCCGGTGTGGGTAAGGGCTCCAGTAACCCCGCCGGGGCCGCCCTCTCTACCTTGGCCCGTTGGCAGCGGTCACACCCCCGTACATACTCTCGTGCATCTTCCCTCACCCTTGGCCACCAGAATTGCCTCGTAACCAGTAACATGGTTTTGTGTTGCCCAAAATGCCCCGCTGTTGGGTTGTCATGAAGCTGTCTGAGAACCCTTTCTCGCAGGGCTTCCCTGTAATACAGCAGTCCATCCCTCTCCTCAAAGCGTCCCTGATCTCCCCCCCGTTCCCCTGAGTTCCCTGATTCTGGTTTGGGCGAATTCGTCCTGGCGAATCAGCTCGGTTAGTTCTTGTTTCCCAACCAACGCTCCCCCGCAAACCCATCGTTCCTCAGGAAACACGTGTCGAGCTTCCGGCGGTCCTTCTCCTTCCGTATACTCGGGCTTCCGTGAAAGCGCGTCTGCCCTCACGTTCTCTTCCCCTGGCACGTACTTGATCTCAAAGTTGAACTTGGAGAACTCCTGTGCCCATCGAATCTGTCTCTGGTTGAGCACTCGAGCTGTTCTCCAATATTCCAGGTTCTTATGATCCGTGCAAACCTGAATCTTGTGCTGTGCCCCTATTAGGAGATGTCTCCACTGCCGAAACGCTGCATAAATAGCTAACAGTTTGCGATCATACACCGTGTAGTTATGCTCCGATTTGTTCAGTTTCCGTGAGAAGAAGGCGCACGGCCTCCAGGTGTGTTGGCTCCGTCCTGGCTGTAGCAACACTGCTCCAATAGCTCTGTCTGATGCGTCGGTCTCCAGCCTCATCGGCTTCTGCAGATCCACATGCAGGAGCTGTTCCTCCGAGGCGAAAGCCTTCTTTAGTTTTTCGAAGGACCTTTGGGCACTTTCCGTCCAGACGAACTTCTTCTTGCTACTGAGACAATCCGTGATGGGTGCGGTCAAGTGGGCGAAGTTCTTGATGAACTTCTGGGAGAAGTTGCTGAACCTGAGGAACCTCTGCACATCCTTCCGGGTCTTAGGGGCCTTCCATTCCAGCACTGCCTGCACCTTGCCAGGGTCCATGGCAAGTCCTTTGTCCGACAACTTGTATCCCAGGAATTCCACCTCACGGGTGTGAAATTGGCACTTTTCCAGCTTGACCCACAATTGGTGCTCTAGTGGCCTCTTCAGCACTTCCCTGACGTCCTGGATATGCTGCTTTTCATTGTCCGAATAGATCAGTACGTCGTCCAGAAATGCTACACAGTTTTTGTACAGCAGGGGTCCCAGCACATGGTGCATGAAGCTTTGAAAACAGGCTGAGCCCGATTGTAGTCCAAATGGCATGACTAGGTACTCAAAGGCCCCTAGGGGGGGTGAACATAGTGGTTTTCCATTCGTCCCCCTTCCTTATTCTAATCAGATTGTATGCTCCCCGGAGGTCCAGCTTGGTGAAGATCTTGCCCTTCCTCACCCTAGTCAGAATATCATCAATTCTGGGCATTGGGAAGGTCACGGGTTCCGATACAAGGTTCAGTCTTCGAAAGTCAACTACAAGCCTCAGCTGATCCGTGTTTTTCTTGTCCACAAAAAACACAGGGCTGCCCCCCCACTGCCTTAGATTCCCTTATGAACCCCCTCTTAAGGTTTTTGTCAATAAAGTCTCGCAACTCCTGCATCTCTCTGTTCGACATGGTATACAGCTTACCCACCGGTAGCTGCGCCCCAGGGAGCAGGTTGATCTGGCAGTCGAAGGGCCTATGTGGCGGCAGCTTGTCCGCTTCCCTCTCACTGAAGACTTCCTGTAAATCCGCGTACTGTGGCGGCACGTCCGCTCTCTGCTTCAGTGTAGTTGCTGCCACTCTGGCCAACCTCACCCTGGGTTTCACCCCTCCTAGACAGTGTTCCAAACAGTGTGCCGACCCGAAGGTGACTGTCCGTTGGTGCCAGGCTACCACTGGATCATGTAGCACTAGCCAGCTCATGCCCAGTATTATCGGAGGTCCCGCCAGTGTGGCCACGTGAAAGGCAATGGTCTCTGTGTGCCTGGAAGCACTCATTCTCATAGGTGGGGTTTGATGTGTCACTTCCCCTCCCAGCAGCTCCCTGCCATCTATCGTGGTCACTTGGAGCGGGAAATCAAGTGGTAGCAGGTGGATCTGGTGCTCCAATGCAAACTCCTTACTAAAAAAAATTACAGGAGCTGCCTGAGTCCAGCATTGCTTTCACCTTGACTGGGTGTCCATTTGGGAGTTCTAGCACCACCTCTATCGCTATAGAAACCTTGGGTGGGTCCGGTTGGGGCACTTCTGTTATCTGTTCGCTTGGCTGCTGTGCCCCCCTGTGGGCAGTCAAGCGCTGTCGTTTCCCTGCACCTTTTCCTCTGCCCCCTCCTCCTCCTCGCTTCCAGCGGCTCCCACCATCCCTTGCCAAGCCTTTCTTTGAGGACAGACCCTGGCAAAGTGTCCTGGCCGTTGGCAGAGGAAACACTTCTTGGTGCTTTTCCCAGCCTTTCCCTCCCTTTTGCCTGCTTGGTTGGCGCCAGAAACCTCGTGCGCCCGCGCTCCACCGATTTCCATGGGCACTACGTCATCGGCGGGCAGCTTAGGCATCTCCGGAATGCGGTAGTCAGAGTGGCGCTCTCCCCTCCCTTCCTGCCTTTCCAAAGCGCGCGCTTCTTGGCGAGCGCCTATCGCCAGCGCTGCCTTCGTCAGCTGATCCAGAGTCTCTGGGTGGGGCGCGCGGGAGAGCTCATCTTTAACCCCTCCTCAAACAGCATCCGTATGGGAGGGCTATCTAGATCCCATCCGAGCCGGTGTATTAGCATCGCAAAGCGGGACCAGTAGTCTCTCACGGAAAGTTCCCCCTGCTTGCATCTCAGCAGCTCCCTTTGGGTAACACTCTCCCCCAATTGGCTAGAATACATTGCGTCCATTGCCTGAAGAAACTTACGAACGTCCTTCATGGCGGGGTTCTGCGAGGCCATTAGGGGTCTAACCCATTCCCTCGCGCTGCCCTCAAGGTGCCCCACGATATATGCCACTTGCGCTGCCTCGTCAGCAAAGTCATCATGCTGCAGCTGCAAGGCGTACTCTATTTCTGTTCGGAATCCATTATATTTCTGGGGCTCCCCCCCAAATTTGTGTACTAGTCCTGGCACCTTCTTTGCCACTGGGGTAGGTCTAACCTGCGCGTCCTGGGTGCGCCTCTCGTCCAGCCGTGCCATCAGCAGTGCCACATGCCGTTCCAGCTCCTGGTTCCTCTTTAGTAGGTCCTGGGCCCCCGCAGCTGGCTCCGCTGCCCCGGCGCCTCCAGTCTGGCTCATGTTTCCACTGCTTGTGCACAAGTAACAGCAGAGACTCTCAGATTGCTGTAATGGTTGTTAGGGGTTACTTGTGCGTAACCTTACTTCGGTTCAGTTGGCTTGCTTGCCCCAACCATGCCCAGGGTCGGAGCTCGCCCTCCGTGACCTGTTAGTCACTTGCAGGATCCGAGAGTGGGCGTCTCTTGAACCTCTTCCAGCATAAAAGCTGTTTGACCCCGAGTCTCCTCCTATGTTCTCTGCGCGGAACGCATCTGCGCAAGTAAGGGGAAGGCAGGGGTGTCCCAGCGTTCTCTCCACTATCGTCGGGGGAAGGGTCTTGGAGCCCTGTCACCAATTCCTCCATCTCGCTCTCTTCTCTATGGGTGTTACGTTGAAATCCTTCCCCCCTGCTCGTCCCCTCTCCGGCATCGCTGGGTGGCCCTGCCTCCGTCTCTCGTTCTTATGGCAGTTCCCTGACAAAAGGTGTGTTCCTTACACTGAAATGCGGAGTAGCTTCTTTGTTTTGGTGTGCTTGGCATGAGAGAGCTATAATGCATGTTTCCTCAGTAGTGCACAGGGACCCACTATCTTTTAGAGAGAACACACAGACCTGCTCAGCAGTGTAACTTTCCTTGCCTAATTGGCTCAACTAAATCCTCCTCCCTCGCAGCTGGTTGCTGTAGCAACACGTTGGGATTCTGCAAGTCCCAGCATTCCATAGCACTGACTACAGACATCCAATCATATGCCACTTTGCAATGTGGCACTCACCTTCCATTTACAAGGTCACCTTGTTCAGAAAGTTAGTGGAATACTCTTTCTTTTTGTATAGATCTGGAGCTCACTGAAGAGTACATCTAAGCATCATGTGGGGGTGTTTCATAACAAGAAGATTAGTCTGAGAAACATTCCTGGGGGGGGGGTGTTATGTATTTATCTACTGCTCTTCTACACCTCTTCGCCCAAATAGGATAAAGGACCCCATACATTGAATCCCCAGAGAATTGAAACAAAGGTATCCTAGGAGGAATGTGGGATGCCACAGAAACACAGTCACCCATTTTCCCATATAAAATATGTCAACTGAAAATAAAAATCAGATGAATGAAGGATTATGCCTTGTGCAGAAACTGTTGTTTTTAAACTAGAGAACCAAGTTGATCACTCCTGGCAACTTGTAATAGTAGGACATAAAAAGAGCGGGAGGACTTGTTTATCATGGGCTGTAGAAAAAACTGTGCGTCCCAGAACCAATATATATATATATATATATATTCTCCTCCTCATCCTCCTCCTCCTCCTCCTCCTTATCCCACCCTTCACCCTAATTCTCCAGGGTAGGGTACACCAATTTAATAGCACAATGTTAAAAACAGTTAAAAACAATTTACCGTTCCGAAGGTCGACGGTTCAAATCCCCGCAATGGGGTGAGCTCCCGTTGTTTGGTCCCAACTCCTGCCCATCTAACAGTTTGAAAGCAAGTAAAAGTGCAAGTAGATAAATAGGTACCGTTTCAGCGGGAGGGTAAATAGCATTTCTGTACACTGCTCTGGTTCGCCAGAAGCGGCTTAGTCATGCTGGCCACATGACCCAGAACCTGTCTGCGGACAAACGCCGGCTCCCTCGGCCTATAGAACAAGATGAGTGCCGCAACCCTAGAATCGTCTGTGACTGGACCTAACAGTCAGGGGTACCTTTACCTTTACTACAAACATAGGTTCGGGGGTCAAAGGTCAAGGCAAAGAAGTGCATCTTCAGCATTTACTGAAAGCTTTATGTTGTGAACCAACCTAAGATCTACGGTTGAAGGGCAGTATACTAAACAAACAAACAAACAAACAAACAAACAAAGTGAGGTTGCCAGCCAGATGCTCTTTTGTGGGCAGAGTGTTCCACAATTTAGGGACTGCCACAGAGAATGTTCTCTCATGGGCCATCCCCCTAAACCTCTGAGGGTGGTGGAACTATCAGGAGGGCACATATTGTTCTGGTCCTGCATTGCCTTACGAAGCACCTGGATCTTACTACAGGAAACCTATTGTGAGTTGACTCATGCCTGTGTGTTATGTACATCAGTAGCTGGAGCATGGGCTAAACAAGGAGAAGGGCCATCTTCTAACACCCTGAGCACCCTTATGCTGGCTCAACATCTTATGCTAGCATGGTGCTACAGTAAGACTGAACAGCATGAGACTTTGGGTTTCCTATTCTACATTCATACTTTAACATGATAAACAAGAGAGAAATGTTAATTCACTACCATGTTAAGCTGTCCACCAGCAGGTACTGTAAGACATCTGCAGTTATTTTGGAACCTGAGATGCTTGGTGGGGATAAAATAACCTGGTATTAAAGTAGGACTGAACTGCCAGTCCAATGAGCTTTGAATGGGATCAGTGATATATTGTGCTTCATTTCCAGCAACAAAATGTTTTGGGTCAATCCTGGTTCATATTGCATGACCTTGAATCTACACAAACATTGCACCTTTAGGTGAAAACACTGAATGTGTGGATCAGGCTATGAGGTCCCCCTCCCCATCTTACTGTTGTTCCAATATCTATGAAACACAGCACCATGGAACATTGCTAAAGTGAAAAGCTGGAATAAGATGCCAGAAGACAGCAAAACACTTTTTTTATATCATCACAGCAGATAGTGGAAACTCATTTAAAGTCATAATTCTCCTTGCTATCCCCTTTCCTCACTTTCCCTAACCTTGCTGTCTAGGTTTCTTTCAGAGAATTAGAAGCACAGATAGGGTGAAAGGGATTTCAAAGGTTTTTCTAGACTCTCTGCTGGCTCTTTTTTCATGAGCTTAAGAACTGTTTGGTAATGAAGGAAGCAATATTTTTCACTTTTTCTTTAGACAAGAGAACAAAATAAAATAAAAGAGCAACATAAAAGCAAGGGGCACATGGACACCGGGTTCTGTCTTTTAAGCAGCCCACTCCCCCCACCCCATATCTCACATATCTGAAGAAGCATTTCATTTATTGTGACACATTGTAATAATGCATTTGAAAATCTAAGCTCAACATACAAGGCAGAGCCAGCTCATAGCTGGTTTAAATTGAGAACATTACTCAAAGGAAGAAAACTTCACCTTCTTAAAAAAGGAATTACAGTGGTGAACTAATTTAAGATTCTCTAGGAAATATTTCTAGCTATTATCTATGCTCTAATAACATCCAGGCTAGATTTTGATAAGCAACATACATCTGGCTGCTTTTGAAAAGTGTCCAGCAATTGCAACTACTGTAGAAATCAGTCCACTGTATCCTTGCAATAACCCTGTGGGGTAGGTTTGGCTAAGAGGCTATGACTGGCTTCAGGTTACCCAGTGGACTCCACAGCCAAGTAGGAATAGTGGTGGTTGACAAGGAAAAGTAGGTATAAAAGGAGAATTCCTGGATGCCAAGATCCAAGTTTGAGGCAAGTACTCTTTGGTTAAAACCACAAAATATGCAGCAAAGTAAAGCATGAAAATATAGGCTGTTAGACTTTTAAGATATGCCCCTGCGATTTCCTTCCTCTTCTCCCAGCATAGAAAAAGACCACACGTTTAGTAAGTTTAAAATGATTTACTAACTAACCCTTCAAAGATTCATGTGCTTTTCCATGCATCAGTCAGAAAGCATAAACAGTAAAACTTGGCTTAGTTACAATGGTGAAAATTAATAAATTATTGGTATAGGAACTCAAAAAAGGCTTGTAAGAGCCATGCAGCTAAGCTGCAACAACCAGCTTAGCTTCTTCACATACTGAACGTCTCTGGTAGACTTGGGGAACAAAGACTTGATTACCTAGTCCCTCTCAAAGTGAGCTTCTCCTGGCAGGACATCTTACGCTATGGTATTGACCCCTCAATTAGACTTAAACATGTTGGTTATATGAGGCTGGTCTCCCAAGTCCTGGTCTGACACTCTAGCCATTATACCACCGTGGCTCTCATACTTGATTCCAAGTGGAAGGGCAAAATCTGTAAATGAGAAGGAGTCTTTGATGAATGGAACTAACTTCTGACTAACAGACTCAATTACTATAATGCACTCTGTGTGGGGCTGTCCTTAGATGTGGTCCATAAGCTGCAGCTGGAGCAGAATGTGGCAGCTAGGCTGCTAACTAGAGCGACCTATCAACAGCACATCACACCTGCACAGAGGGATCTGAGCAAGCTGTCAATATGCTACCATACCAGGTTGAAAGTTTTAACATTGGTCTATAAGGACCTTAGCAACTTAGAACCAGGGTAGCTGAAAGATTGCCTTATCTCCACAAACTAGTTCAGTCACTATAGTAATCAGGGGAGGAGCTTCTTGTAGTCCCACATGGTCCCAAGGTCAGAACTATGGTGACATGGAGCAGGCCTTTTAGTGTAGCAACTCCAATATTACAAAACTCCCTTCTGGTGGCATTTCATCACCCACTGAAGACATTTTATTCTTCTACCAGATTTTCCAAGATGGATTATCCTAGCCTGGTTGCTGTTCATTTGGGAATAGTATATCATTTTAGTAGGGTCCCCCCTCCAAATCTGATTATTCATATACTGTATTGCATGCTGCTTTTGAGATTCTTTTGAATAGAAATGAGTTAAGAAACTTTCTAAATTTCTACACACACACACACACACACACACACACACACACATATGGATAAATCAGTTCAATATTAAGTGCTCCGTGGAATTTCCATTTTAATATTCTTTCCAGCTGATTGCACAAAACCAATGCCTCAGCAGCACTGAAGTCTTCTACTGCAGAAGCAGACAACCATTACTATTATACTATTATTTCACATATGTGCTAATAAAAAGTTAAAATGTACCAAGTGAAGTGGGTGACACCCCCCCAAAAGGGCCTTTTCAACAGTGGCACCCCTGTTATGGAATAACCTGGCATCATCTGTGTAGTAGACTTTCCTCAAGTAGATAAAGACCTTCTTGTTCACTCCAGCCATTTAAGACAGTATGGGCCACTGTTTTTAAAACATGTTTAACTTGGGAGATGCAATAAGCTTTGATGTATTCAAATAGTGGAACACACCTTACCCCTTTTAATGGTTTTATGCTTTAATTTGCATTTCATTTGTGTTTCCTATTTATTAGGAGCACTTTTTACTTTTAACATGTCACATGTCATAAATGTTGCAAAAAAAGAGAGCACATATTAGGAAACTGTGTTATGTTGAGCCCAGACCATTGGTCCATGCAGCTCAGGATTGTTTGTACTGATTGGCAGTGGCCCTTCAGGATTTCAAGCAGGCATCTCTCAAGTTTTACCTGGAGATGCCCAGGGTTGAACCTGAGGCTTTCGGAATGAAAAGCAGAGATGCTCTATCCCTGGTTTATGGCCCTTTCCGCTTAATCCTTAGGATGCATACATGACAAAGATTAACTTTGGTCTGTGATCAATGGAACCAACCATGGTTCAATAAGCACAACTTAAGAGTCTTGGAAATCAACCTGCAAGGTAAGTCATGAGCCCTTTACAATAAAATACTTAATCCAAGTAAGGATGCTTGTGGTGCCTCATCTTTGGAACCACCACCCAAATTTAGCCCAAAGCAAAATTCAAAACAAACAAAACTTCTGGGGCATTTCAAAAGATGCTACAATAGTTTCAACGCAACTAGCAATTTTTCTCTAGAGGGTCTCTGATCTCTAGCCCACTCCTTTGTATTCTTCTACAGTGTTCCTCCTCCATCTCATTACTATGACAGAAAGGGATTATGAATGAGAATAGAGAAAGAAAGCCAAAGCTGTGTGAAAATCATGCAATAAAAGCCATCTTAAAAACAAATTAGTGTTTCAGGATTGCTAATTAAATCTTCCCAAATATGTTAGATACAGACTTCGTCAGTAAATCTGTTTTGTTCCTTGTCTTTGGACTCATTGACCAATACAAAGAAAATGGGAAACCATCAGGATTTAACATCTGATTTAATTTACTAGTCTTGTGAAGGAACTACTAAATAGAACTGTTGAATTGTGTTCTGGGGTTTATACCAAACTGTGAACTAAAAGAGAAGATGAAATTGTTTGAACTGAAGCCACCAGAAAGGTCTGATGATGTAGAAAAGAAGAATCATATATTCATATATATATATATATATATATATATATATATATATATATATTTGCTTTCGTAGATTTTCACGGGTACAGGAATGCAGGTTTTGGTGTCCTCGGGTGTCTTCCCGTGTAAAAGTTGGGGTGTCTAGGCGACGTTTCGACGAGGTCTCACTCGTCATCTTCAGGCTGGTGCTTTCGGCTTCTTGTTACTGGAACAGAGCGGGATCTCAATGTTTGAGTTCCTATAAATACTGTAGAGGGGGTGTGGTGTCTAGCCTCCAATGTTCTGGGCAGAGAGGAAGTTCCCAGGCTAGTGTGCCTTTTCTTCTTTTGTTCCTTAATTACTTGAGAGATACCTTGAGTGATTTCTTGAGTGATATCCTGAGTACCACTTAGGTGGGTCATTAGGTGTGGATTAGTTGCTAAAGTCTTTGTGTCTTGACCTCTTGAACTTTGTGAAGAGTTTTCCTGAGAAGATGGCTGTATTGCACTTAGTTGTGCTTTGGCTTGGCTTCGTGTATAGGGGCGAGCTGTGGTTTTGTGGTTTGTGTCAGCCAGATCTGTGTAGGGATTGCAGGGGGGTGCAGCATCCGGAGGTGCCACCATGGATTGGCTACTGGATGGTGTCAGTAATTCATCTGTGGAGAGGGTCTGGGTTTGGGTCTGGTGTGGTTGATTGGTGTTGGCGTTCTGTGTGCCTCTGGATCTGGTGTCAGTTTTGATGGCTCCCTAGGACACACTATCTACCAGAAAAAAAACACACACCAACCGCTACTTACATGCACAATCACACCACCACCCAGATGGAAATTAGCCCTCCCCACAAAAACTGACACCAGATCCAGAGGCACACAGAACGCCAACACCAATCAACCACACCAGACCCAAACCCAGACCCTCTCCACAGATGAATTACTGACACCATCCAGTAGCCAATCCATGGTGGCACCTCCGGATGCTGCACCCCCCTGCAATCCCTACACAGATCTGGCTGACACAAGCCACAAAACCACAGCTCGCCCCTATACACGAAGCCAAGCCAAAGCACAACTAAGTGCAATACAGCCATCTTCTCAGGAAAACTCTTCACAAAGTTCAAGAGGTCAAGACACAAAGACTTTAGCAACTAATCCACACCTAATGACCCACCTAAGTGGTACTCAGGATATCACTCAAGAAATCACTCAAGGTATCTCTCAAGTAATTAAGGAACAAAAGAAGAAAAGGCACACTAGCCTGGGAACTTCCTCTCTGCCCAGAACATTGGAGGCTAGACACCACACCCCCTCTACAGTATTTATAGGAACTCAAACATTGAGATCCCGCTCTGTTCCAGTAACAAGAAGCCGAAAGCACCAGCCTGAAGATGACGAGTGAGACCTCGTCGAAACGTCGCCTAGACACCCCAACTTTTACACGGGAAGACACCCGAGGACACCAAAACCTGCATATATATATATATATATATACACACACACATTGGAATCTTGAAAGTAAAAGTCAAAAGAAATATTTATCTCTGTTATGCCTAGGAAAATTAATGCCAAGGAAAAAATACTTAGTGCATACTTCTAAAAAGTCTGATAATAAAGTTCTTTACACCAGGCATAATCCTTTCAGAGTTTCCATTTATTTCAAATGGAGAAGTTAAGTGCTTAAACTTCATCTGATGGAACTGAAAAATGTTTTTTTTTTTGCTTGAGCATGCCTGTAATTCTTTTAAATTAAATTCTAATTTCATTAAGTGATTTTTAAAAAGATTCCACAAAACACCATATCTATTGCAGAACAGCATATCTATCAATATAAAACTATTATATTAGCCTGCTGTTGAAAATGGAGCATTTATCGCGAAAGAAATATCCTACTTCATTACTAGTTTTGTTAATTCTGAAAACATGAAAATAATTGGACTGCTGCTAGCAAGAAATTAAGGGCCTTCACACAGAATTTGCTGTAATAGATCCCCTTCACCCTTGTATTTATTTTATTTTATTGGGGGGGGGTGCTCAAAGTCTGCCCAAAGTCAGGAGCTTGGTTTTACAAAAGATTTCCATCCACCACATGGTGCAAATGTAGCCAAGGGGGGAGTGCAGGTCAATGCATAATGAACTAGTTTATCTCTGCTTAGCCTATCTGAGCCAAACTGTCCCTTGATTCTTACATGATATGCTTTCAGTTTAGAACACCATATAGCACTTGTAATGCACCATTACTAGGGCATCAAAAGCTAGTTTCTGGGTGCTTCTGACCAAATGGGGGTCCATACACATTATGATTTACCACACAGCCTCACCCAATGAGTGATTTTTTAAAAAATGTTCCAATTGCCATACACATGCCAGACCAATAATAGGGTAAGAGAGCCCATCTTGCCAAATCGTTTGGCCCACTGTCAGCTGGTAACTAGTGAAGCTGTTGGGATGGTGAACTTTTCAGACAAAAGCATTAGAGGGAAAAAGTTGGACACTGTGAAATTTCACATTTCTAGGAGTCAGCATCAAATACCTTGATAGAGCTGTATTTTTTTGGTTCTGCTTGTACCAAGAGAGATGACCTAATGACCAGCCTCCTCTGTTTTGGCCACTGCACTGACTTGTGGACTCCTCCGTTCCAGCAGCAAAATTCAGAAATCTTCACACAAGAGCAAATTGACCAGCTTCACAGCGATAACGTTTCTTTAAGACACAGTGCAGACTGCATTGCTTTCTGCAAAGCTCTTTAATTGTCTGGCTCTGTTTCCTGCCAGATGCTTTGCGATATTGTAGCACAGGCCACAGAGAATATGCCTTGAGGGAAGAAACTGAATTTGCTGTGTTGTTTCTCTTCTAAGAAAACAGTAGTAGGAAAACCAAGAAACATCCATTAAGAAAATACCAATGTATGTGACTTGCAGGAAAAAAAGCTGGTCCTTTTTTGTCACTTTGATATTTGGACAAAAAAATTGTGTGTGCTCGCCCGTGTACACAAAGAGAGAATTCTTAATGGAAAACCCTACTGAGTACAAACCTGCCCCCTACTGACATCAACATTTGCTGAAGTCTAAAATGCTCCAAAATAATTAGAGATGATATTTAAGTTATGTAAAACTAGCTTTTGAAGTCTGCAAAAAGTGCTGTAGCACCTTAGAGAATGCCTGCAAACTGAATGCGTACCACGTCTAATTCTCTCAGCCAAAAAATCCACAAGGGACATCAGCCAATGTACAGTTAGTTTAGGACGATGATCCTGGGTTCCGTGCACAATGTTCTCAGTCACTTGTGTCATAATTGGGCTCTAGATTCAGGGGTAGGCAAAGAGACACTTCACATACTTTTGGTTATGTTCTCACCAAGCCAGCGATGACAGACAGTTGCTTGTACAAGAGCTTCCAACAACTGGGTGCCCTACAGGTGTTCAAGACTACAACTCCATTCAGCCAGTCAACTATGCAAGGAACAGCAATGAGGTATGTGATTACTCAGAAGTAAGCACCCCTGAATTCAATGGGACTTATTGCCAGGTAAGCATGTACAGGATTGCAGCCAGTTTTGTGCCTGGTTGAAGTATTAATGCACCAACATCAGTACACTTGCTTGTGAGCTGTCCCAATGATTGGAATGGGAGGCTTGTGAATTGCAGCGGCGGCACTTTTGTCTAAAGCTTCTTCAGCTGTTTTAGGTCCGGGGTAGCCAATGTGGTGTCCGCCAGATGTTCCTGGACCACAACTCCCATAATTCCTGAATGGTTATAGCCATGTTCAAATATATAAAAGGATGTCACATAGAGGAGGGAGAAAGGTTGTTTTCTGCTGCTCCAGAGAAGCTGACATGGAGCAATGGATCCAAACTACAAGAAAGAAGATTCCACCTAAACATTAGGAAGAACTTCCTGACAGTAAGAGCTGTTCGACAGTGGAATTTGCTGCCAAGGAGTGTGGTGGAGTCTCCTTCTTTGGAGGTCTTTAAGCAGAGGCTTGACAACCATATGTCAGGAGTGCTCTGATGGTGTTTACTGCTTGGCAGGGGGTTGGGCTCGATGGCCCTTGTGGTCTCTTCCAACTCTATGATTCTATGATTCTATTCTATGATACTATGGTTATGCTGACTGGGGCTGATGAAAGTTGTACTCCAAGACCTACCTTACATATATCCTCAAAGTAACTATTTCAGTCATTGTTTGTAGGGATATAGAACTTGGTGATTAACAGTCCCAGAAAGAAAGAGAGAGTGTGTGTGTGTATTCCAAAAATTAAAATGCAGTATCATATCATCTACAGGTATTTGTTTTTTTAAATACTGAGCAACAACATACCGGTATTATAGAGGGTCACCTGCACTGGTGTAATGACAGGATTTTAACTCAGAATTTGTCAGTGAGGCATGGACTGTTTATTAGTAACAGCAGGGCAACTTAAGTGAACATTTTCCTCTCTCACCATTGTGATCTCAGTACAATAGTATCACCAGTTTACTCTATGCCATGGTTTATGAAGAAAGAAAGAAAGAAAGAAAGAAAGAAAGAAAGAAAGAAAGAAAGAAAGAAAGAAAGACTCATTTATAAGACAGAGTGACATGAAAAAGAAGCTCAGATGTTGAACAGGTTTTATACCCTTCTTTGCCAGGGCAAAATGTGCATCCATATGGTCTTGTAACTGACAAAACTGAAAATGTAGTTCCAAAATTCAGAACATACCATTACTCTTCAAAATCAAGCAAAAACAAATGCAAACTGAATAGTAGCTATCAAATTGCCTGAGTTGTGTGGTTTTTCTAAAATGTTGCTGATGACCAAGCTTTAATAGACTATCATAAAAATAATTTACTAAAGCACCAAATACATACTTCTGAATGTTTTTTGCAGGTATTGTACTAGCCTCTGCCATTATTTAGTTACTGTAAGAAGATCAACATTTTAAAAAACAATTTGTAGACTTTACATACCAGCAAAACACACCGTCCTCTATAGTGTTAACTCCCTACTTGGTGTGGTTAGGCTCACACTCTAACTGCAGGGTGCTAGCCAACATGAACCATACTCAGAGCATGCAATCAATCAATCAATCAATCAATCAACGCATATCCTAAAGTGTCCAAAAATACATATAATAGTAAAATTAACATACAAAATGAATTCAGTTGTTCAGATAATTTCCCATACAGCAAAAGAGATGCGTTTGGAGCCTGCTTTCATTTGTGCATAGTCCTTACACTGGATAAGGAGAAGTGGCAGGGAGAAAGAACACTGGCAACACTGTTGCCAATGGGATTTAAGTAACCTGGGCACATTGTTAAAACAAATTTCAGTTTATGTATTGGTTCACACAAATAAAGAGAGTCCTGGAACAATTTACAGTGAGAATTGCATACAAAATATAATTTAAAAATCAGTTAAAACCAAACAAGCATACTAAAAATCATGAAATAGCATGAAATAACCACCCCATCCACATAGGAATTAACACCAAAAATAAATAATTGAAAATCAAACCCTTAGTGCTGTCCAAATGCCAAAGAAAATAAAAAATATTTTCAGCTGGTGACCAAAGGATAACAAAGTTAGCACCGGCTAAGTTGCCTTGAGGATAGCTTTCCACAATTGAGGAGCCACCGCAAAAAGGCCCAAATATCTCTTGCAGGAGACACACAAAGAAAAGCCTCAGATGTTGATCACAGGGTCCAGGCAGGTTAAGCAGCAACTAGGGGCCCTTTCTTATGTTATTTTTGCAGAATGGGGGTCTCATGTGGCTACATGACCTTTCTGGAAACCATTCTGCACCATTCTGGAAACTTCAAAACCTCTCAGCTACTTGGGTACGGGCCCACAGTGCAAGTCCTATTTGCTTTTCAATATATTGATACAGTTTTGTTTCATGGTTGTGCAGTGTTGCTACTTATTGTAACAAGGCCAAAAAAAAAAAAGGTGCTTTTTTCCTACTCTGAAAACAAACTATTCCACTACATATATTGAAAGTTATGGCCATGTTCAATCTTGAAAGACTGCTAGATAAGCAACAGCTTAATTGGCCACCTACACAATTATCAATTATCTTCGTTCACCAGCATGACATTTTGTAAGAAGCAGCTTTTTGATAGCATTGTGCCTCTTGCACCATAGATAATCGTTTGTCAGCTTCAAAAAAGCTAGATGCTAAGTAGAAAGGCTCATTATTTTCCATTGTTGTTTGTAACTTCTCTGTGTCACTGTCTTTCTTTTTCCTTTCAGATCAGCTTACTTCTCTTATTATAGACAACTGAACTTAACGAACAAAAGCTAAGCAGATAGTAAAAAAAATGTAACTGGGGCTGCAATCTACTCAGAAGTAAGTCCGACTGAATTCAGTGGAGCTCACTCCCAGGTAAGAGGGGTTAGGACTGCAGCCTTCATTATTGCTTTAATTCCACAAGCTGGAAATCAACACACCAATGAAGAGGGTGGCAAATTGATGGGAAGTTTTGCTTCTGCACATGACTCTGGCAAACCGCTCTAAGCTGAAGCATTCCTTCCTCACCCACCCTAGAATGTTTAGTTCACATTGAGTTCATGAAACATTGTACCCTGACCTGTTCTTAATGCATGGTTGACCACATCTACGGAATGCGATAGTTATGTTCTTTTAAGTTTTGCTATATCAATCACTAGTAATAGTTTAATAAGGAGGTTTTCATACCTGTCCAATTCTGTGTTCCCTTTCCCAACCTTTAATCTATTGATGATTAATGCCTATATGCAACCTTTGCATTGTATTTGTGTTAACCAATCAGCAACAAGCACATATGTGGCAATGCTGTAATATTCAATAAAAGGGACTCCCCGAGACATGCTCGAGAGATGCCTCCCATATGATACTTGTCATTCGTCTGTCGTTTATTTCAACCCAACAGCAAATGGCTTGAGCATGTGCCACCTTGAGTCTGGTCATGAGCAACAGAAGCAGGGACACATTAAAAGGATTTACTCTGTGAAAACTGGGACTTCTGCAACAATGAATAATTAGTTAAACAAAAATGACCATATTGATCTGACATGGAATGTATCCAACAATGGTCCTGTGCTAGCGGAAAACAGTTCTATCTAATTTTTGCCAATTCCACCCTATCAAATGCAGCTTTCCCTGTGCTCTTTCCCAAAAGCTAATTCTGAGGATTTGGGGCCCCTCCAGAATAGTATGAGACATATGGCATGGGGGGCTACAGAAGGCAAGGGGTTTGGCAAAAATGAACCGTACTATCTTGCAAGAATGGAAGCACTTTTCAATAGTGCAAAGTTGCTGAGTGACACAAGCCACCAACTGCTAGTGTTCCTATTGCTGATTCACATCATTAGATGAATGGGCAGTTTTTAGAGGAGGAAATCACTGTAGTACAGGGGTCAGCAAACTTTTTCAGCAGGGGGCCAGTCCATTGTCCCTCAGTCCTTGTGGGGGGCTGGACTATATTTTTTTCTATGCTCCACAAATAACCCAGAGATGCATTTTAAATAAAAGGACACATTCTACTCATGTAAAAACATGCTGATTCCTGGACTGTCCACGGGCCAGATTTAGAAGGCGATTGGGCCGCATCTGGCTCCTGGGCCTTAGTTTGCCTACCCATGCTCTAGTTAGGGAAGTTTTTAATGTATGATTTTAGTGTATTTTTGGTTTCTGTGGAAGCCGCCCAGAGTGGCTGGGGAAACCCAGCCAGATGGGCGGTGTACAAATAATAAATTATTATTATTATTATTATTATTATTATTATTATTATTATTATTTGGGGTGCTTATCCCCACCATGGATATGAAGATATGGTGTGTACATGATAAGAAATAGGTTTGGAATTGCCAAGAAAGATGTCAGATTGTTTTTGTATGCCAAAACTGCAGCTAGAATTTTGTCAGCTAAGACTTGGAAATCACAAGAAGTCCCAACAGTAGAAGAATGGCAGGTGAAGATGGTGGACTTTTTGGAGCTAGCTGACCTGACTGGAAGAGTCCACGACCAGATGGAGGAGAAGCACCAGGAAGAATGGATGAAATTTAAAGACTATTTACGTAAATACGTTAAGATAATTTAATTGGAAAAACTTGCAAATATTAGATAGGCTTAGGATTTAAGTATGTGATGTTAGAGAATAATATGTTTAAAGTTAAAATGAAAAGAATGAAAGATGTTAAGTGATTAAGTTAATATTATGAGAAAAATTGGTTTTGGAAAACTGTTACAATGATATACACTGAAATTCAGGTAGGGGGATTTGAGGAAGTCACTGAACAATGTCACTAAGATTGGATCAAGTTTAGTTATGATTTATGTTTGTTTGTTTAAAATTTTGGAAAATCAATAAAAAAATTGGAAAAAAGAAAGAAACATGATTAGTAATTAGTTTTATTTAGTAGCGACCACTGCTTCATATAACCAAGTATTCATATGATGAACACTGTCATGTGAGTCAGCCTAAGCAGATACTCAAATATCTACACAACGGATATTAGAAAGTATTCAGAGATTATGGTTGTTTCGCCCACATTTTCAGCAGACCCTTTCCCCCCAAAGTATTCCTTTTTCAGTGATTTTCAGTACTGATCCATGATTTATTTGCACTTTGCTTATGCTCTCAGCAACATCATCACATAGATATACCTGATTGGCTGTGCATCGTGGCAATGCCATGCAGTTTCTGATTAGGTGAGATAACTCATGTGACTAAGGACCTAGGAGAGAGAAGCAGGAAATGCAGGTGTGGGTGGGGAGATAGAACAATGTTAATCGGGTTCTTTTTTTCCAGCACAAATTTCCAGGCCAATTAAATTGTAATTTATACTTGAAAATCAAAAGTAGATTATCTAGCAGTTCATTTCACCCAAATATTTGATACTGTTAAACTGTATAGTTCCTGATTAGTGCTGAGTTGTAGATATATTCTAAAACAGTTCTGTAACTTTTACTAACATACAATGTTTATATAGCATTTAAATTGCAAGGCACTTAGTGGGAGGTAAGTCACTATAATTATGATCTATATATGAATTGTCCAAGGCCATGCAATAAAAAATGAGTTGTCTACTAGAAATGAGTTGTCCAAGGCCATGCAATAAGAAAATGGCAGTGATGGGGTTTGAAGCCTATTCTCTATCCATTGGACTACAATGCCACTAAGAGAGTTCACTGATCTGTGTAGGATGATTCTTCCAAGCACAATGATTGGTACCAGGTAGCATCTCTTTGATCTCTCCAAATGTTCACTGCCTAGGAACCTTTCAATGAGCATTACCCAAGAACACCAAGTGGAAATCACTCCTTTGAAAACACTTATGCCTCAGAAACACTGCACTTCAACCTGAGTCCTAGGTAAAAACTTTTTAAAAGCAAGGTTCATAAATGGTTAAGCATAAAATATTGTAGCTGTCTGGAGCTGGCAGCCCACAATACAAGCCAGGCTTCTCCTGAAAGTTATGAACAGAGTGGAAGCGAAATGCACTAAAACATTTACTTGCACACCGACTGGTTTCAAAATAAAGTTCATCCCTTACACCTGTCTGTGAAATACCCAGAATCAATTGCAAGTTTAGAAACATAGCAGAAGTTCAAAAGGGGTCTTTTTAGGTTTCTTATAAAGATCTACAGAGAAGCATGTCAAAAAATTAATAGTTAAGGTAAGTTCCTGCTCCTATAGCCAACAAAGAATGAGCCACTGGGCTCATTCTTATTCACTTCCACAAATATGTGACGGTGAAACCAAGAAGTGTGCCTGAGTTGCACTTTTTCGCCTCCCAGCTAATTAATATTCCTTGTGTGCCATGTGTTTTAGATTGCAAGCCTGAGGGCAGGGAATGGCCTGATTCACAAGCCACACTAAGTGTGAACACATGAATGTGTGGGATCCTAGGGAGCAGCTTGCAGCTGCTTTCTCCTCCCTGGCCCTTTTAGCTGCTGTGGTGACTCAAGTCAAGGTTTAGCTCAAACATTTGGCTTAGATTGTTGCCGGAACCCAGACTCATGGTTAAACCCTCTCCACACTAACCACAAGCTCAGCAGCTGCAGGCTCCTCTCTGGGAGCTGACATTTGTGAGTCTCACTAAGCCAATGTGATACCAGAGGTGGATTTGGCACCCCTCGCCTCTCACTTTCCATTCTGCTTTAAGGTTGCAGAGCCCCTTGCGGCATCCCCAAGGCTCTTTGCCCAATGCAAATGAACTGGTCCCACACCCCTAAATCTGCCTCTGGTGATGAGCAAACCATATCATCATCTTATTACTGGTGTAAGTCATTCCGGGAGCCTATTTCGGCTGAAAAGCAGGTTAAAATGGTTTTGAAGATAGATGAATATTTAATCCCAAAGTTTTCTTAGAGGTTTGGTTGTGGATACTAAGAAGTCTGGTACTGGGATGAAGGTGTGATCGTTTCCTTGAGAGGTTCAGAGAAAGAACGGCAGGAAAGGCAATGCTGCTCTATCACTGACAGTGAGTGTTTCAATGTACCAGCAGTGAAAGTAAGATAAAAAGACACGACAACGCATCTCACCCACAAGGGCTTCTAACACTTTCGGGAAGCCCTGCTGATATAACTGCTTGTGTGCAGATCCTACAGAGCATGCCAACGGAGAAAGGAAGGTCACTTAGAGATACCAAATCCACATTTCAAAGTACTAGCATCAATAAAAGGTCTTATCATGGGGTTTTGTAGGTAACTGAAAATAAGCATTAATATCTGTGCACTCTGCTTTGATTGAACAGGTCTTTAAGACCTAAACCAATTAGTAACAATTCTTTGATGCTTAATTTGTCATTTCACTTAATTGATTTTTTTTAAAATCCCATTTATTTCGTAGGCGGATAAAAAGTGATATGTTTGGCTTTTCTCTAGGCAGACTAGTTAAAGTGGCTAAGCTCTTAGTACAATATTTTTCTGGAAATTTTCAAGGAAAACAAACACAGCAGCATGTAAGGCATATACAATTGAAAAGGACAATTGATGGCCATGCTGGGTGGAGAAACTGTGGGAGGACACACCTATGAAGAGAAGCTCTGAATGTATCACACCCTTCATCTGTGCAATTGCATACTGAATCTTATAAAGCCAATCCCTCAAAAGTGAAATTACAGCAGAGATGTCTCCTTCCAAACATGTGGATAGCCTTTTAATTCATTAGCACTGCATTCTGAACACAGCCAAAGAAAAAATGGTTCCTTGTTCGCTTTTACAACAGCATTCAATAGGCAAAAGAATCAGACTTTAAAGGTCAGTCATTTTTAATGAGACAATAGGATGAGTTGAGATGACAGGCTTGATGTGTTGTGGTTTGGACTAATATGTTGGTGGGATCACATCCTAAACTAACAACAAGAGCAGTCTCCGTTTGAGCAGCTCATTCAGTATACCATGTCCATCAGCAGCCAATTCTGGATGTTTTAAGTTCAGGGTTTCTCAAATATCTCCCCACATGCATTAAAAGAATTTCCTCAAATGAAGCAGCCCTGGTAGTGCTCTCTTTTCAGTTAGGGAATAAGCAAGCAATGGAATCCATGAAAAGCAAATAAGGTCATCGAAAGTAATTCACACTTCCCATGGCAATGTCTGGATCTCCCTAGCCTTTATATGAAAAACAAGGTTTAAATCCAACCCAGGGGCACTTTTCTTCACAGAATTTACACAGAAGTAGATCTACAATTTAATCCTAATCTATTGTCACATGCAAAGTAATAAACAATGTCCACAAATCTGAGCCAATTACCTATTATAGTTTTCTTTCTGTAAAGCAGTCTGTAAAGAAAATGCAACCCCCCCCCCCCAAATGCCAGTGGTAAAACACACACACAAGAACACGAACTGAGGGCAGATCCATACCGTACATTTCAAGTATGTTCAATACAAATTCAACACACATTGCAAACACACTGCATATATTACCCAGTCATTCACATAAACTATCAAAACTGCTAAAGAAACACATGTTTACCGGCATAATGTAAGAGGAAGTGACAACAGATGATCTATTCCTTTAGTGAACAATGACTTAGAAAACTCCTACATATTTGTGTAGTGGCAGTAAACTTATATAACTATGAGGGTTAACTGCAACACGTTATATATAGGGCTGCCTCTGAAGGCGGTTTGGAAACTTCAGCTGGTGCAGAATACAGCGACCAGGCCTTTGACTGATTAACATTCTATAGCCTTTTAAATGTGTTTGTGGGAGTGGGGTTATCAGCTTGTTCTTGTTTTATTATATATTTTTTGTTCTCATTTTATATTTTTTTATGTCGTAAACTGCCCTGTGATCTTTGGATGAAAGGCAATAAAACAAACAAACAAACAAACAAACAAACAAATCCATCCATCCATCCATCCATCCATCCATCCTCACCTCAGTGGATTTCTGATTTTTCTTGTAATTCTGTTCACGATTGGAGATATAAGATTATCTCAGGGTGGATCCATCGCATATATTTAAAGGACATTCAATGCATCAGGAACTCAATGCATCAGGAAATCAGGAAATCAGCCCTGAGTGTTCACTGGAAGGACAGATTATGAAGCTGAGGCTCCAATACTTTGGCCACCTCATGAGAAGAGAAGACTCCCTGGAAAAGACCCTGATGTTGGGAAAGATTGAGGGCACAAGGAGAAGGGGACGACAGAGGACGAGATGGTTGGATAGTGTTCTCGAAGATACCAGCATGAGTTTGACCAAACTGTGGGAGGCAGTGGAAGACAGAAGTGCCTGGCGTGCTCTGGTCCATGGGGCCACGAAGAGTCGGACACGACTAAACGACTAAACAACAACAACAATGCATCTTTAAAGAACATGACACACACCCCATTGAATTGTGGGGACTCTAGTTTCCTGCAAAAAACTGACATTTCCAGTGCTCTTAAACTACAGTTCCCAGGATTCCATGGGCAAAGTCATGTATTTTAAATGTGCATTGGATATGTTTTAAATGTATACTTGGGATATGCCCTGAATCTTACAAATGGGATGGGTTTGGGTTTTTTTTTTACACCAGGCTATATTAATGTAATGGGATAAAAAATAGTCCTGTGCATTTCCCCCCCAAGTAGAAATCAACCTAGAGAAGCAAATAAGTGCCCTTCTTCTCACACACAACACCTGGCTAGGGTATGGGAAAACATAACCACCATGAGACACATTTCAATTTGGCTTGATTTATAAAGATAAACTCTAAAACCGTTGATATCAGATTCTTAGTTTTTGTTTAATAATTACTGTTTTTAAAAGCAAAAAAATTATCTGGGGAAAGAGATAAAAATGTTCTCCTCCTGAAACACCACATGGCAACATTCTAGTACCCCAATATACATTGCAAGTGAGATTGAGGCAGTAAAACATTTCCCCACATACTGGTAGTGTACTTCATATCAATGCCCTGAGAAGATTCCGACATGTCTCTGACATTCTGCACTTTCCTTAGAGCTCTCTTATCAACATACAAATGGTATTCAGACCTTACAGATTTGTAAAGACAATATGAATCAGCCTGAAATTGTGTAGTTATGGAAAGCTTTCCACCTGTTTGAGGCTTGCCATCCTGGTTATATTATCACTAGTAAAGTAAGGATCCCTTAAAATGTGGCAAATTGAGAAAAGATGAACAGAAGCTCTCACGATTCTTAATAAAATTCTCATCGGGGCAATTTTATTTTATGTTATTTTATGCCATGTTCAGGCTTATGAACTCTGGACTTTGCTTTTTTCTAAAAAAGGTAACATGATAATAAAAAAGCAACGAAAACTTCAATTTCCTAGGGATTTCTTCTTCTCTGGTAAATAAGGGTAGGTCCTATGTATATTTTATACCTGTGCATCTCTTGGAACACTAACAATAATAGTGCCTTGAGGAACTGTACACCACACAACCTGGTTCCTGAAAGATAACATGAGGCCTTTTTGTTCTCCCATATTGTTTTCATGTTGCTTAACACTGTTGTGATTTCTGAGTCTGATTTTCAAGTGCCTAGGGGTTATGCCAAACTCTTTTGATGCTTTTCTTTTAAATATATATATATTAAAAAACATTGGAAATAGTTGACAAAAATGTATTTCCTCTGGGACCACAATATTCAGTATTTGTATTAAGTGCTTGCTGTTTGCTGAACCAGTTCAGACCATCTTTAAAATATCAATCCATCACCTTGCATGCTGCAAGGGAAAATGTGTGCATGTGTTAACAACTGACATTTCCCAGTTTTTCCTTCTGTTGCAGTTAAGCAGGAAGCACCAAAAGGCATTATACTTCATGGTATACCAACTCTGGATTTAGCTAGGGCTGCCATATGTCCTGATTTTCCAGGACATATTCTGGAATTCGCCTCCAAAAATGGCATCCTGGATTATTTTTTTGAAATCGGGTAAATGTCCTGGAAAACCAGCAACAGGGGTTAAATTGTGTCCAAAATGCCATAAAAAGCTCAAAAACTCAAATTATTGTAGCTTTTACTAAAAAATAAATAAATAAGTTCAACAAACAACAACAACTTCGTCCTGATTTTCACTTTTAGCAAACCTGCTTAATAGAAATTGTAAAATTAAATCTGGGAAAAGGACTACATGCTTTCAAGTTCTCCAGCCCCTTGTTCTTTGCAGTTACCTTTTTCTGAACCTTTTTAAAAGAAAAATCTCTCTCTTTATTACTTGGATGGCAGACTATTTCTTATAAAAAGACCAACAGCTCCAACTCCTTCCCTCTATATTGCTTTTTTAAAAATCAGATCTATCAAAACATAGACCCCACACAGATGTCCAAATTATCCCAGGATGAGCTTTAGTACCCAAAAGTAACTTTTTTGTCTATATCATCCTAAAAAGCAGAGAGAAGGAATGTGTTCAATACTTTTTGTCCCAGCAGCTGGGTGACACTCTAGACCTAATGGACGGCACAAGCTATTGAAGTGATTCAGCATAGTGTGCCTGAAAGATGAATTGTAAGAGAGACAGATGACAGTTTTATAACTCTCAAATATCTGTGAAGTGATGGGCATCCCACTATTCTTTTCAAAGCTGACTTATCTTTTAACCTATCAGAAAGGCTCATTTTCTACAGCAAAGTACTGTCAGCAGACAGTCAAGGCAGCACCAGCAGCACAGCGAAACAGTTTAATGGACTATATTGTGTTGTGCTTGAGATGGAGAAAAAAATAGCATCTATTTATTTTCAAACTGTGTATGCCTTTCCAGAAATTCTCTCTCCCTGTCCCTGCTCAAGACCACTTTAATCATTCAAGGCTTCATACATGCTGGTTTACAAAGTTGGGAATATGTCTTGGGGCTCAACACTTTCCCTCTACCTCTCCTACCACACACTGGCTGAAGCATGAAGATAATGGCTTATATTAGGCCAGAGTTGTGGTTTCCTGGCTTGTTAATTGACACTAAGTATGGAGCAGTTCCAGTATACAACTATAAACATGCTGTCTTTATGGACCTAATGGGGAACTCTAGCACAATACAAGCCTTGAACATTACACCAAAATCAGGATATGGTGTGAGGAAAGAGTGCTTCTTGCTAATTCCCAGGTTCATAAACCGGGTTTATAAAACTTAAAATGATTCTCTGAACTGGACCACTGTCTCCTCCCAGATTTAAAAGTGGACCACTTGACATTATTATTATTTAAATGTTTTTATTCCAGAATTGCAAAAATGATCATTGCATATGTACGCAACATTTGTGTCCCTAATAGATTGGATGAGGGAAAACAATGTAATGCATATTGCCAATTGATTCAGTAGCAGGATCAACACAATGATTTCTGTTATAAAACCCCCAGAAACTCTATTGTGGAAAGTGTGATTCATATTCCATTGTAACAAAACAGAATTAAAATTAAGTAGCACACCCTAAAAATGCAGTCTTAGTATTGCCAGGATACTGTGCTTGGCATTCTTCAAGCTGACTTACCGAACATCTGTACAGGTTATACATGATATGCACCGACTATTTGTTGTAATGAGGTTCAGTGCCACAGATGTCTCACTGTCAGAGGTTGGGTGTGCTCCACATTTAAAGTAGAATTCCTGCAATATTGAAGAAGAGATAAAAGGAAGATTACATACTTGCACTTCATGTCCTCTCTTTATCTTAGTCGAAGTGAAGTCTGAGGCAGTAGATAAATCACTACTGCCAGTGGAAAAAGGGGATGCTCATTAGGAATGCTTTAGGAAGGATGCCTCACAGTATCTTTGTACAAGGTGTATATTTTGCTCTTTGGACATCATCTGAAGAAAGGGAATGCATTAGCACTTGCATAGATTCTGTGATGGTTTTCTTGCAGGAATGAGGGATTAATGGAGAACCAAACTGGTACAGAAATAAAAAGATCCTGGATTCTACAAGGATTTATCCACATGCAGGAAGCTGTTTCCTCACTCAGACCTTACTCACAAGCGTCTGTTGTTGAGTAATGGATTTCCCCACATCCAGATCCTAATCAAGGTAACATATGTACACTTCCACTTCTAGCTTGGGAAGCATGTTAGAACCAGGGCAAAGCAGTACATGAATGCAGTGGAAGCTAAACCAGAGAATGAGAACTTGTGACCCTTCAGATGTTGCTGCCTTTAGCGCCCTTCAGCCCCAGCCAGCATAGGAAATGGTCAGGGGTGATGGGAGTTATGGCCCAAAAAAATATCTGGTGGGCCATCAGTTCCCTACCCTGGTCCAGGATTAATGAATTTCTGAGTTGAAATCCAGAGAATAGAAGGTATTGCCCTTTGACTAGGCAGAGACAGAAAGCTAGACTCTTCCAGCTCTATTTCTATTAATACATTGTGAGGAAAGCATAACTCTGTTGAAACCATCACCAAACACACCTTTAAGCTGTGAGAGTATCAAGAATCTGGTCTATAACCTTATATGGAAATACAAACAGAACATGAGCAGAAATGTTGCTTATCAAAATAAGATGTTTATGTGGCTGTTTAACTATTGTAGAAGGAGTGGGGACACCCCCCTCCCAAAAAGACATTACAGAAGCATAAAAAGTTACCCAGTTAAAAAGTATATCACTGGAGAGCTTCTGTACGGTTCTGTACAAAGTGTTGTAAACCCAACAGAATTATATCTACTGCTAAGGGTATGACAAAGTGTAAACAGAGGACATAAATATCCCGGCAACAAAGAACAGAGTTTACTGTCATGACACACTGTGCTGTGTGCTGCATTTAATAAGGAATATCCTTTTCTTGATGAAAGGGATTCTGTCGTCCCCCCCAATATATAGTTTACTGCCTCCATAGTGCTTTTTGTTTTTTTACACGGTCATTTAATGTATAGCTAGCAAGCAGGTGTCAGGACTGGTCGTTGTCCTCTTCAGATCACCACACAAACACTTCTTGTTCTTTTATAACTTTTTATTGTGTATTAACAAACAAACTTATAAATGGTTCTTATCTTTAACTATTCTTCCTCAGAGTCACTTATTTCAGATACCTTCTGAGCTCTGCTTCTCCGTGACCAGCCACCCTCAAAATGGCGAAGGCGCCCTTCCCTTCGCTTTCCCGCTCTTTTTTCTAACCTCCTGGCTAGAGCTGGCTTGTATCTCCCCTCCTCCCAATCTGAGCTAGAACTTAACCCTTGCCTTTCCTGGGAACATCCTGTCCCTCCCTGTTCCTGTTGCTCTCTTCTGTTCTCCCCCCCCCCTTGGGGAAAACATTCTCCCTCTGGGAAACTGGACATTTCTAACTCTAACTCTTCCGTGACAGTAGGAATGCAGCTCTATGGTATAATTTGATCCTATTCATTTCAACTAGGTATTTTCAAAATTTGTCAGACCAGTAAACAGCAAGAACCATTTCCAGGAGAAACTCATGCCCACATTGTTCTTCGTGATATGAATAACTTGCCGACTTCACTACATCATGTTGCATTGTAAACAACTGATGGACCAGAACAGATATATTATAGCGGTGTTGACTACTGGAGTCTGACAATGCATCGCATGAACATTTGCTTCTCCCAAAAAATAAAATATTGTGATGTGAAAAACAACACCCCCCCTTTTCTGAGTATTTTATAAAAACAGATAATTTAAGTCTGTCTTGCAAAGTGGTGATTCAATCATGACCACAAGAAGTGTTTTAGAATATTGTAGAATATTATTATTGTGCTGTTCTTTCTGAATTCCAACTTGAAATTGAGTCTAAGAGTCTAAGAAAAAGCCTAATGCTGTGAAAACCCAGTAAAAAGGATAAAAGAATGAAAGCACACAATTTCTTCCTCTCTTTCTATTTTGCCCTAATGACATTTATGTGGATATTTATCAAGACTTTGGGATCATTGACTTTGGGATTTGGTGTCAATACTAATGGTTAATGACTTGCAGTTTCACCAAAATGCACATAAAATCTGTGTTCACACATTGATACCACCATTTCCTTGAACATCTTTTTTTTATTCCTGCAGGGGTGTAATACCACTGGTAAAGATATGGTTCTGTATCATAAACCTAATATGAATTTTAAAGTTGGAGAATTTAAAAAGACAACTTTCTCCAATGATTTGTCCTTCTGCCATTATTATTAAAATTATACATCTGTTAAGAATAATTTATATATTTGTAGGCTACAATCCTATGCACTCACTTAAGTGGGAATAACTCTCATGGAACTTGATGTGGCTTACTTCTGAGTAAGGTAAAAGGTAAAGCTAAAGGACCCTTGGATGGTTAAGTCCAGTCAAATTCAACTATGGGGTGCGGAGCTTATCTCTGCTTTCAGGCCGAGGGAGCTGGTGTTTGTCCGCATACAGTTTTTCCGGGTCATGTGGCCAGCATGACAAAACCGCTTCTGGCGTATGGAATACTGTGACAGAGTGCACAAAAACGCCGTTTACCTTCCCACCACAGCAGTACCTATTTATCTACTCAGACTGGTATGCTTTCAAACTGTAGGATGCACTGTTAATGTCATTCCCATGGCAAAAGTGGAGCTAATGGCCCTCAAGTCCCTTTCAGATAAACAGATTTGTAACAGAATACACTGTAACTACGGTGAACTGCTAGGCATTTAATCATTAATATGATTTAGATATGAAGTTTAAATTGATATAATGTGGGTCTAGTTTCTGGGGGGTTACAGAGCAATCCTGAGTGGGGTTGGGGAGCAGTGCAGGGATGGATCCATTGCTGAATCACAATCCCTGTGAGCTTGCACCAGGCAAAACAGAACAGGTGTTTGTAAAAGCAGTTTTTCTTTCTTTTTCACTATGCCAGCTCCAGGCTGGCATAGCTGAGGGAACAAAGAATTGAGTCCCTTGGGGGATGCAAAGGCTTTGAGTGCAGCAGATCCCCATCTCTCAAATGTGCCATATAATGGCTTTCTGCCTACTTCTGCTGGCAAGAGAACCACCAGCAGTAACTTTCCACCTGGGCACAGCTGAGGCCTCTGCCATCAGAAACATTCCTTTCCACTGGATAGGTATCATTCTGCAATATTAATCCCTTTCTATCATCAACACCATTGGCGGAGTTTCCTGCTACGCCCAAAGCAATTCCCACCGAACCTGTGCTATTATTTCTGACAAGCTTCTTTTATTAGCAGGGAAGGAAATTATGACACATAAGAAGCTACCACATTTCTTACACATGGATATTCCATTAAGTTGTAGTTAGCTACATTGTTGTCTCCAGAGACCAGATATTATAACTTTCATCATTAGTAATTAATCTGCATTTTGGAAAAAATGTTGCTAATTATTTTTGAATTCTAATTGTGTGTGCTCTCTGTGTAGAATGCTGTGCAAGTTATTAACAGAAAGGAAATTATTAGTTCTTGTAAAGCAGCCAATAGATGTACGTTGTGTGCATAATCCTTTTTTGTTTGTTTTTAAAGGACAATATTGCCATAAAAAGCATGATTACCAAATATACAAGTAACATTTCTCCCCAAAATTAAATCCAGATAATATTTGTTTGCTGATTAACAGGCTGGCTACAAACCTCAAAGAACTTAATCCATTGTAGTACAGTTAACTCTCAAACTATCCAGCCTCTTGGTCTGTATGCAGTTAGCATTTTGCTTCAATGAAGTAACCCTCTATTTTCTATGCAGTACTTGGAAGAACAGGCTAACACGCTAGAAGTGTGTGTGTGTGTGTGTGTGTGTGTGTGTGTGTGTGTGTAAGAGAGAGAGAGAGACAGAGAGAGAGAGAGACACAGAGAGAGAACTCACCCATCAACTCTCCCTCTAGCTTGATTAAAAATACCCGCTGTTAAACAACCTATTTTTTGAAACACTTATAACAGATTTGTTTGACTTTCAAGCCTGTTCCAATACTCAGTCCTGTCATGCTCCCATCCCTAAGACACAGGGAGGGTTCAAGTCTAAGACTCACTCCCTTCTCCCATCCCCACCTACCACTGAAGTCAAGCCCTCCTGGTCACCTTTGGGGCATCACACCTGAGACCCCCAAAGAGTCTCTTTCAGACTTAGTTTATTATCCAAAGCCTCATGCACCGAGTCAGGGAAAAGGAAGTATGATTAAATTGCATGTAGAATCATAACTTTCCCTCTGTGGCCTAGCACCTCATTCAGAAATATTTTTTAAAGTGTTCTCATACATTTCTCACCCCCGCTCCCCGTTCGCTCTCTCCCACAAAGGTCAGAGTTGATCTATTAACTGAGACCAAGCGTACTGGATCTGGACAGCCTTGATGAAGAACTGGCAAAGGAGTCTGAGCCCAAAGAGCTTTTATCATGAAAAGCAGGTCTTTTCTCCGACTTTGCCAGAGGCATTCTGAAAAGGGCAGTGGGTTCAGTCAGTCAGCACACAGACAGAAATCAGATATTGGAGAGAGACACTCACATTGCTCTATTGTCGATGGTCATATTCAATTTTTTGTGCACTTTCAAAGCCTTTATATTGAGCTACCCAAGAGCTTATTGCTGCCCGCTTACTTGGAAATGCTTTGACTAAACTTGGAGATATACATTATTATCAGCAGTAATAGTACAACTTGTTATGTAACATTTTTGCCCACCTGAGTCACTGTATTCCCTCTCACTACATCAAGAATGGGAAATCTGGTGCTATTCAGATGTTGTCAGACTACAGCTCCCACCTTCAGTAATGATGGGCCATGCTGGTGGGACTTGGAGTCCTGCAATATCTGGAGGACCAGAGGTTTCCTAGTTCCTTCCTACGTTTTTTTCAAATGAAATTTTGTGGAATTTCACAAATTAAGCAATGGGGCAAGGAGAGTGTCTTGGGGCAACAAGAATTTTTTAAAAATACTTCTGCCTCAAAACAGCTTACAATCTCAAATAAAAAACAACTCTGGTCAGCAACCTTGCAGCTGCATTTTGAATCATGCTCTCTGGAACCCTGCCCACCATGGCTAATTCAAGCTAGAGGGGAGTGGGGGTTATCTTTTGGGAAGCCCTCCATGGACCCTGAGGTACTTGACAACTACTGATCACCTCCTAGGCCATGTTCAACATCCTTTTAATGTACAAAGCCCTGAACAACTCAGTCATGTTACCTGAAAGACCACCTGGACTGTAAGAGCATTTATACCATCTGGAGAAATTCTACTTGTGCTATCACACCATACAGAGTCTCATAGGGCAGTGACCCAAAAACGGGCATTTTCTGCTGTGGCCCCTGTACTGTAGAATGCTCTTCCCTCTCTGCCTTATATGAAGCAGCAATTGTGAATTTTTTCCAAACATCTTTTGAAGACTTATCTTTTTGCCCATGCTTTCCTTGATCCACAAGAAGGGACCCTGGTTTATGTGTCTGAATTTCTGTTCCATTTGCTTTCATATTTCCGTATTATTGCTTTGAGCTTCTGTTTTTCCTTGAATGATTTATTGCTTATATTTTAGACTCTGCACCACTGGATATTTTTGAAATATTAAGCAGTTTACTAAGCCTTTTAAATCAATGAAGTGTCTGCTACAGAGAGGTTTTGGACATGATTCTCCTGGGGAAGAGTCATTAGCTCAGTGGCAGAGCAACTGCTTTGCATGGAGAAGGTCTCACTCAATTCCTGGCATCTCCAGGAAGGGCCAAGAGAGACCTCTTTCTGAAACCCTGGAGAAGCACTGCCAGTCTGTGTATAGACAATCCTGAGATAGATGGACCAACAGCCCTATTTAGTGTAAGCATCCTGTGATGGTTCATCCCAGTCCTCCTCTCTAGACAAGTTATACCACAAAAATATATTTCCCCCCCCTCTCTCTACCAGCATCGTTTGATGGAGTTAGAAAAATTGAAGCCATGATTAAGCCCATTTTCAACTGTCCGCATCCTCCTTTTGCATACCTGGGCAATATGACACCATAGCTAGAGGTCATAGTTTGTTGAATCCAGCCTGAATTATTTGAGGAGGTAAGTGCCAGCAATAAAATTTAGGTCACGATTCATCCTAGCTGTATTGAACCCAACCCACTGCATTAACATATAGATTGTTAAAGATATGTATGGTCTATTATGAGCTACAAATAAAGCTTGGCATCAAAGAAGCTATTTAAAATGTATCTCCATCATCTTATGCTAGACATCGCTGCTGATTTTCAGGTCTTACATGTATATATCAGCCCTCAAAGTAGAATCCAACTGTTCAATTTTATTATCAAGTGTTTCCTGTAGAGAAACCATGCATTCCTCCAGGCTTAATTTCCACAGGCAATCAGATTTGAATTTGTATGCCAATTTAAGACTCCAAAGGGGCTCCATGAAGGAAAAGTTCAAATACACTAACAGACTGAGTCCTCTGGCAATGTCTCACTTAGAAGAGGAAAAGAAACACTTTATTGTCAGATCTGTGTGCCCTTCCCTTTTCAAACAAACTAACCAAGCCTTCACGAAAAAGCCACTGATCAAAGCCACATAATAATTACACAAGTACACTAAAATAGGAAAGGAAACTATAACATTGGTGAACTGATCTACACGACAATGCGTATCCATATAATCATATTTCTCAAAGAGATTCAAGTAAACATAATCTAGAAAAAAAACTTAATACATGCAAGGCCATCCAGCCATTTTCCTCCACTCATCTCCAGCTGCCTTGTATACCTTGAATAACTAGTCACAATAATTCAAACTGTATCAGAGACAGTGAATCTGGGATTGCATATAAATTCAAAGTCTTTTACATTAATTTGACACTCAGGGTGTGTTATTTCATCTAGTTCAGAGGGGTTTACAAAGGAAACAAACAAACAAAAACCCATGATGTATGCTTTTTAAAAATGGGCAGAGAAACTTCTGCAAACTATGCTAACCAGCAGTTTTTGATACTGTGGCCTTTGATGACATACCACTCTGTTTTCATAGTTCCAGCAAAGGAGTTTTTCTGCTAGATCAGGCATGGGAAACGTGTGGACTACAACTTCCACCATCCTTGACTATTTGCCATGCTGGCTGGGAATGATGATAGTTCAGAGTCCAACTATACTTGTTCCCCATTATTGTTCTAGATAAACCAGAAAGTATGCCAGGTGGATTGCATTCAGTTTAGGGGGACAGATAAGTTATTACTCAAACCTGGTACAAGAAGGTTTTCAGTATGTCCTTATGAGTGGGTATCTGACTCATGTTTTCTGATGCCAATAATTCTTCACTTTATTCAACTGTGTAACCCATACCCACCCACCCATATTGCTAATTTAAAAGAGAGCTTGCAGGGCAGCAGCTGAAGAAGGAGCAAAAAGGGTTTTCTTGTGTGTGTGTTTCTTTGTGGCTGATTAGCTGCTCTCCCTGTGCAAAGGTCAGAGGGGGCAGGGTTTCTGTTGAGGCAGGTGATTAGCTGTGGGAGGAGCTTATCAGAGTTTGCAGGGCAGCGGTTTCATCCATCTCTTAGATTTGGGGGAGCTAGTCTCAAACGTTTGTTGCGGGAGACCTAGGTTTTTTTTGGGGGGAGTTATTTGTCCTGTCTTCACGCTTTTTATGATGGAGGACCGCTGTAGCCACCCCCAACGACACGTTCTCAAGATGGAGGGTGAGGGAACAGCTGCAGTCGCCTGCGGTTCCTGCGCAATGTTTGCCATCTTACCAAAGGTTGCAGGCAGCTTTACCTGCAGCAATTGCATGTTGATTGCCCTCTTAGATGACAAAGTCCAGCAACTGGAGGAACATGTAGCTACGCTCCAAAGAATTAGAGAGCTGGAGCTCTTCTTGGAAGCAACAGAGCACACCGTCTCCACCAAGGAGGAGACAGGGGACTCCCCTGAGAAGGAGGCTAGTTCACCAACACAGGAGCCAGATATATGGAGAAACGTGACTCAAAGAAGTAGGAGGCCCAGGGTTCGCTCTGATTGTTTAGAAAAACACAATTGCTTTGAGGTACTCTCCCCTAGCATGGAAGACGAAGCAGACTCCATTTGAGGATCTCTCCCTCATTACAGTCGATCAGGTATATGAAGACAAGCAGCAAAGTCAGTCCTCAGGGAATGTGCAGGCGGCCTTGGAACGGACAGCTCACGGAAGAACCCCGACCAGACCTAAGAGGAGGCATGTAGTGGTGATAGGGGATTCCCTACTGAGGGGAACAGAAGCAGTGATCTGTGGGCCTGACAAGATGTCTCGGGAAGTGTGCTGTCTCCCCGGGGCTAAGATCCAAGATGTAACTGAACAACTGCAAGGAATCATAAAACCCACTGACAAATACCCCTTCCTCTTGGTTCATGTGGGAACCAATGACACTGCAAGAAATAGCCTCCAGAAGATCAAAAGAGACTACAAGGCTCTGGGCAGGAAATTGAAGCAATTAAATGCACAAATTGTCATCTCATCTGTCCTCCCAGTTGAACGACGTGGCCCAGGCAGAGAGGGAAAAATAGTGGAAGTGAACAGCTGGCTTCGCAAAAGGTGTAAACAGGAACGGTTTGGATTCTTAGATTACGGACTGCAGTTTCTTGAAGATGGACTTCTGGCAAGCGATGGGCCTCACAACGGTTGGGAGGAATGTTTTTGCCAAAAATCTCAGAAACCTCATCAGGAGGGCTTTAAACTGACTAATGTGGGGGAGGGAGACAGTGCTCCTGAAGGTAGAAGTCTATCAATTGATGAAGATGATCATCCAAATGTCATAGACCAAATGGAGCAAACAGCACGCAGACCTAGTGGTGGGAGGAAAAAATCCTTAAATAAGAGACACGGGGGAATGATTAATGGACTTCAATGTCTGTACACTAATGCACAAAGCATGGGAAATAAACAAGATGAGCTTGAGCTCTTGGTACAGCAAACTAAATATGACATAATAGGCATCACTGAAACCTGGTGGGATAAGTCCCACGATTGGAATGTAATAATGGAGGGATACAATCTATTTCAGAGAAACAGACCAGACAAGAAAGGAGGAGGAGTGGTGTTATATGTCAGGGATGTGTATACCTGTGAAGAGATCCAAGATTTAGAACCTCAAAGCCAAAGTGAGAGCATTTGGGTCAAAATTAAGGGAGAGAAGAATAACAGTGACCTCATTGTGGAAGTTTACTATAGATCCCCAAGCAAAACGGAGGACATAGATGATGCCTTCCTGGAACAGATGGCCAAGCATGCAAAAGGAAGGGAGATAGTAGTAATGGGGGACTTCAATTACCCGAATATTTGTTGGATGTCAAACTCAGTCAAGAGCATAAGGTCAAACAGATTCCTCACTGGCCTTGCAGACAACTTCATTGTCCAGAAAGTGGGAGGAGCAACAAGAGGAACAGCCATTTTAAATCTGGTCCTAACCAATGTTGATGACCTGGTTAGTGGGGTAGAAGTGGAAGGATAATTAGGCGCGAGTGATCATGCTCTTCTGAAGTTTACTATACAGCGGAAAGGAGCAGCCAAGCATACTAGGACTCAATTTCTGGACTTTAAGAAAGCCGACTTCATAAAACTTAGGGAAGTGCTGGGTGAGATCCCATGGACAGTAATACTAAAAGGAAAGGGAGTTCATGATGGCTGGGAGTTTGTTAAGAGGGAGACAGTAAAAGCACAACTTCAGGCAATACCAATGAGACGGAAACATGGAAGGTGCCTAAAGAAGCCAGGGTGGCTATCTAAAGAACTTTTAACTGAGTTAAGATTAAAAAAGCATGTGTACAAAAAATGGAAAAGGGGGGAAACCACCAAAGAGGAATTCAAACCAATAGCCAGCACGTGTAGACACAAAGTCAGAAAAGCTAAAGCACAGAATGAACTCAGGCTTGCTAGAGAGGTTAAAAGCAACAAAAAAAGCTTTTATGGGTATGTTCGTAGCAAAAGGAAGAACAAAGAAACAGTGGGATCACTCAGAGGAGAAGATGGTGAAATGCAAACAGGGGACACAGAAAGGGCTGAACTCCTCAATGCCTTCTTTGCCTCAGTCTTCTCCGATAAAGAAAACAATGCCCGACCTGAAGAATTTGGAGCAAATTATTCAGCAGAGGAAACACAGCCTAGAATAACTAAGGAGATAGTACAGGAATACTTGGCTAGTCTAGATGTATTAAAGTCTCCAGGGCCAGATGAACTGCATCCAAGAGTATTAAAAGAAATGGCAGATGTGATCTCAGAACCACTGGCAGTAATCTTTAAGAATTCCTGGAGAACAGGCGAAGTCCCGGCAGACTGGAGGAGGGCAAATGTTGTCCCTATTTTCAAAAAGGGGAAAAGAGAGGACCCAAATAATTACCGCCCAGTCAGTCTGACATCAATACCAGGGAAGATTCTGGAGCAGATCATTAAGCAAACAGTCTGTGAGCACCTAGAAAGGAATGCTGTGATCACCAATAGTCAGCATGGATTTCTGAAAAATAAGTCATGTCAGACTAACCTGATCTCGTTTTTTGACAGAATTACAAGCCTGGTAGATGAAGGGAACACAGTGGATGTAGCCTACCTTGATTTCAGCAAGGCATGTGACAAGGCATGTCATCAGCAAGGCATGATATTCTTGTAAAGAAGCTGGTAAAATGCGGTCTTGACTATGCTACCACTCAGTGGATTTGTAACTGGCTGACCGAACCCAAAGGGTGCTCATCAATGGTTCCTCTTCATTCTGGAGAAGAGTGACTAGTGGGGTGCCACAGGGTTCTGTCTTAGGCCCGGTCTTATTCAACATCTTTATCAACGACTTGGATGATGGACTCAAGGGCATCCTGATCAAATTTGCAGATGACACCAAACCGGGAGGGGTGGCTAACACCCCAGAGGACAGGATCACACTTCAAAATGACCTTGACAGATTAGAGAACTGGGCCAAAACAAACAAGATGAATTTTAACAGGGAGAAATGTAAAGTATTGCACTTGGGCAAAAAAAATGAGAGGCACAAATACAAGATGGGTGACACCTGGCTTGAGAGCAGTACATGTGAAAAGGATCTAGGAGTCTTGGTTGACCACAAACTTGACCTGAGCTAACAGTGTGACGCGGCAGCTAAAAAAGCCAATGCAATTCTGGGCTGCATCAATAGGAGTATAGCATCTAGATCAAGGGAAGTAATAGTGCCACTGTATTCTGCTCTGGTCAGACCTCACCTGGAGTACTGTGTCCAGTTCTGGGCACCACAGTTCAAGAAGGACACTGACAAACTGGAACGTGTCCAGAGGAGGGCAACCAAAATGGTCAAAGGCCTGGAAACGATGCCTTATGAGGAACGGCTAAGGGAGCTGGGCATGTTTAGCCTGGAGAAGAGGAGGTTAAGGGGTGATGTGATAGCCATGTTCAAATATATAAAAGGATGTCACATAGAGGAGGGAGAAAGGTTGTTTTCTGCTGCTCCAGAGAAGCGGACACGGAGCAATGGATCCAAACTACAAGAAAGAAGATTCCACCTAAACATTAGCAAGAACTTCCTGACAGTAAGAGCTGTTCGACAGTGGAATTTGCTGCCAAGGAGTGTGGTGGAGTCTCCTTCTTTGGAGGTCTTTAAGCAGAGGCTTGACAACCATATGTCAGGAGTGCTCTGATGGTGTTTCCTGCTTGCCAGGGGGTTGGACTCGATGGCCCTTGTGGTCTCTTCCAACTCTATGATTCTATGATTCTATGAAAATTAATAAATAAAATAGGATAAACCCTACAATAGTAGGGATCATGTATGATTGTTTGAAAAGACAAATATCCCAGTGATGTTCTTTTCAGTTCTTAGAACAGTTCAAAATTGTCATTTCAAAATTTATTAGCATTGTACAAAAGACAATGCATATTTTATGAAAGAGAAAATTGGGTTTTTTTTGTTATATCATACTTTTTTGCTGGACTGGGAATGACTTTGACTTCTATCAAAGTTTTGCTTAATGGGAAAATATTGTATTACTTGTCTTCCCCTTTTTATTCTTTTCTTCCAAGATTTCTTTCAATATGGTCAGAAGTAATCTTACTTCAAGGTGTGTGTGTATTTCTACCGTGGCAGAATATTCATTTTATATAGCACATCATGAGGCCCTAGAATTATTAACAAAATTGACTTTTCTTGTTGAAAAGCAGGGGTAAGAATATTTTCTCCTTACTATTATTCTAATTCACTCTGTCCTATATCTGGTGCTCCTAGGTCAGTGAAATCCTATACAGATCTACTTAGTAAGCTCCACTGAATATAACTGAACTTACCAGTGCTTTTTTTCTAAAAATAAATGTTTTGGGGTAGTCTCATTTTGACTCAAGAAAATCACCATTTTATAGTTCAAATCAGGAAAAATAAATACAGTAAATGGACAAAAGTACCAAGATTCACAAAATGTTTAGGGGTATGCGTACCCCCGCATACCTCCAGAAAAAAAGCACTGGAACTTATGCCCTAGTAAGTGTACAAAGGATTGCAGCATTTGGGGTGAAATTCCATACTGAGTTACCTGGAAGTCATATTGAATTCAACAGGGCTTACTTCTGAGTAGCCTTATACAACACAATCGAAACCCAAGGTCCACAGGGATGAGATGATTTTGGTTTAGTGAATCTTGGGCATTCCCACCTGAGCCAGGCTGTAAGTCTCTTACTCCAGCACAGATCAAGATCTTCTGAATGAGCAAGCTCCTTAAAATGGCATATTTATGTCAGTGTAAACCCCAAAATGAATATTCAAGGGATGTGGTGAAGGCAGGACAGGGCAAGGGGAGACTTACACCTATTCCAAACCCTGTTCAGCTTGATTGTGTGACCAATCCTTGAAACCTAGGACCTATACTCACCTGCTAGCTCAACCTGGGGCTCCTAAATGGAGTTTGGGATAACTTACACCGGTATAAATTACACTGGCCTAAGTTACACCAGCTTCCTATAGTTAGGACTGCTGTTAGTCATGTTCAAACATACCACTGCACATTGGTAAAAGACTACCCCAATATAATCTTGATACAATAGCAGCCAATCACATCAAATTTGCTTTTTATTTTCTAGCTCATATCAGTAAAAACTACATGCACTCTCTCACACAAAAAAATGATACAATCCTACATACAGCATCAATATTTCTTCTTTTTCTTTTGCAGTTTATCATTATGCATGTCTGCTTTGGTAATGTACTGGGGGAGGTTTGCAAAGGAGGAAAAGGAACTGTAGCAAACTATGCATGCACAGTGTTTTCCACAAAAATTGGAAAGCAACAACAAAGGATAATTCCTAATATTCCACTTCAGAAGCAAGGCCAGCTGAAAGTCCAGAAGGCTGCAATAAATTTGGATCAGAATTTCAGGAGCATCCTTAGAAAAAGGAGCCACGAAATCACTGTATAATTTATATTAGGTAGGAAGTGTATTACCAGAACAGTTCAACTTCATATATAAATTGTAAACGTAGTCTGCTGCTTAGATTTTACTGGGGATTTTATTTCAACAGATAAGCTCATTGCTCTGCTGAGACACATAGTATCAGGTTCTTATATAATTGCTTGAGATATTTTATGCATCACATATAATGAAATCACCCTGTGGAAACAAAATCCCTTTCCTCAAATCTCCGGCTGCTGCTGAATGAGACCAGCAGTCTTTGGCTATCACAGCAAACCCTTTAAAGTTGCTCAGATCTCTCTCTCTCTCATTTTTTTTAAGGCAAGTAGCATTTACGTTTTAGAGTAAGTAATTGTCAAGCATGGGAAATCCAATGCGGAAAGAACAAGGGCAAACCCACACACACCTGCATGTTCACACCCATCTCAGAACAAAGAACATTTCCAGGCAACGTGCATATAGCACACATGGAACAAAGCAACACTGCCATTGAAAGTCAATGCTGCCATTGTCGAGAAGGAAATGTCTATAGGAGGTAAGCTCCCAGAGAATCATAACTTCTTTAAAATAGTAATTAAAGACAAAACAACCAATCAGCAAATGTATGAATGAAGTTCAAGCATAAAAAGACAGCCAAGGTCTAGTGGAAATTTTAAAGTATTGAGCCATTAAAATAAACAAACACATTTTTAATAGAAGAAGAGGGGCTTCCACACATACCAGAAAACAATATGAAGGCATTCCCACAAATGGGCGGCAAGCTCAGAGACACCACAGATCCATTTTCCACTGTGGCATTTCCCAGAGTTAATTAGAGCCTTCAAAATCCTTTTGGGAAAGTGTTTGCTTGAGCAGCAATTACCAACCAGAATAATGGATGAAAAATATATGAAGATTTAAGTTAATAAGATATACTACAGTGAACATTATGGATAAAATTTTGAATTCTAAGGGGCTTCTTAAGAGTGTTCTCCAAAGATGCAGACCCATTTCTGAATCAAGCTGGGTGGGGAGTTAATACAAAAAATTACTTATTTAAAGCATTATTTTTTATCTTGCTGTTCAGATGAAAATAGGTAGAGTGGCTCACAATTTTTTCTCCATGTTGCAAGTTCAATACAGTAACTTTGCAGTTCAGATTCTCTGTCTTCAGGCTTGCGGTCTAAAAGGCATGGCACAAAAGGAAGAGAGTTTGGAAGATGGGAAGAAACAAGCTCAGACACTAGCCTCTGTTACAAAGTGCCTGCAATGACCAGCTGGGATGGAACAATTCTGAATGAAGTAGCCAAAGGTTACTGGTCTTTCAGCAGTAGCAATAGAAACTCATCACATCCTTCTACATATCTTGATTGGTGAAGCTGGTCTCTTAGCTGATCCAATAGAATTCACCCATGGCATTCAGGCATTAATAGCAGGCAGCACCTCCGTGTGAACATCTTCATCATGAGCATGGTTTGTTCCAGCTTCATGGCTATTTTTCAAAATTACAAATAGCCCTTCCTAATAGCTTATATTTGAGCTGGATACTCTGCCCATTCCTAGCTCTCAGGCAGGCCTGAGCAGTAGGCTTCCCCACTGAGTAATCTCGGATTAACAGTAGCCTTGTCCAGCTAGCTAGGCCTGGTAGCTCCTGTCTGCCTCTCCTATCTCCTCTGCTCCTGTGGTTGATGGGGTGAGGCTCTCACAGCCAGAAGTGAGCCCAGACTCCTTGCGTAGAAACCTCTTGTCTTCCAGCTGGAATCTTGGGGCCCGAAAGTTCTGCAGGAATGAGATTCCTCTGTGGAAGTGGAAGTGGCATAGTGGGCTGCTTCCTGCATTCCTTATCCAAGGAGACCCCTGATTCAAAGTCAGGAGTGAACTGACACTATGTTGAAGATGATGCACTTCCACAGTAAGTTGAAGGGTGTGTTCTGCACCTCTTCCATAACCTTGCTGTGTTTCCAGCCTGCTATTTTTATTCTTATCATTGTGCTTTTAAATTGTACAAGAGGGTGGCAACAGAGGGGTGGAGGGCTCCATCCATCCTCCACTAACCTCATTTAGGAGCAAAGCACAGGCTATAATTTTGCCTTTTTGGAAGCAGACAGATAACTTGGGGCTAATTTATAAGGCAGGCACAGTCAAATCCAACTGGCAATGTGAACAGATGATTGTTACTAGGAGGAACAAGAACCGTTGCCAAAGCTGCAGACATTCACTGCTGCAAACAACAATGAACCAGTGTGAAAAAAATATTAAGATTTTAGGGGTTTTTCTTTCTCTGCCCAAACCCCTTTTCACATTAAAAATGCTTATTGGACAATATGAGGCCCAGGCATACACACAACTGAGCGTACCAATTAGTTTCAGCTTTCTGACATATGACAGTTTTCCAGTTTGACTTGGGTCCTAAACTAGTTGCCCAAATACCTGCCAGTGAGGATGACTAAAAGAACAATAACACAATGACTCCAGCCCTTTCATAAGATGAGACATGTTATGCACTAGTCCTCAGCTTGGATCAAGATCAAATTAACAAGCTGCACCACAGTCTCCAAGTCCCAGCCCAGCAGCAAGTCAGGTTGACACTACCTTGCTTTCTTAAATACTTTTTGAAAGATAAAGGTAATCTGCAAACACAGTCCAAAAATCTGAACATAGACTTTTTCCTGCTAATGCTCCAAGACTTCAAAACTCCCAGAGCATTCATTCACACACCGTGCCTTAAAAGCTCCAGAAAGAGCTGTTACAGTAAGCTGTATCATTGATCAGGAGATTAATGGCAGATTGGCATAACAGGCTACCCAGGCTCCAAAAGCAGCTGTTACAGACCACTGACATGATAGACTGTGGATAACAGGCCACCCAGAGTCTATTTTCTTTCCTCACTATAAAATTTCAAGCCATGGCAGAGCCCTTCAAGGATGCGTTGAGCCATAGTGACACTGGAAACACTTCAGTGCACTTCCAAGTATCCTTTCAAGCTCCTTGGCCAGCACTTTAAGTGATCTCAGTGACACGGAAGCCGTTCTGAATGGGTCATTTTCACTTATTTACCCACAATGTTAGGCTTTATTTGGCACATTACCTAAAGCTAGCCGCTTAATTCAAAAGAGTCCCACTGACATTAACAGAGTTCCTGGCATATTTTACAAACCTCAGCTCCCTCAAGTTGAATATGTTAAGCCACTTGAAATAATGCCAAATCAGCATTTGCAAAACCACAGGGAAGGGAGGAACCAGGGCAGTGGAAGGGCACTCCATTCCTCTGCCACCTCACTCTGACCCATGCCTTTCAAAGGACAGAGAAAAGGAGAAGGAAAGTCTCCTTCCCACCTGTCACCTGACCCTCTGCTATAACTGATGCCTCCAAGCAGATTGGAGGTACTTTGACCAGACAGTGGAGAAAACACACAGTCATGGTCAGGTGGTCAGGTGCTTGAAGCTGGACTGGTGGGGAGGTTTGGATGAGTTGGCTGTGCTGCAATGCTTTTTCAGAAGGGGTAGATCCTGTCTTCCTGATCCACCATATGTACAGCCAAATCCACCAATAAGCACATAATTTTAATGTACAACATAAATTGAGATGTAGCCTAAATTTAGGTGATATCTGGGGTCCTCATATGGTGGAGGAGCAGCATATAATCCTCTCCACCATGTAGATGATAGCATACATGTCAGGGCCTCCACACAAATGTCTAATTGCACAATTATCCTATTCACATCATTTCTCTAACTCAAAAAGGAAAAAAAATGGAATTGTGAGGCAGAGAGGGGGGACGTACAGCAATGAAACCCTGCATGATGTTTCTGAAGAACCCCTAGCTCATACGATGTACCATCTATTTAAGGGAGAGGCACACTGTTTCACAAAGGGCCATAGCTCATTGGTAGAGCACCTGCCTTGTATGCAGAACACTCAAGTCTCCAGATAAGGCTGGGGAAGACCCCTGCCTGAAATCCCAGAGAGCTATTTTCAGTCCGTAGACAATACTGAGCTAGATGGACCCATGTCGTGATACGGCTGCTTCCTATGTTCTGGCTCTGTTTTCTTTCTTAAAAGTGCTAGGAGTGTTTTAACTTGTAGAACTAAGCAGCTGGAATGCTTAGATTTGCAGACTGCCTTCTCCTCTATGTACCATCACCCTTTTAAACGTGTGCTATGTTATGAGCCTCTTAAATCAGATACACCCAGCAGCAGCCTCCAGGATTACTGACGCACTTCCCATGAAGCAAGTTAAGAGACAGGATCAAGAGCACGTTTAGATAATAATGTCATTTGCATGAGCCCAGAAATCCAGAATGTAACATTTTCTGACTGATCTGAACCCTGTATCTAATATTTTCCCACTGAGACCAGATAAATCTCTTAGCCTGATATATTCTCCAGTGCATCACAGTGGGCTGATGAGTCCCCTGCGGTTGAATGACTTCAGAGTGACTCTCAGCAAGGTCATAGTTCTGTCTCTTTGCTCACCTTCTCAAAAGTGTGATTCTGAAAGAGACTCTTGATGATACTTTCATGCCGATCACAACTTGACTAAGGAAAAGAGACTACTTAATTGCCTGGCTCTTTAAAAATGAGACAGGAATATCCATTCATTTCACAATCAGGAAGGCTCTGCTCCCTTACAAGACAATGCCTTTTAAAAATAATTTCCCATTACAAGTTTCAGAGTTGAAAAATTAGTACAGTGATGGTTTCCCTCAATGAACAATGCATGTAATAATATTGAACCCTTGAGGAGGAAGTACATATCCATTAGGCAATAGCCAGAAGATTTTATTTGAATCTGTCTACAGGAGGATTTGCTTTGAAGATACATATATTTGCTCATGGTACAAATCATACAAACTACTACTCATTTTATTGTGCTTTACAAATATTGCTCCTTATGGGGCAGCTTGTCCCCCGCCCTTCTTTTGGCCATGGGAGTAGAGATGATTTTATATATATATATATATATATATATATATATAATCAGCATTTAGTGCAAATTTCTTCTAATAAACACATTTCTATACATTTTACACACATTTTACCCAGGTATATGCAATTGTGTACACATTACTTGACTTGGCTGAAGAACTGCATTGGAAACATTCATCAAATTTCATATTTCAAAGGATGGGTGGGTGTTGGCTATCAATCAGATAACACAATTTTTGAATGTTTGATTAAAAATGCATATAAATATGTGCATTTTATGTAGAGAATGAATTCAAAGGTAGCAGCATTTCTAATGACTAGGTCTGCACTATACTATCTCATGAAACACCAAAATCCTGAGGTAAAACTCTAATCATGTTGTCTAAGATCGCAATCTAGATATTTATAGTGCCCCTCATCAATTTAAGTGCTCAACAAGATAATAAAAAACCTACCATCATAATACCCAGTGAAAATCCTACAGGATAAAGGTATCACATGTTCAGAAGATTATAGCAATTGGATTCTGGTTATCAGAACATAGGCAAGGGTATTCCCAGGACTGAGAAATACCCAGATGTATCTTGGCTTCTAATCATAGATTAAAGTTAGAATTACAGTTAGAATTACATGATATAATCAAGGATTATCTTGGAGCAGGTTTTCCTCCCAAGAAAAAACTAGAATGCTGCAGAAAAAGGTGCAGCCAAGCTATCTGGCTTCATTCTCCATATCAGCCGGGACTCAATATGCACCCTGGAAGAAAGTATTCAGAAGTATTTTCTTTCCAGTGATGGATTGAAAACAACTTTTAAACCTTTTTAGAGTAGTTATAAATCCCACCAGCTACCATGATGTTTTCAAGAGCAGAATTTATTTTGTCTGCTTTTAATTATGCATGGTGCCAGGCCCCATTATAAATGCAGTCACTGTTGCAATGATCATAGATGAGACTATAAATGCACACATAATCCAAAGTGATGTAGCCTGATGATTACAACATAATATGGAGAGTTTAGTAATCCATCAAATTACCCACCAGCGGTTGCCTATTTCCTGTAAGTAAAAGGCACCCTATAGGCGAAAGGAAGTGATGATCCCAAAAATGTATTAGAACATGACTTGAAACAACATGTGACAGGAGTCATGCTTCAGCACATATAGGAGAGGTTTGGAAAACTTTAGGGATTGGTATGGGCTACTGTGAAAATATTCAAATATTATCAAATGTTATGTCTCTGAACATGAATGTTAATACTGTATCTGAAGAAGTGTGCATGCACACGAAAGCTCATACCAAGAACTGACTTAGTTGGTCTTTAAGGTCTACTGGAAGGAATTTTTTTTGTTTTGACTATGGCAGACCAACACGGCTACCTATCTGTAACTGAATACTCAGAAAGGAAAGAGTTTATTTCAGCCCTCCTGTGGAGTTATACGTACATTCATAAACTTAAGAAAATAAATGGGAAAGGTGCTTAGTTCAACTGTGGCCATTAGCCATAAAACTGGCAAGCATGCAATATGCATAATTCCATGAAAATTAGTTTGCTACAACAGGGTAAATTTGATTTTTACCAAGGCAACAATACTAGCAGTAGGGATATGTAGAATCCCCATGACAAGTGTTGCTGCTCTAACATTCTCTTAGCTTCCCTCCTAATTCCACAGGTGTTTCGGTCCAAGAAGATGCCTCCAAATGCATTTCAAATGTCCCTTCGGGGTGGGGTGGGGGGACTAGTGGCGCTGCAGCTAAAAATCAAGGTCAAGATACAAATGACAAGTCAAAACAACAGCATTTATGTAGAAAAGAGCTGACTTTCCATCATGTCATTGGTCAGGAAGGATCATTTATAGTATTTAGATGTTCAAAGAGACATTTATCTTATTTTTCAAGGGTCATTTTCATGCCACAGCAGTGATGCGACTATTCAGAGGCAGGCTGTAGACATGTTATGAGAACACACATGGGAAAACTCCTACCTCAACAGAGTTAACTTCTATGTCACTTTTAAAATGTTGATGTTATCTTTTTTTCCTGAATTGATGACCTTCTTCAATTATAGTTATGTTAAAAATATACAATCTGAGACAATTTAGTATTTCTGTTTAATTTCCCTATGTGAGTCATGTTGCTTTTTGACAGTCATTATATTTTGACAGTCTCTTACCGCTACGTCTCCACTGCAGTTTCCTGACTGGCAAATACCAGCTATTCTGTTTGGAATCAGAACATCTTCCCAGCAAGATGGACCCTTAAAAAGAAAAGAGATATATTTTTTTGTTAAAAAAATCAGAAGAAAAGTTTCACTTACTCTGCTTTGGAACTTTCCCAAAGAGATAGGAAAAGCAATAACAACACTGCTTAAATCAAGAAATAACAAAAGGAAAGGGGAAACCCTATAAAAATAAAAAGGTAACGAATCCAGAACATACAGTGAAATGTACATTAAATGTAAAAGCACATTACAGAAAGATATGGGATTCAAAACTACAGAAATGTGAAATTAAATGCATTCATGTTGAGTTAGTTCCCACTGCCATAAATCAAATACACTGATGCAAATACACTTTAGATACTATTACTTCTGGTATAGCAGCTGCCAGGGCTTACCACACTGAACATATTTCACCTGAGATAAAAGATCTTAAGCAGTTTCCACTTTCTGGGCACAATGCAAAATGCTGAGTTCTGACCAATGAAGAGCAAAAGAGCCTGAGTCTGAGAGATCCAAAGAACATCTTTATCCCATGTGAACCTGTCTGCCCATTGAGATCTTCATCAGAGACCTCTCACTGCCGCTGGAGGTTAGGCAGGCAGAAATCCGGAACAGGGTCTTTTCTGTGGCAGCTCCTCAACTGCCGAATGTCCTCCATATTCACTTGGCACCATTTATTTTGTCTTTCAGATGACCAAGAAAAACAGCTGAATTCTCCCAGTGCTTCAGGGAGCTAAGATGAGAACCTTTCTGTTGCTTTACTGCTGCTCTTATGTATGTTGTTTTGCTTGGAGGGAATTGGTTGCATTATGAGATCTTACTGTGAGACAGTTTTCACTGTTTCTAAGATAACTTAAGCACTTGTTCTGATGAAAATATGAGGCATGGATTTTTTTAAAATAAAGAAAAAGAGGAAAGTGTATGCAAGATATATAAACCACCAAAGAGGAAGACCATCCAGGTGCAGGTTCCCCTATCAACCTTTAGTAAATACATGGAGGTTAGAGATGGGGCATTCACACACTCACTGAAAATGAGGAGCATGATTTCTGAAGAGGGCTAATGGTCAATCTTTACTATTTAAACATCTGAGAAAGAATTATCTGTGTGACTGCAACAATTCTATTCTAAAAAAGCAATTCTTAGAAGTGGAATCTATTTAAATGGTATTTTGCATAAAGCAAATGCAATAAATAAATGAGGATTGCAGAAGGAAAACTGAATAATTAAAGCCCAAGTTTACTGCATCCATACGCAAGTTGTAAACTATGGTAATAGTCTTTTTACAAATTTCCAAAGTTATAGAAGGTTCACAGACTTAAGTGATATTTTGCTGAGACTTTGCAATTGATAAGAAAGAGGTTGGTATAGATTTTGTGTTTAAAATTTGGTCACAATTTTACTTATTACTTACACATAATTTACTATTAACATATGAGCAACTGAATACAGAGGAGGGAAGAATCATTTATCTTCAGGGAAAGTGGCCAGGCTATATATGCTGCAAATATCCTTCAGCTGCCATGCTTCAACTTGAGGTTTCTAGCTATGGAGAAGCTTTGTGTTTAGTCCAACTGTGAGTGTAAGAGATGGTCCCTTCCTCCAGTAGCTTCTCAGATCTGCTAACCAAGTCCCTGCACTGTTATAGTGCACAGATGCTATGTGTAGGTGCCTCCTCAATCTTACCACAGGAGTATCAAAGCCCCTGTGATAAGAGTTCTAAAACAATGCACAGGAACACATGCATTTATCAGTAAAACACCGCACAAAAGGAATATTGAGGCAACCATACAATTACATTAATATTGCCTTTTTGCAGTTGTGTGTGTGTATCTTCCTTCAGATCTGCCCTCTAAACCCACTTTCTCTGTGAACATTTTGGTTCAGCCTCTCAGTCCTCATCCCCAAACAAAACAATCTAAAATTCAGCACAGAGGCAAATATCAGAGGAAGGAAAGTGAAGACAAGGGTAAATAATAGGAAAAGAACATGTATTTCTTTTCCAGACACTCAGGCTTTTCCAGACACTCAGACTTGATTAAATTAAGGTTACCAGATTGTTTTCAATGAATCCAGGGACACTTTTCTACTTCAATGGATTTTGTATGGGGACTGATTTGTAAATCCAGGGACTGTCCCCGGGAAACGGGGACATCTAGTAACCTTAGATTAAATTATCTATAGATTATGCTTTTAGAACCAATCCTTATCTTGCCTGAGCAGCATGGTTGCTACTTCTATGTGACCACAGGAAAACTGCATAGGAGGAGCATATTTTTTTACACACACACACACACACACACACACTCCACACTAATGCTACTGACCTTCAGATGGCATAGAGAGTGAGTGACCACACCACAAGCCCCACCCACATAATTTCTGCATTTCAAACTTCATCAGAGCAGCACATACCCCTGAAGAAGCAATTAGACGAGAACTTATCCTTATTATTTATGTGCTATGACAGCTCAAGCATCTGTGCCACTAAAGGGGTAGGACTCTGGAATGTTTCTACAATTCCAATGTGGATTGGTATGAGGGCATTCGATCTACTCAGGTCTTGGGTGATAAAGGAGTTGACCCCTGCTTCCAGATCCTTTCCCTCAATCTTTGCACTTTTACTCCAGATACCACTTCTTCTCTAGGGGAATCCACCTTACCATTTCGAGAACCTCTGACAGAAGTTGTACTGTTTTAACTGCAGCTGAAATGGGGAAGTTTCAGTCACCTTTTAAAAAAAACTGCTCAAAAATGTACTAGAGAAATTCAGTAAACTGACAAATTCATCAAATGCCATGATTGAACTGAGTTTTTGACCTGCAAAATCAAAGAAAGAACAGAAACTCAGGTCAGCAGAAGAAGTCAGTGATTCATCAAATAATTTGAACCATTTAGAAGGTATGAAATTGTTATGATGCTTCATTGACCAAACCCAAAGAGCACTCACTAATGGTTCCTCATTATGCTGGGGGGAAAGTGACAAGTGGGGTGCCGGAGGGTTCTGTTCTGGGCTCGTTGTTGTTCTACATCTTTATAAATAACTTGGATGAAGGAATTGAGGGGGTGGTCATCAATTTTGCAGATGACACCAACAGTGTCAACAATGTGGTGCAGCGGCGAAAAAACTAATGCTACTGGTTGGATGGTCATCCGTCATGGACGCTTTAGTTGAGATTCCTGCATTGCAGGGGCTTTGGCTAGATGACCCTTGGGTTCCTTCCAACGCTAAGATCCTATGATTCTATTCTAGTGTCCTGCTCAAAGGAAGTAATAGTACCACTCTATTCTGCCTTGGTCATTCCACACCTGGAGTATTGTGCCCACTTCTGGGTGCCACAATTTAAGAATGATATTGACAAGCTGGAACTTGTGCAGAGGATGGCAATCAAGATGATGAAGAGTCTGTCGACAAAGTCTTATGAGAAATAGTTGAGGGATTTGGGTATGTTTAGTCTGGAAAGGAGGAGAGTGAGAGGAGGCATGATAACCATCTTCAAATATCTCAAGGGGAGCCCCATGGGGGAGGGAGTATGTTTGTTTTCTCCTGCTCTGAAGGCTTGCTCCAGAACCAGTGGCACCCGCCCTGTGGAACACTCTCCCACCAGATGTCAAAGAGAGAACAACTACCAGACTTTTAGAAGACATTTGAAGGCAGCCCTGTTTAGGGAAGCTTTTAATGTTTGACTGACTATTGTATTTTCATATTCTGTTGGAAGCCACCCAGAGTGGCTGGGGAAACCCAGCCAGATGGGCGGGGTATAAATAATATATTATTATGAATAACCTTCCGACGGTAAGAGCTATTTGACAGTGCAACAGACTCCTTTGGAAGGTTGTGGGCTCTCCTTCCTTGGAGGTTTTTAAGCAGAGGTTGGATGGCCATCTGTCATGGATGCTTTAGTTGAGATTCCTGCATAGTAGGGGGCTGGACAAGATGACCCCTGGGGTCCCTTCCAACTCCACAATTCTATGGTTCTATGAGTTTGTGTGTAATATCGTCAAAGTGCTGGAAAATGTAAAGATCCTCACATATATTAATTAAAATTACCCAGAAAATCCATCACAGATGTATTTAATTTTAAATGGGAGAAATTACAAAAAATAAGAGGGTTAGTTAAAAGGATGATTTAAAAAAAATAGTAAGAAGGGTCAAGTCTGTTTAGGAGGGTTATTTAAAAACAATATAACAGAGGCTGAGGTTAGAAAAGGCAACAACATATCTAGAACAGAAGGCTAAACTAGACAGAGCTGTTGTCTAATCCTGCTAGGTAATTTTTGTGTTCCTAAGGTGCATCAATTTACATGCATCACATACTTCATGACAAAAAGGGCATCAGATCATTTCCCCACTTCCTTTATCAAAAACAGTACCTCCCTTGTATAGTGACAATGTACAATTCCCCCATTTTCAAGCTCTATGTCTAGTATAGGAATAGCATATTCAAAAACAGCCCATCTTTTTTCTGATACAAAACTATTATAGGAGGCAAATTAGGTTTCCAATTTTTAATGTATTCTTAACAGGTTTAATTTAGGAGAACCATGCAATTATCGTCATCTGTTCAAACCCTTTCCTAGGAATAAACTTGCTGCGGCACAAATGGGGCTTTCAGCAACCTAGAGTCAGCCAATGGCCACATGATATGCTAACTGTTGTGTGATAGGAGATCTCATTTCAATTCAGAACATGGAAATGTATTTGAATAGCCACAGATATTATCATGTAAAGCTTCATTTATTTCACCAGCCCTTATATCTTGATAATTGCTAATCCAACTGGACTACATTTATTAAATGAGATGACACACATTAGATTTCAAGTGAATGCTTGGGTATTATCATAATGTAAACATGATTACTTTGCTCCCAAATATTTGCTTGGATTTTTTGGGAAATGTATCCCTTCTAGTCTGCAAAACCCATCACAGGCTATTCTGGGGGGAGTGGAAGGACAGTGGACATGTGGAAGCAGAAGCAAGAAAAGACACCTTTGCCGATTTTTAACGCAGTGTCCATGGAGGCTGGTCATTAACATAATTTCATGCTACGTTTAAATATTAAGAGAGATTTGCAAAACTGACACTTGTGGATTGAAATCTTATATTGTAATTGTTTTGCAAAAATGGGGCCAGGTAAAAATTCCAATGCCATCTCAGAAATGGCCTGTGGCATGAATTTTATATAAATAAGAAGGTAATTGCTAACCCAGCAGTCCAGCAGTATCTGAGGTAATATGTCTGATAGGCCCATCTCAACACTAAAATGTGTATCATTGTCATGGTGTTCCCACAAAGAGAAGCTTGAAAGCAGAACTTTTCTAACAGCTTTTGGAATTTCTACAACTATTTCCAAGAGCATTTGCCCAGGTTTTAAAAATTTGCTATTTTATCTGGCTCAATAGTTTTGGAATGTTACTCTTCACCTGCAGAGGTGGTGGCAACAGTGGCCCCTTTTTCTGTTTTGAAGTTAGATTGGTTCAGAAAATAAACTTAACTGTCCCTGATTTTTGTTTAGCTTATTCTCCAATCCAACACAAGCTGGTGGGGAGTCACTCACCACTACGTACTTAAAGGATTGCTTCTTACAATACAAGCCTGCAAATCTGTTCAGCTTGTGGTACTGCCTTCCCCAAGAGATCAGTCTGCTGCCCACTTTACAGACATTGTGATGCCTGTTAAAAAAATCTTTTGATTTTGATGAGCATGTAAAATCTTGGATTGCCTTGCTTCCCTTCCTTTCTGAAATTTGTATCTGTTGCTCTAGCTTGACAGTTACTGTCTAAAAGTAGAACTATTTTCAAATGGTGCTTGCCAGCTGACATGGGCACTTCTAGTGACACAGAAATATGGACTTCAAAATGTTAAAATAAATCTTACTAGGATTCAAGAAGTGTGTTTTTGTTCTTCAGAAAATTTACTTGCTAAAGTATAGCAACAAAGCAATCCACAGCTGGAGTCAGCAATGCTTCCGAATACCAGTTCCAGGAAACCACAGGAGGGGAGAATGTTGTTGTGCTTGAATCTTGTTTGTGGACTTCCAACAGGCATCCGATTGACCACGGTTAGAGAACAGGATCCTGGAATAGATGGGCCATTGTCCTGATCCAGGAGGCTCTTATTCTGTTCTTAAAATGGAATGTTGCCATGCCTCTTTTCATTAAATTTTACTTAGAAGCAGCAACAAGGAATATTATTTGAATCCCAAAACGATTTGCTCACTGCTCTTCTTCTTTTCTTCTTGGGCGATCACTCGTAGCCGAGGAATATTGTCTTCCATAAACATGGTTTGAATAATGAGTCCGTAAGTGACTGTGGAGGCCAAATCTGCATCCACACGTCCTTCCACGCTGGGGACATTGGTTTCTGGGCAGGTGTTGATCACGGCGTGGATTTGCCAAGCGTGCCTTCCTCTTAGCATGTTTTTCCCTTGTGTCCTGAGTTTGAGTGTCTTCAAAGCCCATGATACCTTCGGTAAAGGCTGTTCTCCAACTGGAGCGCTTGCAGGCTAGTGTTTCCCAGTTGTAAGTGTTTGTACTACATTTTTTAGATTTGCCTTGAGACAGTCTTTAAACCTTTTTTGTTTACCACCAGCATTACACTTTCCATTTTTAAGTTCAGAATAGAGTAGTTGCTTTGGAAGACGATCATCAGGCAACCGCACAACATGACCAGTCCAACGAAGTTGATGTTGAAGAATCATTGCTTCAACACTGGTGATCTTTGCTTCTTCCAATACACTGATATTAGTTTGCATGTCTTCCCAAGTGATGTGTAACATTTTTCGGAGACACCGTTGATGGAATCTTCTGAGGAGTTGGAGATAGCGTTTATAAGTGGTCCATGTTTCACAAGCATGTTTCACAAGCATATTTCACAAGCATATAGTAAGGTTGGTAGTACAATAGATTTGTAAACAAGCATTTTTGTTTCCCTGCGAATGTCCCGGGACATTCGCTCACTGCTCTAGAGTAGCACATGCAGTGAATGGATTCCAGCCACATTGGTTCACTCAAGAGTTCATTCATGGGCTAATGTAAGAAAGCTTAGGCAATAGACTAATATTTCAGATTGTCATATATTGGCTTAAGAAGTTGAAATATGAGTAAACCTTCTGACCGTGCAAGTAGCTCCTTTGCTCCTCCCTTTATTGCTAGAGCAAATAAATTAGGAATTCTTCAAGTAACTAAGTTTAAAAAGTTTCGGAACAAGCCAGAATATTATGTAAACTACAAACCTTGTATAAATATTCTGGCTCATTCCAAAGCTATGAATTATTTAGTTTCCCAGTTTGGACAAAACAAGAAAATATGGTTAACAGAATACTTGGGAGCCAGCATGGTGTAGTGGTTAAGAGCTGTAGTCTTGTAATCTGGGGAACCGGGTTCGTGTCACCGCTCCTCCACATGCAGCTGTTGAGTGACCTTGGGCCAGTCACACTTCTCTGAAGTCTCTCAGCCTCACTCACCTCACAGAGTGTTTGTTGTGGGGGAGGAAGGGAAAGGAGAATGTTAGCCGCTTTGAGACTCCTTAGGGTGGTGATAGAGCAGGATATCAAATCCAAATCCAAAATTCCTGGTTTGCTGATTCATAGTGTGTTGAGATGTAATTGTCTAAAAATGGTCTCAGTGTGGCTTGGAATTGTGCTTAATTGAACCTGGTTTCTCATTCCATTTCACCTTTGGATTGCAAGTTGGATGGCAGGACGAGCAAAAATCACATCATTTATTCATGATTAATGGCTAACTTTGAAGCATTAATCTGTGTGCAAATGTTTATTTTGGTACAAACTACAAATTTTGCTACTCATCTGGAACAAAATACACAGAAACCTAAAATATTAATATTAATGATTTTTTTTGTATTGTTGTGTGAATTGGCTTAAGCAACAACAAAATACCCTTTTTACTAAAGATTCTCCAACCCTGAGGGAGTCCTCTAATCTCTCCCTGCATGTGAATTCTCAGTTTTGAGCACATTTTTACTTAAAGCACTCATAATAAGACATATTTGCATATAAGCTCACCAAGACAACTTAATATACAAATCAAGGACTTTGATTTGCATTTCTGCCATTAACAACAATAATTAGCAACCTTGTCTTCTAAATAACAATTTGTGCTGCGCTGCCATGTAAATAATTTGTGCCACACTGAAGTATACACAAGAGGTAATAAATCAAAGATGTAGGGAAAGCAGATCCCCACAGCCTCTCTATGAATATTCCCAAATAATTAAAACTGGTTTAAATATGGTAACTGATATGCATGGCTTTATCTAAAACATTTTTTTGTGGGACTAACACTGTAAGACGTCAATAAATAAATAAAATTCAAGTCTCTTCTAAATGAACATGCAGAGAGAAGCAGCACCTAAGTAATCCAACTTTCACTGAAACAAAATGTCTATATCGCAGTCCTTAATTTTCTGTATACTATATATATATATATATTAAAGCTAGATTGGAAAATATTAGTTGCACACTACACATTAGGTTAAAATCCATCCTGACCCCCAAAAAAGGTCCAGTTCTGGAAAATGCTGTATCACAGCTCCTCAGATACTGCTCTTTAAAACCGTAAAATCAACATTACACACAATACCTGAAGAAAACAGATTGCTACCTAGTCCATTTTTTATTTTGCACAAAATCAGCATCCATGGGTGGGGGACTAAATATTAACAAGTGTGCCAGAGAGAAGCAAAGAATCTGTGTATCAATTCAAAAAGAAAAATATGTATCCAACAAGAAATGTCATTAACATATTAAAACCATAAAACAGATTAGCATACATATTTGCTATTTATAAAGTTTACCAATTACACCTGGAATATGTTACTGAAACATTATTCTAGAGGAAATACATACATATAAAGAATATAACACCCAATTCATCCAAGAAAAGATTTTGATAGATTTGCTCCAGAGCTGCAGTCAAAGACCCATAGATTATTTACTTTGAATGCATAAGACAAATTGTTTACCTATATAAGGGTAGGGGGCAGGAGAGGGTTCCAACACTAACGACTGAGAGGAGGTGCCAAATCTTTTCCCCACCTGCCAATTATTCCCTGGATATTATTCTCCCAGCTCATGTCTGTTTGCTTGGGTTCATCCATCATCATCATCATCATTGTATCCTCCTTAGCTGAGTTCTCAAAGCAGAAGAAGCTTTTTTCAAGGGAGAATCTGTAGGTGAAAGGAGGTTAAAGGACTTCTTCTTCTCCTCAACATTCTTCACTGCAAACACACTACCCAGTCATTCACATTAACTGTCACATCTCCTCAGGAAACATGTGTTTAGCTCCATCCTAAAATGAATCACACATTTCACCAAAGTGTCATATGATTATCTGTTTCTTTAGGGAACCTTAATCCTTGTATATTTGTGTAGCAGCAGGAAATTTACTTTACTATGAGAGGTAACCTATTCCCAGTGGATTTTTTATTTTTTTTTACTTTGTCTATCCTATGTACTCATTACAAACTTGTTATCTGCTTCCTTGGAATCTGGGCTTAAAACACGCTCATGAGAAACACAAACAGATTTTGAACCAAGGATGAGAGCAAACAGCTAGCCAAAAATATGAAGTCAGGTGAATTGTCGCTCATCTTGGATCAATGTCAATAGCTTTCAAGCTAAGGACTAATGATGACAAGGGGCAACTAAAAAACATTTGGTCCCTGATACCTAAATCTTAATTCTAGGAGATACTAACACCTAATTTCCTACACCAGCGTTCATGCACATGCATCCTTTCAAATCAGAGTATCCACACCAGTTAAAATATCTTGTGATTTATAGCTGGGAAGAGAAAGGGAACACAACTGTTGGAACACAAATTTTCTCTCTCTCTCTCTCTCTCTCTCTCTGTTTGTGTGTGTGTGTGTTACTTTATGAATCACTCTGCATACAGAACTGTGCAAATCGAACAACGATGGGCAAGTCTTTATCAATAAGAAGAGACCAGTAATAAGCATATGGCAAGCTAATTCCTTCTCCTGAATTAGAACATCAGAAACAAACAAGGGCTAATCTTATTAATAATCCTGACAGCCAAAACATGCTTATCTGAATTTATAAACCCCAGAAATCATCATGTTATTTTCTGAAGACATTTCTGTTTTGCCTACTTATGTTTGGCTTGTTACTGTGAAAATCTAGCTTTTTAAAAACACAATAAAAGAGAAGGCAAATACTTCATGTAAATATAAAACCTATTTACATAATAAAAAGAACATTGTTCTAGCTAGTTTAACTGGCCTGTCTGAAGGTTTATGTAAAGGAGGACAACAAAAGATTTGGGAGAATGTTTAGCTGGAATAAATGTTGTTATATTGTCATTGTGCTGTTTCCAAAACAAGTCTATACAGTCATACCCTGGGTAACAGTCGCTTGAGGTTGTATTTTTTTCAGGTTACGCACCTGTCGAAACCCCAAAGTACTGGAACGGGTTACTTCTGGGTTTCAGTGGTCGCGCATGCGCAGCACTAAATCGTGCTTCGTGCATGTGCAGAAGCGCCAAATCACAACCCGCACGTGCACAGACACACTGCTGCGGGTTGTGAATGCTGCAGGTTGCAAACATGCATCCCGCACGGATCATGTTCGCAACCCGAGCGTCCACTGTAGATTATTAAAGAGTTACTATATACAGTAGTACCTTGGAATCTATTCTGGAAGTCCCTTTGACTTCCAAAACTGTTGGAAACCAAGGAGCGGCTTCTGATTGGCTGCAGGAAGCTCCTGCAGCCAAACGGAAGCCGTGCCAGTTGTTCTGCTTACAAAGAACGTTTGCAAACCAGAACATTCACTTCTGGGTTTGCGGTGTTCAGGAGCCAAAACGTACAAGTGGCAAGGCATTCGGCTTCCAAGATACGACTGTATATGGCAATACTGCAGGAATCATCATCGGGGTTCGCTGCTGAAATCAGTATATAGTATAGCAGAATAAACTACAAAAACAAATGTACAATACTTCTGCATCTTCCTCTGCAGAATCCCTGTCAGTGAGAGTTGGGCCACCCAGTCAGGCAGGTCCCTCTATCAAACCTGCACAACATGAGGCTGTGGGCCAGTCACTATATCTTCACTGAAAGTATCTTCATTCTCCAAGAATCCCAGTTGTTGTCAGCAGGTGGTCAGTAATAAAACACCCAGTGTCAGTGAAGTTAACTTTTTATTCAAAAAAACCAACAGTGCATGCCTAGTGATCACAGCAAGTCTTCCCAGTAAGTCTTCCCCCAATGAGGCAACTGAGAGGACTGAAAGTCCCTGCCTTCCCACCACTCTCTAAGGTTTCTCTCCCTTTCTTGTGTGAATACACACAAGTTAAATGAACACAAGTTGCTAGCTTACTGTATTACAAACAAACACTCAAGCTCCTTCATAACAGTACAGAAGAAAGATGCTACACAGGTTTGAGCACTGTAAAAAAGTTAATCTGGGCAAATAATTTATTGCAGTGGAACATAATGTGGGATACAAAGTGCTCATTTTCAGAATCTGTTTAAGGGACCAGATTTCTCACCAGGTAAGCATGCAATCCCAATAAAGAAGCAGGTCCCTCTAGCAATTAACCCTGGCAGAATGATGCTGTTTCAGCTCCATGACAAACTCAAGGCAAAGCTACCAGTTGCTGAGAATCGCAAGTGAGGAATGCACTGTCTCAGTCAGGTTCTGCTTGTGGCTTCCCAGAGGTATCTGCCTGGCCACTGGGAGACCAGGATATGGGACAACATGGGGCTTTGGTGTGATCCAAGAGGACCCTTCTTATCTTGTTAACTCCTGGTAGGGCAGCCAGGGATGGAGCCCTTAGAAGTCACACAGGCAACTGAAAAAAGAACCATAAGTGAGCTATTTGGTCACTGTAGGGAAACAAAGACTAGCTGAATATATGTTTGGATCAAGAGACAATATTTCCAACTGTCAAGCAGAGAAGAGATTATGGCACAATTTGCAATGCTAAGTATTTCAGTAAGTTGGTTACTTCCTCATAGTTTTGGCAGCTAAAGCTAAAATAAAACTTTAAATTATGTATGTTAACACTCTGCTTCTAAGATACAGATCTCCAGCACCTCAGGCCATGTGAAGAATAAAAGAAACTTAAAAAAAAGAAATGCACCTTTAACAGATGGACCTAGGAGCTTCCATTACTGAAAGAAGGTGACAAGAATCTCCCTGAGGGGATCGCTCATCCAGTGGATGAGGTTAAGGATGAATTATCAAGGACATGAAGATTCCATGGTCTTATGTTATACAGACAGATCTGGGGAACATATTTCACCATAGTCTGTGAAAATGACAAGTACTCCCACATTATCCTTAGGTGCTTTTCTCAGCCAGCTGTCCTTCACAGAGCACCAAGACAAAAGGAAACATTTAATGAACCTGAGAACTATCCAAATTCCCCTGAGAAGGCAGTACCCTGAAACTTAGGCTCATGGAAATTTGTTCACAGGTTGAAAAGGGACCGAACTAGAAAAGTGGGTTGTAAAGACTCTTTTTCTCAGTTAGTAACTTCATATTCACTGTAGATCTCCTTTGGTTTACCCGAGTGACTGCAATAAGATATTTCTTAAGAGGGAAGATGTTGTTCCAGGGGTGGGAGAGGGAGGGAGGGGAAATGTAATTGGTTGTGTTGATTGATAATTTGTGTTAACATGTTTCAATAAAAATATATATATTTTTTAAAAAGAGGAAATATGTTGTGATAATAGCTTGAATTTAAAGAGGCACTTGTGCAGGACCTTTTGCTGGGGAGCAGCAAGAGGAGTTCTCTTCAGAAGCTGAGAATGTGAGTCAGCCATAATAATATAACCTATTCCATTTGTTTATTAAAAGGTATTCTCTTCACATATGTATGCTTTGTATTTACCGAACACAACATTTAAGCAGCACACTCACAAAAACAAATATGCAGAGACAACACAGGAAGAGGTCACCTTTCTATTTTGTTTTAGGTGTCACACTTTACCACACCCAAATCCCTGTTGTTGTTTAGTCATTTAGTCATGTCCGACTCTTCGTGACTCCATGGACCAGAGCACGCCAGGCACTCCTGTCTTCCACTGCCTCCCACAGTTTGGTCAAACTCATGTTGGTAGCTTCGAGAACACTGTCCAATCATCTCATCCTCTGTCATCCCCTTCTCGTGCCCTCAATCTTTCCCAACATCAGGGTCTTTTCCAGGGAGTCTTCTCATGAGGTGGCCAAAGTATTGGAGCCTCAGCTTCATGATCTGTCCTTCCAGTGAGCACTCAGGGCTGATTTCCTTCAGAATGGATAGGTCACCCAAATCCCCACTGGTATGAAAAACTTTGCCATTCCACTGTTCAAGCTACAGATACTAATCATATTTAGCTGTTGTTAATCTAACCACTGTTCCACTTTCACAACACGAATTATCTGCCACCATTCTGAGAGCAGTTTTCTCCCTTATTAAAACGAACTGAAATGAAATAAGCCACCCAACACAGAAGACACTGGTTAAACAAACTTCACATGAGGGTGCAGTCGGTTAAACAAACAGCACACGCTAGCATAGCTGTGGTTCTAGCCTCCCAAGGGAAATGTTTAAAATGCTAAATTTTGTAGTCCATGGAAACAGAAAACACTTAAAACCCTCACTGTTTGCTAAGTGTTCACTCAGAGTAGAAGTTATGTGCTAGAGCATGTGTACTGTATTGCATATTGGTTCCAGTTTTAATCCCCAGCAGTTGTAGTTAAAGCAAACCTGGCAGCTGGTCTGGGAAATACCTCTGCTGATGCTTCTCAAAGAGGACAATGCTGGGCTGGATGGACCAATGGTCTGATCCAGTATAAAGCTGGTCCATACGTTCAGATATCATTTTAAACCTTTCTATTGAAAAAATAGTCAACAGACCTTAACTATGTGGAGCTGAATTGTCACAGCTTGAATGTTTTAAAGCTATTTCAGATTGCAACTATGTTATCTCCAAGTGATAGGCATATGCCAGCCACATTCACAACTTGCCTGAGTCATTATAAAAGCACAGACATTTTAAACACCCCCCCCCCATCTTTCCTTTATAGGAGATAAGCATGTGAGTGGCAGTCAAGTGGAATATGAGCCTTCTTGAAGGAAAAGTATTCACATTTTAAGAATAAAGCCACAAGACTGCATGATGATTTGTGTATGGCTGATTTTATTGTGTACTTCCTAGGAAAGTCCCTGACATTATCAATATTTGTCTCATGCAAAGACCCTAGAGCCAAAATTCCACCTGGAAGAGATTTTTGAACTGCTATCCAGAGGCATTTCAGGATATGAACCAAAAGGTTTACAGCATGCCAATCCAGCTAATTCTATTGCTTTTAATTCCAGCTGGACTTAAAGTCTTATCTCTGCTCTCCAGGCCTTCAGATATGGCCTATCACAGTAGCACCAATTCCCAGTGAATACTCAACTTCATGACCCGAGTGAGATTAAATCCCTCCAGATAGCCCAAGTAAATGGTTCATAACTTGTCCCTGTCACTTTCACTAATGCCTTTGTACCGCTAAAGAAACCAGCAGTGGTGTAAATATCTACCAATTATGAACTCTATTTCTCCCTCCCCACCAACATTCTCAACATCTATCAGTGGTTCTGGTTGTGGGCTTTCTGCTGAGAATACAACACCAGAATGCAGGAATGGGCTTTTTCAAGCAGAATAACACCCTCCCTGCCACCCCCACAAATAAACCCTCATTGTGTTAATCAACAGTTTGATGTTTGTACAAAAATTGTTTGCTATATAATTTGAAGTTCTGATCATTTGTTATATAGCAATATCAAGTGAAAGGACCTTAAGGTATATCACAGAAACAGACTGAATCTTGCAAATCAAGCTATGCCACAGCACACTTCCACAGACAGAACAGGTTGTGTGCTTCTGAAAGGAGATAAACGGAACTGAAATTGATTGATTGTGTTTTTTATCAGGACACAGGACACTGCTAAGACCAGGTTTCTAAAAAGCTGTCAACCTTTCCTTTAAAACAAGCACATGAGATAATCCAGTCCCTAGAAGATAAGTCAGCTTTGGGTGAGAAATAGTTGTGGGAATCAGATCAAGATAGCTGAATGCCCAGGACAAACTGGTTGGGTTTTTTGGGGGTAGATTTTTCTTCATAACAAAGCAAAAATTAACAATAGAGCAATTAAATCTCCTTACCTGAGAAAACTGACAAACCCTTGAACCAAAATTATTAACAAAACAGTAGATCTCAGCAAATAGAACCCCTTCAAATGTGCTAGGTTTGGAGGGGAGGAAACACAGATGGGCAAAAATGGAAACTTTTAAAAAACTATCTAGATATTAAACCAGAGACTGTTGAAGTCTAAGAATGGAAACAGAGTTACAGTAGGTGGGAGAAGAAGAAGAAGAAGAAGAAGAAGAAGAAGAGTTTGGATTTGATATCCCGCCTTTCACTCCCTTTAAGGAGTCTCAAAGCGGCTAACATTCTCCTTTCCCTTTCTTCCCCACAACAAACACTCTGTGAGGTGAGTGGGGCTGAGAGACTTCAGAGAAGTGTGACTGGCCCAAGGTCACCCAGCAGCTGCATGTGGAGAAGCGGGGAATCGAACCCGGTTCCCCAGATTACAAGACTACCACTCTTAACCACTACACCACACTGGTGACAGAAGCCCCACTAGACATTACAGAATGTCACTATGATGCAACCTTCTCTGCTGCCCACAGAGCAGCCAATGAAGTGAAAAACATGGGAAACCTACAGGTGAAAGAATAGATGAAGGTAAGGGTTGCTACACTGATTGATTGATTGATTGATTGATTGATTGATTGATTGCCAGTAGCCCTATGCCTCCAGCAACATCTACTTTCAGCCTAAGGGTTGATTCAAACGTGTGCTTGCAAGTCAGTATCTCACATCACTCAGTATCTCATGACTGGATATGTGAACTACCTCTGCTGAAAAATACAGTATTTGTGATAATGTAGGAGGATAGGAAAGTTTATTCTGTGGTGTTTTATATGTGATGGCTGCTACCCAGAAGCAAATCATTACGCTAAGTTTCAGTTATCTGCACTAAAATCTTCATATGGCAAAGAACCAAAAGGTACAGTGGTACCTCAGGTTAAGAACTTAATTCATTCTGGAGGACTGTTCTTAACCTAAAACTGTTCTTAACCTGAAGACCACTTTAGCTAATGGGGCCTTCTGCTGCTGCTGCTGCGCCACCGCTGCACGATTTCTGTTCTTATCCTGAAACAAAGTTCTTAACCTGAGGTAATATTTCTGGGGTGGCGGAGTCTGTAACCTAAAGTGTATGTAACCCGAGGTACCACTGTATAGAACTCCAGCTTTTGTCAGGCTTCTCTCCACATGGTCAGATATGTCTCAGTTCTCTAAGGATTCTGCTACCACTTGCCCCTCCCTAACAACCACCACTATTTCTTCCACCTTTCTTCTTCCATTGTTGAGAGTACTGCTGCCACCACTTGACTTCTGCTGTTTCTTTCCCCCTCCCCCATCCCATTCTAATGTTACTCTAATGTTCAAGCCTTTATTATATATGTGTGTGTACATTAGCGGGCAGTTTAATGAATTCCTTATTTTTTTAAAACACAAGAGAAACTGTTTGGCTATCTTTGTCATAAGCTATAGAAATTGACACCAGAGCTATTTTTCAGTATGTAATGACCCTTTAGATCTCAAACACATTCTCAAAAAAGAAATCAGTGAGCAAATTGTGGTCTCAGTCAAGGTCTTGATCTGTCCATGAGTAACATATACTGCTTAGGCACCAACTGAGGTCCTCTCAACCTCTACTATGTATTCTGTGTCAATGAGATTACCTATGGTAAACACATATTTAGTTTGACAAAGCATAGCCTTCAAGGCTTTGACCTATCATCAGAAGTGAGAAAATGTAGACACCATCATAATGCGATCATGTCAACATATTCCCACCAGATGCATTTGTTTTGAGATTTATAAATGGGATGCTTCAATAGGCATATCCAGAAACTACAGATCAACTCCTACTAAGATTTTATTATCATGGTTCAGACAAATCTCAGTAATTTCTGTCCTGCAACAGTCCATCAGGATAGTCTTGTTGTTGCTGGCATCTGTCTGTCTTGGGAGACAACGTAGGAGTGCACCTTTGGAGGTGAAGTCAAAATGTTGGAGAGTTACCATACCTGCTGTGGCTGTAGAGACAGATATGGGAGAGACGTGTTTTATTGCAGTTGGGGCAGATGAAGGCATGGAGTTTCTTCTCACTGCATTCCTCACAACGGTCATTACTCTACTGGTCACAACTGTGGATACACAACCTGAATATCTGTCTCCAGGCACTGTGATAGTCACCAGGCATGGTGATGTCAGCAAGCCAGCCAGCCTTCATATTTCATTTGCAGACATCTTTGTTGGTCTGCCAAAGGGTCTGGTGCCTGAAATCAACTCCTGCCAACTTCCATTCTGTGGACATGACCAAGCCAGTGTTGGTGTTGCTGTGTCAGGAGTGCAAACACGCTGGAAATGTGGACTTGGGAGAGCACAGAGTTGTTTGAGACTCTATCCTGCCATGTAATGCCCAAAATCTTCCTGACGTAGTGCAGGTGGAAGGCACTAAGGTGTCACTCCTGGAAGTTGTAGGCACATCACAATACAATAACATTTCTAGGAGCAGATTCTTTCTTAATTGTAGGCAGCTGTGCACCCACGGAATTGGTGCTTTAACTGAAGTTGTCAAATAAACATTTTGGATTGGTTAACTGATAAAACCAATGAGTTGAATGAATTTAAACATATGAACGCATTTCTCAACCTCAAACAAGAAACTAGCTGGAAAGAAGCAGGGACAAAGCAGGACAAATTTAATTTGTAATTTGTAAATGCTAACTTCAAGGCTTCCTGCTCTCCCTCATCTTGGTTATCAGGCTTGGTGTTGTAGTCTCATTGCAGAGCAACAATGTGCAGAGCTCAGTGGAGTGGGAGGCCAGAAGAATCTCTGAGGTCTACTTGCCTGGAGGCAGAGTCAGCATCCAAAGTCAGGTCTAGTCAGACAAACAGCAATCCACATGGTCAGGCTGTCCACGGTTCAGGGAATCCAATGATCATGGTGTCAAGGGTGAAGATGGGCAGGAAGCAGCAAAGTAGGACCAGGAAGGACAAGTGTTGTTACCAGCATCTGACTGTTGCTGGAAGCTCTGTTTAAGAAGACTGAAGCCAGCTGGTTCTCATCAGTGCCTCCTCCTCTGTGTCCTACAAGACTGAGTCGCTGCAGCTGGAGCCATTCTGCCTTCTCTCCCTTCAGGCTGCTATTCAGCACGCAAGCTGACTCCTGGCCTATGACCCTTGGACTGGAGAGCCCTTCAAACAGAGGACTGTAAAATAGGACACATGGCCACCCTAATTTAGCCTGAGATAGATAAGTATCTCCTTTGTCTAACAGGTCAGACTTCATTTTAACTTCTGTCTTGCTAGTCTTATCTTTAGTTATTTATTCTGTAGGCACAGCTCACTGAGCAACCAGCTATGACCTGGTTTGGGAGGAGTTGAATCTGTTGGTGGTAGATGGTACTAGGTGTGGACAGAAGGTGGGAATAGATCCTGTTTGTCCTTTCCCAGCTCTAATTCTGTGGCTGTGACTGTGGAAGACATTGGCACTTTTGGTCTGTGCTTTTAGCAGCGAGCTGTAAGCAAAGTCAGGCTGAATACTAATTATACTAAGGGCTGAGACAAATTCAATGACAAGTGTGTGTTTAGGGAGTAAAGGCAAACTGAGCCCCTGGCTCACTCTACCAAATCTGATGGAGAAAGTATCAGCAAGGGTACAAGAAGAGGCAAACGGAAAGAAAAGCTTAATCTGAAAATAGAGCAAAAACTCCCCCCCCCCCACGCAAGTCCCAGAACTCCAACGCAACTTGTTTGATTAACTTCCAATTCGAAAAGAAGAAAAAATGGTACAAACAACAAAGACGTTTCTTTTCTGATCTGAGAATACACATCAGAAACTTCAAGCTCAAAGGATTCCTCCCTACCACCCTGCCTGAAAATGTTAGATGCTGGTCCAAAATCAATCATACAAAGGAAGTTGCATTTCTACCTTATTATGTTATCAATGGTGCTGCCCCCACATTCTGCTTTTAATTATTGACTTAGATTTCTAGATCTTCTAGACCAGACAGCACGGTTGGACTGTGATCATCAGTAGCTTCTCCTGCCTGATTAGGTGTCTACTTTGTGATAAGCCTCTGCTTTCTTTTTATTAAGTTTACTTCTGATTCAGAAAAAGAAAGGGCTGGTGAAAATCCCTGTCTCAAAATAGTCACAGACACTGGCAGCTCACTGTGAATTTTATTTTCTACCTTGTCATGCACTTATTTTATGACACCAGAAAAAAGATTAATTTGTGAGGGATTAAAGAAACAAGCAGATATTTTTAGCACATAACAAAAAATATATATGTTAAGAGTAAAGTGAAAACCTATTCCTTCCTTCATTTGTTATGTTGAAATATATCCAAGAAAATGTTTTCTTTTCTATAAAGGTCTCATACTTGTTCTGCTTTAAAGTCAGGGGGTCATATGATGTTTTCTGAAAGACAGCACTGAACAAAATAAAAACGGGTTAAGTATTTTATCATCATGTTCCAAAGTGCATACCCAACTGATTTAAATATACTATTGCCCTTCCTCTTTCTGGTTTGACAGAATGAAGCTGTCCAACAGTCTTTACTATGAATTAAGCTCATTCCAAAGCACTCAGAGCCAACATTATAAACAGCACTTTGCAAAAGCTCCAAAATACAACTAAAGAAAAAGCATGTATAGCAATGAGACCCATTTGCAATGGAAGCAAATATCTAAAAACAAGTATCTAATACTGAAACACACACACAAAAACAGTCCAACTGGAATCCATCTCATTCAAAAACACTACTCAAAATAAATTGAAATACTTTAAGAGCTTTCAATCATGGTGATGTATGACATGTAAGCCTTTCCTTACATAGGGCTCAGTGGGGCATACACCAATGTAAATGAGTATAGGACTGCAGCTTCAAACTCAACAAGGCATTTATATTCCCACTCCATTCACATACACACTTAAAAAAAATAATGTATCATTTCCCCTTCCCCTTAAAGAAAGAAAATTAGTTCTACTAGCCAGGTTACTAATACGCTCTGCCAAAACCCTACAAAGGATTTCAAAAATAATAATCCTAATATGCTTTACAAACTCATGATATTCTTGCTTAACTATCAGGAAGTTTCACAGTAGTTTAGTACCATCTTCTTTTTTAAATCATACTTGGAGAATGGAACAGAATGCAGTCCTGTACATATCTACTCAGCAGTAAGGCAACTGAGCTCAATGGGACTTCCTCCCAGTCCCACGCAAGTGTGCGTAAGGTTGCAGCCACAATCCTTTTCAATAGAGGTAAAATAAGAAGCATGCTAATCTGAGACTATGAAGTTTTGTTATAACAAAGGATATAAAATACATCTTAAAATAGCTTTGTCTTTCAAAGTCCTGGATAAAAGAACATTTAGAGACTTTGTAGAGTACAGAATACATTTTGAGATACCTGTAAGGAGTCCTTAAAGGTCATCAAGCCTGATTACATTCTGTTCAACATCATAAAATGCAGCCAAGCGAAAATTATTATTGAGCAAATTATGAATGATTCATGGTATATTTTTCATTAGATGGTAATGTATCCTTTGCTATCAATGTAACATTATAGTTTACATTCATATTTCTTTGAATCCTTACAATTAAATGTGACGATAAAAAGTATTTTATTTGCTCTATCTGCTTTACACCTCAACCACTCAAATTCCTCAAGTTTAAAACCCATTTTAGAAGTACAAATAAGAGCTTTGGCAACATGAGTTCTTAAGGGAATTGTTCTCAGAATCGGGATTTAGAGGTTTATGTGACAACAACTCTGACCTACCCATAAAAAGAATGTCAAGGTTGTTCACATGTTTTTTTAATAGAACACCAAAGATGTTTCCACAGACTGCTATTTACATGATCACTTATTTGGGGGATAAGAGAGAAGTGAGGCAAAATGTATCTCTGTGGCTACAATCCTACATTTGCTTAGCTCGGAGTAAATCCTTTTGAACACAATGGGGCTTCCTTATGAGTAGACACATGTCCTTTTTTACCCTTTTTGGCAAATGCAGTTTAGTAATTTTTTAACAAGCCTTAAAGAGTTTTATTTATTTTTTAATCCTACTCTGCTTTCAGTTGCTGATGCTGATGTGTGTGGGTTTTTTATTGTTATTGCTCTGTGTTTTATTCTTGCTGGTCTAGATTGGAATGTTCCCATGCACTATGTTTTAAATTGTTTTCATTATTGATTGATTGCATTACATTTACATTTCCTTTTATTCTAAGCTTCTTTGTGGATGGTTGGAATAAAAACATCAATAAATGAATAAAATGATTAAGGCAGATCTTTGAAAATAATCTCAGGGGAAGGTGTGGTCTTTGCATCATGCGGGGACCAGATTTTTATTCCTGGCATCCTAAACCACTACTTAATAACTGCAGGCAATGCTATGGTTGTTCAGATGCAAAAGGAGGGGAAAGACTTGGTGCCATCTGTTAATTAATGGAATCCTGGTCACCAGATGATCCTATTTTCAATAGGAAGGGGACACAATAGAAACGTATTGGTCCCCTATGGGAGGTATTGCAAAATAATGCATAGCATGGGGTAGTCTGGTCATAGTTAGCCACACTCCACTAAGCCCCTTTTAAGGTTACTGTAATGAACTGTAGGTGGTGCTGTCCTTGCAGATGGTTCTGAGTTTGCAGGTACGGCAAAATGCTGCCATTAGCATGCTAATGGCTTGACCATGCAAGACCATATTATGCCAGCCCTTAAAGATTTACATGGGCTGCCAATTTGCTACTACGTCCAATTCAAGGTTTGGGTTTTGACATATAAATACTGTACAGCCCTGTTACCCAAAGGACCACCTCTCTCTGTACTGTTTGACCTATGCTTTGAGATTCCACCACATACTAAAGTTCCGGGCTCTCTGACTTTCCAAAGACCCTTCGAGGCAATGACACCCCGAAAATGGACTATTCTGAGGTATGGCATGCCAATATGAACCATCTTTTGGTGCCTTTTTGAATATTCAAGGGAAACTGGCCTGTACAGAAACAGTGGCAGATGGAAGAGTTTTTACTGTGTTTCAAACCCTGGGTGGTTTATATATTTTAATTACTGTTACCAACCCTCAAGTCTTGAGATGAGGGACTGGCTATAAATTATATAATACTGTGGTTCCCAGTTAGCTAAGTACTGTGGAGCCCCTGTTTTTCAAAAGGCAAGCCACAGGTTTTAAAAAATTTGTGTTTCCATACTCACATTTTTTCCCCCAAAACAGGCAAATTAAACAGGTTTGCCTTTAAATGCAACCTTAGTACTATTTCTTCTGTATCTTTACTGTGAAAGAGACTGGTAAAAGGGACTGAGAAAGAAGAAGGGGAAGAGGAGAAACCATAGGTTTCCTCCTTCCCTGGCTGCAGCCACAGCAGTCATTGTGCAGGAGGAAATGGGATTTGTGGGCTCACAGTCATGGCAGACAGAAGCCTTGGGGGTAAAAGGAACTTTTTCTGCAAGTGTTTCTGTATTTTGCTCATAATTACCAATCTGAATCCAAATCAAGCTTGGGAGAGTTTGCCTATCTTTACTTGCAACACAGATGAAAATTAAATTGTGTCAGTACTTTTTTTATAGCCAGTTTGCTACTCTGCATGCCCACCAATAGTTTATAGTTTGCAAGAGTCCCAATTAAGCATCTTTCTGTGTTCTTTAAAAGATAGCCAGCTCTAAGTGTTCCCTTTGAGAATCAAGTCTTCAAATGCAGATGGGGGTGCAGAAAGTGTAATTTAGCATTGTGCCAGAAATATGTTTACCAGATTTGGCTGAGATTTATGCACCCCCTTCCCCCACCATCACAGTTATCCCTTTAATGAAGTACACAAGGCAATTAAATTTCCCCTGGGCGAGTGCCTTCAGCCAAGGCTGCTGACTGTCGACAGCCATAAAAGTTTGTCAATAGGAAAGCCTGGGCTCTGCACATTAGTGATGCCTGCTTTGGTGCCCAGACCTTCTGCTCTCTGGTGCCAAACACAGATTTAAGCTCATCAAGAGTTTCTCTTGGCAAATCGGAGGATGTTGAGTGCTTGCTTTCCAAAGATAAGGGAGTATGAACATGCAGAAGAAAGAAAGCAGGAAGTGCCTGCTTCTTCCTGATCAAACTTTTTACCTATATAATATCTTGGCTATATTTTTCTGAAAAGAAAATATAATAGATATTTAAAAATAAAAAGCCATGAAAACAAAATAAAATGTATTTTGTGTGTTAACAGAATCCATTATACACTAACAGAGTAGTATCAGTCCAAGCGTACAGAATGGAATGAGGAGGGGTCATGCATATTATATATGAATGGAAGGGACTGAAAACATTTGTTTCAGCTGAGAAATTAGCCTTGGAAATGTGATGAAGGGTAACCCAACTCACATTGCACATCAGGACTTGAGATTGCAGTGAGCCCTGGACATCTGGCCTGTAGGATTTCAGGTGAGGATCCAGCCCACATGCTGCCACCAAGCTCTTGCCCAGATGCAGAATATCAAGCCAAGTTAGCAAAGAAGCTTCTTTGACAGTGTGGCGTTAGTATGGAGCCCCCGGTCGTCGCACGGACTATTGACCCGTACACCACTAATCCACTGCCACCAAACAGGTCCTCCCTGGTAAAATCACTTCAGTCTCAGTCAGCTTTTCAATTCATAAAGAAGAGTGTATTTTATTTCAGACTTAAAACAAAACTATTACAGCCTTCCAAACAGTGTTCCTCTTTACTTTCTTAGTCTTATGTTCCTCTCTCTTTCTCTGCTACCACCCCACACTCACGGACCAACTGCCCTAACTGTCTCTCTATTACCAACTGCCTTTCCCAACCAGCCAACCCACTCAAACCAACCAACTACCCACCCACAACACCCAACGAACTAACTCCAAGAACTCCTTCCAAAACTCCTTTATAGACCCACTGACTCCACCCCCCTGGGTCCTGTCGGTGCAGCCTATTTAACTATTTCCCCTCCAGCACTCTCTCATATATGGTAACGTCACAGACAGCAATAGGCCACATCATGCCATGTGATAAGATACAATCCATATGAAAACTCCTAGGCATCAGGTTTACTCTCTGAGCTTACTGTCTAAGTAACAGGGGAACTGCTTGCTGCCATCCTCTACTGCAGACTTGCCTCTGCATCATTTCCACCTTTGCTTTTTCCTCACCCTTGCCATGCTCCCATGAACCTTGCCCTATCTAAATAGGCAGTAGAGTATCTCACAGTGATACCTGGGTTTAAATCCTACTGAACCAAATAGGACTTTCTCCCGAGTTGACATGCATAGCTTTGCACTACAGTGGTACCTTGGGTTACATACGCTTCAGGTTAAGAGCTTTGCTTCAGGATGAGAACAGAAATCGTGCAGCAGCAGCAGGAGGCCCCATTAGCTAAAGTGGTACCTCAGGTTAAGAACAGTTTCAGGTTAAGAATGGACCTCCAGAATGAATTAAGTTCTTAACCCGAGGTACCACTGTAAACACAAAATGCCACTGATGGGTCTCCTTTGTAAAATAACAAACAAAACAAAGTCGGGGATTACTGTTTCACATGCCGCTTATAAGCGTTATTGTTATTAATTCTAATTAGGGCTGTCAACAAATTAAATGTTTTTTTCCAGTTGATTAATACCTGGTTTTTAATCAATTAAATTTAAATAAATTAGCATACTTATGTAATCGTAGAGATTTGCTTGTCAGTTCTATTTCTCACATACCCTATTCATAAAAGTTTAATCGACATATCAAAACCCTCTTTTTGTGGTACAAAAGAAGCTAAGATGAAAAATAAATTAATACTATAGGCTGCTTACTGGTGACTGAGTGGAACTAGCTTATCTACTTGCAACTTGTGTCCTGACTTGCCCAGAGAAAAAGACCCATATGGATCAAGCTCAGCTTCCCATTTTGCTTGAACAAAAAGGACCCAGCACAAAATGTTGGATTGTAGGATGCTCCTGTTCAGGGATCCAATGAGTCATGCTTGTCTTCTTTCAGGATATTCCATTCCACCTTATTCACTCCTCCTAAGTGTCAGTCAACATTCCATGCCCACTGAGCATGCTCAATCCTCACGGATGTGCTGGGGGGGTCACTCCACTCCTTTTAGGAATGAAATTCTTTTCCCCCCCAAGTGATTGCTCATTAGGTCACTAATGTAATGTGCAATTAGGCTCCTAACCTGGGTAAAAAAATCATATAAAGAATACAAACTTACAGGATGTGAGCACATTACTTTTCCGTAAACTGCAGCATTATGCAACTGGAAATTAAATGCTTAAGTAACACACTATTTAGTTTGCTAATGAAAGTATAATTGGACAAGTGAAGAAGCAAACATATTAGATAAAATAGCAAGTTAATGTAGCTTTCAGAACAGCATTACCACTCATATTATCAAGTTTCCACTGTTCTTTGTCTTCTTTATTTAAATAGCTTCCCTGAGGAATCTGGGTACAATTAGGAACATCTCTACATAAAAAGACTGGTCTCCTCAGATACAGAGCTTTTTCAAAGCAGACACAAACATCAGAATGATGAAATTTCAGGGCACGGATTGACAATAAAGGACATTGGTCTACTAACAAAATCCCATTAGCACTAGGGTTTCTGCTTATACAAAGGGGCTTCCCTTTTCCACTCTCGTGTGTGCCCCACACCCACCCGAAATCTACTTCAGAGGACTGGGGGAGCCCTTGAAACAGATACAGTGGGCACATGGGGGGTGTTCTATGGTCAAGCAGGAACATTTGCCTTAGCTCTACAGAGGATACAACCCATATCCCAAAATAGTACTCAAAAAATAAATAAGTTTTCTTGAGCATTTCCAAGTCCAGCTGTTAAGTTTCTAGATTGTGTGAAATCCAAGTGCAAGAAGAGATTTGGATTTAGGTGTTTATTTGGGTTGCACCTTGTACAGCCCTCACTTTCAGTTCCCAAGTCAATTATTTTCCCCCTTTGACTGTGGAAAAGAAGAGGATTGGCAGAGGAGCCAGCACTATTTTATTTATCATATCTATTCTATGTGTGAGCTAGCACTAGAGCAGAGATAAATCAAATATGACTGCCTGATTTGCTAAAGGTTCATTTGCTATAGGGCGGAGTTGTTCTCTGCATATTTGCAGAGAACAACTCAATTCTTGAATAATGGTTTGAAACTGTGGTAATTTTATTTAATATGTTCTAGGGACGCAGGTGGCGCTGTGGGTAAAAGCCTCAGCGCCTAGGGCTTGCCGATCGAAAGGTCGGCGGTTCGAATCCCCGCGGCGGGGTGCGCTCCCGTTGCTCGGTCCCAGCGCCTGCCAACCTAGCAGTTCGAAAGCACCCCCGGGTGCAAGTAGATAAATAGGGACCGCTTACTAGCGGGAAGGTAAACGGCGTTTCCGTGTGCAGCTCTGGCTCGCCAGAGCAGCGATGTCACGCTGGCCACGTGACCCGGAAGTTTCTCCGGACAGCGCTGGCCCCTGGCCTCTTAAGTGAGATGGGCGCACAACCCCAGAGTCTGTCAAGACTGGCCCATACGGGCAGGGGTACCTTTACCTTTACCCTCGGATAAGCTTGGCAAATTGGCACCAGCCATTTGGCTTTCTCCTACCTAGTACCAATCGTCACAACCTTTGTTCGGTTAGGCATTGGGTAAGCCTTCATTTGGTTGGAGGGGAGGTTGTTACCTTTGCCTGCCCCTCTTCAGTAAAGGTACCCTGTTAAAGGGATCCGGGGTGTGAATACTGTCCAAAGCCCAGAGGTGTAAGAAGGTCAGGTGGTACCCGATGCATAAAATTTCTTGTCACCCCCCCACACACATAGATTGATTTATTTTTGCCTGCAAAAATGGTTTACATTATTTCATATTTTCTTACAAAGGAATAATAATAAGTAATTAAAAAAAAAAACCACTTTTATTTATATCCCACCCTCCCCGACCGAAGTCGGGCTCAGGGTGGCTAACATCAGATATATAACATTGGTATAAAATCAAACAATAATTAAATTACCTCCTAAAAACATGCCAAAATCAAATTAAAGTCTAATTAGAAAACAGCCAACTAAACAGCTATTTTCATGGAGGAGGGTCAATATATTAACTGATATGCATGAAATTTCATATATAGCTATATAATCCCGAGCGTAGTAAGATAAGACCTTTGGCATTTAAAAAAAATAAAAATACAAACCGCCCTAGTAGGGCAGTAATTGTTCCTTGATAATTTGTCACCCCCTCCATGATGGAACCTGGTGCGGACCACCCCCCACTTCCTACGCCCCTGCTGAAGCCTGGGCTAGGGCCATGTCACAGCCCTGTGGGGACCCCTCAGGGTGCCACTATCTGACGTAAGTCATAGGGAACCCCCTATCGGAGGTTTACCCTTCAATGGACTCCCTGCAGATGAGCAGGAGTCAAGATATAGCCTGGCTTCACCCCAATGCCTAAGCCAAACCACTCCAATAAAGCTGTGGCCTATTTGAACCCATAAACCAAAATACTCCGTGTCGGTGTGTTTTATTGTTCTCCTGGGAAATTTGTGGCTCGGGTGCCTTGGCTTGGTTAGCAAATGTGACCAAAAAAGGCTGGCAACCCGTGGCTAATATGTAACAGTTAAGAAAATCTAAATTTCAGCATTCTTTCAGATAAGATAAAGCTATTAATTTTACCAAATTTCCAGCTACGGGCTGGGAATAGTATTTCCCAACATCTCCCAAACAACAGACTGCTTTAAGTTCCAAAAATTCTTTACTTTTAGGTCATGTTTGAGCCCCCTTTATTTGTCTCCATTTCTCCTTGGGCTAGCCTTACCACGAACCTCTTTGAATTCTATTATTGCCCAAAGATATTCCATCCTATCCTCACTCATTTATATCATATGCAGAAAATGTCAACAGTGCTATCTTGACTATCTAATCAGCTAGGCTCCCCCTGAATTCCTTATCTGAAGCATATGTTATCTTTGCCTAAGTAAAGGCATATGTCACAGGTGTATGTAGGCAAAGGTTCAGATACTCACTTGGCAAAATGAAAAGGGCAGAAATAAAAAAAAATCCCAAGAGACTGAATCAAAACTAAATCTATTCCATATTTGCATACTTTAACATTCTACTACAAGCAATAGGCAGCAATAATAAGGCAGGTTGTTTACACAGCAAGAGTCTTGCAGGGTTCATGAAAGCACAACATGCCACAATTAGAATGCTTAAGCAACAGAGCAAAGGCTTCTGGGACAAATATGAATCTATTTTTCTCTAATATCTATGACAAGGGAACCTGGATAGCATTAATCATGCTTAATGTCAGGGCACATGTAATACCAAACCAGGCTCACCAAGCAGAATGCAACTGAATGTAGCTCACCAGCTGTAGACAGTTGTCTACCCAGCATTCAGGAAACTTCATGTTTCTTCCTACCTGCCCAGGAGTGCAAAAACAGGAGGGCCACTTGGGAGGCCACAAATGAGGGCTCATGAACACCCCAAGTGATGAATGAAACATGCAGAGATAAACCTAAATGTCAGTTACCTGAGAGAGAAGATTGAATACCAACCCATACTACTTGCCTCTAAGTTATAATGGAGTCACCTGTCCTGAACAGGATAATGCATCTCACACTCAGCTGAATCAGACACTTCTGATTCAGCTGAGTGTGAGATGCATTATCTTCAAGATGGAAACATATTCTCACCTACTATACTTGAAGTAATTACTAATTTCACCAGTTCCACTGTGTATGATACTGATTTAATGTATTTTTTTTTAAATGATATTTACTGGAGTTTCAAAAAAGGTTACAGAAATAAGAAAAAGATAGAAAAAAGAAACAAAAAATACAAAAAACAGAAAAAATAAAAGGAATTAAAAATAAATCCATCTTTCCATGCTTTTCTTTCATTTACTTATTTCCCTGACCTCCTCACACCTCCCTTTTTTGTATTCCAGTTCGGTTGGTTCATTCAGCAAATCCTTTCCCTCTTTGTTTTTATCTTCATCCTTCATCTTAATATATTATAGCTTTACTTTCTCGCCTGTTTACAATCCATTTTCACATGCTCCTTTATAGCATTACTGCTAAGAACCACTTAATTTCATTCCGACATCATTCTAACATTCATTAATTTTACAATATTTCTGTAAATAGTCTTTAAATTTCTTCCAATCTTCTTCCACCGACTCTTCTCCCTGGTCTCGGATTCTGCCAGTCATTTCTGCCAATTCCATATAGTCCATCACCTTCATCTGCCATTCTTCCAGGGTGGGTAGATCTTGTGTCTTCTAATACTTTGCAATGAGTATTCTTGCTGCTGTTGTAGCGTACATAAAGAAAGTTCTATCCTTCTTTACCACCAATTGGTCGACCATGCCCAGGAGAAAGGCCTTTGGTTTCTTCAGGAAGGTATATTTAAATACCTTTTTCATTTCATTATAGATCATCTCCCAGACAGCCTTAATCCTTGGGCACGTCCACCAAAGATGAAAGAATGTACCTTCATTTTCTTTACATTTCCAACATTTATTATCGGGCAAATGATAGATTTTTGCAAGCTTGACTGGTGTCATGTACCACCTGTATATCATTTTCATAATATTCTCTCGTAAGGCATTACATGCCGTAAATTTCATACCTGTGGTCCACAACTGTTCCCAGTCAGCAAACATAATGTTATGTCCAACATCTTGTGCCCATTTTATCATAGCAGATTTCACCGTTTCATCCTGAGTATTTCAATTCAACAGCAAGTTATACATTCTTGATAATATCTTAGTTTTGGGATCTAGCAATTCTGTTTCCAATTTTGATTTTTCCACCTGGAAGCCAATTTTCTTGTCCAGATTGTAAGCCTCCCTTATTTGATAATAATGAAGCCAATCACGCACTTTATCTTTTAGTTTCTCAAAACTCTGCAATTTCAATTTATCTCCTTCTTGTTCCAAAATCTCCCAATATTTCGGCCATTTGGCCTCCATATTGAGCTTTTTCTGAGCCTTCGCCACCTTGGGGTGATACTGATTTAATGTAAATGAGATCAGAATCTGGGTCATTCCAAACTCCTGTATTGTTATTATGCACTTGTTTTCTAATGCCATTTCTCTGAAGGCTAATTTGGTGCTATTTATAACAATTCACATATTGAATACTCCTATTAATCCTTTAATATTTGTGTTGGCTAGGGATAATAAGCAGGAATCATTGCAGAATTTAATCCAAAATGAATTTCAGTTTTGTATTTCTGTTATCTGTCATTGCATGCAATAGATCCAGTTACAGATAGGTAGCCGTGTTGGTCTGCCATAGTCAAAACAAAAAAAATTCCTTCCAGTAGCACCTTAAAGACCAACTAAGTCAGTTCTTTGTATGAGCTTTCGTGTGCATGCACACTTCTTCAGATACTACTGGAAGGAATTTTTTTTGTTTTGCATGCAATAGAATTCTACATGGCAAAATGTCCATTTACATTTGACTGAAATATTTTGGAGTATAGGAACTTACTTCTATCTGGATGGTATTTTCATAGGACGTATTTGTGCAAACATTCAGTCATAGTGTAGATAGCATAGTAAGATATGGAGAGAACAAACAAACAAAAAATAGGCATTGACACAATAAAGCTATATCAAGTATATAGTTGAATACCATGTGAAGGAGCTCAAACCATATTGATTTTTTTTAAAAAAATATTTTATTAAGGGTTTTCTTGTTTTACAGTGTAAGTGTAATGCCTCGTATTTTCCCCCCCGTGTAACATTTTTACAAATCCATTTCATTTGTTGAGGCATTAGGGGGAGAAGAAAAAAGAAAAGAAAAAAAAAGAAAGAAAGAAAGGAGGGTGGAGGGAGGGGAGATGGATGGGGTGGGGTCGGGTAGCGGTGTTTCTATTATGCTTAATGTATGTAGTTTGGTGTCAGCGTGCTTGTGTTGTTCACTTGTGTTCCTTTGGTGGTGAGAGAGGTTGGGGTTGGCCTAGGATGTGATTGTTTGTTTGTGATTGGCTGTGGTGATCTTTGTTTTCGTGTGTGAGTGAGGTGGGTGGGTGTTTTGGATCAAGTTAGCCATATTGATTTGTATGCTGTTGGTGGATTATGGTCATTGTCCTGTTGGGCTGTGTATGTGATAAAGGGGAGCCATACCAGGGTGAAGGTGTCTTCTTCTGTTTGTCCCCGTGTCAGTTTCAGTTTGTTAGTTAATTTTTCTAGTAGGGCTGTTTCCCATACTATTTGGTACCATTGGTCCATGCTTACTCCTGACAGGTCTCTCCAGTCTCTGGTTATGGTGTTTCTGGCTGCTGAAAGTAGGTGGGTTATGAGTTCTTTGTGGTGTAAATGGGCATTGTTGTCTTGGAAGATGTTTAGTAGGGCCAATTCTGGGGTGAAGTCTAATACTTGCTTTGTTATTTTACATATTTCTTGTATGGCTGTTGTCCAGAATAGTTGGATTTTGGGACACTCCCACCACATGTGAAGGTATGTGCCTGTGGAGGTGCACCCTCTCCAGCATTTTGGTGAGGTTCCTGGGTGTATTAGTGCTAGTTTCCTTGGTGTTAGGTACCACCTGTAGGTGAGTTTCAGTGTGAGTTCTTTTCTTTTCGTTGATATGGATTTAAAGGGGGGTTTAGACCACATTCTGGTCCATTGAGTGGGGTTAATCTCATAGCCTATGTCATTCTCCCATTGTTTTTTGATTGCGTCTAGGGGATTTGCAGGATTTTGGAGTAGTATTTTGTATATTGCGGATACCGTCCCTTTACCATTTCCCTTTGTTGTTAGGAGGAGGTTTTCAAAGGTTGTCAGGGGCCTAGTTGCTGCTGATTTTACTGTTGGGTTGTTTAAGAGGGCATGTAGTTGGTGTTGTGTTAACCAGGGCATTTGGGTGTCTTCTAGTTTGTCTTGTATTTCTTGTGTTGACAAGGGTTTGTTATTTTTATAAAAGTCTATTAGGCGATATAAGCCTTTGGTTCGCCAGGCTTTTATCTGGAGGTTTTGTGCTGCATGGTGGAATAATGGGTGGTACGCCAGGGGGATTAGTGGGGATGGGGTTGGGGATAGTTTGCCTATTTGTGTTTTCCATGCTTTGAGCATGGTCTGTGTGTACCTGTTAAGTGTTGTGGGAATTTTCTTTAGTTTGTTTGGGAGGAGTGGGTATGTTGTGGTGCAGGTATTTTCAATTGTGTCCCTCTCTAGGTGTACCCATTGTTTTGTCTCATCTTCTAGTATGTATGGAATTATATGACGTATTTGGTTGGCAATGTAATATGCTTCTATGTTGGGGATTCCCCATCCTCCTTCTGAGGTGGGGAGGTTCAGGTATTTGGGGCTTATTCTTGGTTTTTTATGTGAGAAGATGAAAGAGTGTAGTTTTCTCTGCCAACTGCGGAGTTGGGTTGAGGGGATCCAGATTGGGAGGGTTTGGAATAGGTAGGTTAGTTTTGGGGGTGTGATCATTTTGATCATGGCTATTTTGTCTGAGAGAGTGAAATTCGTGTTATTCCATCTCTTTAGGTCTTTGTTAATTTGCCGCCACAGGGGCTTGTAGTTGTGGAGGTACAATTTGTTGAGGTTTCTGGTTATTTGTACCCCTAGGTATCTGAACTTGGTGTGGCAGAGTTTTATTTTGGTGACCTTCGTGAGCTCTTTTTGGGTGTGAGGAGGGGTGTTGAAGCACATAGCTTCTGACTTTGTAAAATTTACCTGTAGGCCCGACACCATTGCAAATTTGTTGAGTTCTCTGATTAGGGAGGTTGCTGTGCTTATGGGGTCTGGTGTTGTCACCATTAGGTCATCTGCAAAGAGCCCTAATTTATAGGTTCTGCCTTTTATTTCCACTCCCTTGATGTCTGTGGCTGCTCGGATGCGGATTGCTAAGGGTTCCAGAGCCAGGATAAATAAGAAGGGAGACAGTGGGCATCCTTGTTTCGTGCCTCTTTGGATAGCTATAGTATTAGAATCCATATTGTTAATTCTGCATTTTGCTGAGGCTTGGGAGTATATTTGTTTGAGGATTTGTAGGAAGTTGGGGCCAAATTTCATGTTAGTTAGTACTGCTAATATGTATTTCCACTCTAAGCAATCAAAGGCTTTGAGGATGTCTAGGGACATAATTGTCAATGGGAGTTTCGTTGCCTTGCTGTGTTCGATCAGGTTCAGTAGTTTCCTGGTGGGGTCTGTTATATTGCGGCCAGGGACAAAGCCAGTCTGGTCTGGGGCTATTAACTTGTGTAGGAAGATTTTTAGGCGGTTGGCCAAGATTGATGTGAATATCTTGTAGTCTTGGTTTATTAATGAGATTGGGCGGTATGATTCTACTTTGAGGCTGTCTTTTAGTGGTTTTGGGATGGAGACTATTTTGGAGTGGGTCCAGGTTTTGGGGATGGGGCCCCCTTTTATGATGTCGTTGAATAGGCAGGTCATGTAGGGCATCAAGGGTTCTTTGAATTTCCTATAGAATTCTGCTGTGAAGCCGTCTGGGCCTGGGGCTTTGTGTGGTTTCAGGTTTTTGAGGACCACATCCATTTCCTCTGGGGTGATAGGGCTGTCCATGAATTCCTGTTCCTCATCAGTTAGGGTAGGCATGGTCAGTCCTGCTAGAAATGTTCTGATTTCCTTCTCTGGTGGGTTATGGGAGGTGTATAGGTTGGAGTAGAATTCTGCAAATTCTGAGGTTATTTCTTCAGGGGAGAATGTTATGTTGCCATCTTTTTTGGTGATGCAGTGTATTCAGTTTAAGAACGGACCTCCAGAACGAATTAAGTTCTTAACCCAAGGTACCACTGTAATGCCCTAACAACAGGTCTCAGGGCAGTTCCCGAGGATAAAATCACAATATTAAAACACAGAATACATAATCAACATAAAAACAATTCATGAGCAATGCCAGGTATGAGGCTGCTAGTTTATCACATTTAAAGGTATGATGTAAAAAGTTTAATGAATGTGTTTGTCCTAAAATACAGGCAATCTATAAATAAATACATAAATACATAAATTCCTCAAAACACCCCAGAAAGCTAACCTTTTATCAGATTCAGTTTGCTTTATTTTTCATAATAATAATAATAATCTGCAATATTTTAAAAATATTTTTACTAGTTAACTGGCAATGGACATTTGTTACAACAGAAAGAGAAAAACAGTGTTCTACTTTAGCTTCAGTACAACTCATATCCCACTTCCTTCTATTCTTCTATTATCTAGTTATTAACCCTCAGCCATTTTGCCTGAACTGCTCCTTGTCAGCTGATGGCCTGCTTTCACACGTTCACTGCGTATTTCAGTTGCCGCCACTGACAAGAATGATTGATGGATCACTGTCTACATGATGCATCCTGTGGACCTCCCTAAGGCCCCCGCACATCAATTCTTCTTGATTGCTGGTATTCATTATGTATAATGATTATCCTGTGCATTACATTAAGCTGCATGAAAAGCTTTTTGCCTGAATTGGAAAATTAGATGTTCTTGTATGCTTGCCAGTGGAAGGCTTTTTTCACTGTGAGTGCTGCACCTTGACACTAAAGGACTAGGAAGCATGTTCTCACAGAACTCACCAAATGACTCATCATATACTAGCATGAAGAAACGTTTGACACAGCAGGGATTTGCTTCTAGCTGGAATGAGATGCTGCTGCAACAGGGAGAAATGCTATTACTGCAGCTATACAACTACTATTTATATAGAATGAAATGTGCAGAAGGCACAATATATTTATTTATTTATTTATTGCCCGCCCTTCACCCTAAACCACCCAGGGCAGATTACAACATGAAAACACAATTTTAAACAACTTGTAATCACAGGAAGGCTTTAGTTGTAGTTCCTGCACTGCAGGGGATTGGACTGGATGACCCTTGGGGTCCCTTCCAACTCTAGAATTTTATTTATTTTTATTTTTTTATAATAATTTTTATTCATTTTTCCAACACAAAAAAGGACAAAACAATACACACACATAAACAAATCAAAAACATACAAACATGTATAATTTCAAAAAGACATATTTTCATAACCTTGCTTCTCGGACTTCCCCTTACCTCCCCTTTTCTGCATCTCTGTTTTAAGATTTTTTCAGCAACTCTTCGCACCAATTAATTAATTACTTATTTTCTCTTTAAGTTTCTTCTAACATTTAATCAATTACAGCTGTAATTCTATATTTTCCTTTCCCTTGACATTTCAGCATTCATCAATTTTACAACAATTTCTCAAATATACTTTAAATTTCGCCCAGTCTTCTTCCACCGTCTCTTTATCTTGGTCACGGATTCTAGCAGTCATCTCCGCTAGTCCCATATAGTCAATCACCTTCGTCTGCCATTCTTCCAGTGTGGGTAGTTCTTGTGTCTTCCAATACTTTGCTAAAAGGATCCTTGCCGCTGTGGTAGCATACATAAAAAATGTCCTATCCTTCTTTGGCACCAATTGGCCGACCATGCCCAAGAGAAATGCCTCTGGTTTCTTATGAAAAGTACATTTAAGTACCTTCTTAATTTCATTATAAATCATTTCCCAAAAGGCTTTAATCTTCGGGCAGGTCCACCAAAGGTGATAAAAGGTTCCTTCCATCTCATTACATTTCCAGCATTTATTATTGGGCAAATGATAAATTTTTGCAAGCTTGGTTGGGGTCATGTACCACCTGTAAATCATTTTCATAATATTTTCACTTAAGGCATTACATGCCGTAAATTTTATACCGGTGGTCCATAACTGTTCCCAACCCGCAAACATAATGTCATGACCAAAGTCTTGTGCCCATTTAATCATAGCTGATTTAACTGTCTCATCCAATGTATTCCATTTCAACAGCAAGTCATACATTCTTGATAAGTTCTTAGTATTGAGTTCTAACAACTCTGTTTCTAATTTGGATCTCTCCAACTGGAAGCCAATTTTCCTGTCTTGTTTAAACACTTCCATTATTTGGTGATAATGAAGCCAATCTCGTACTTTGGGCTTTAGTTTCTCAAAACTCTGTAATTTAATTTTTCCACTCTCTTGCTCTAGAATTTCACAATATTTTGGCCATTTAGATTCCATATTAGATCTTTTCACTTCCTTAGCTTCGATTGGTGACAACCACCTAGGAGTTTTGTTTTCCAACAAATCCTTATATCGAATCCAAACATTATACAATGCTTTCCTAACAATATGGTTTTTAAATCCTTTATGAATTTTTACCTTGTCATACCAAATATATGCATGCCAACCGAATCTAATGTCAAATCCTTCCAAATCCAAAATATCTGTATTCTCAAGAAGTAGCCAGTCCTTCAACCAGCAGAAAGCTGCCGATTCATAATACAGTCTTAAGTCCGGCAGGGCAAACCCTCCTCTGTCTTTTACATCAGTTAATATCTTGAATTTTATTCTGGGCTTTTTGCCCTGCCAGACAAATTTGGATATATCTTTCTGCCACTTCTTGAAACAGTTCACTTTATCCACAATCTGTAATGTCTGGAACAAAAATAACATTCTAGGCAATACATTCATCTTGATTACAGCAATTCGGCCTAACAAGGAAAGTCTCAAATTTGACCATATTTCTAGATCTTTCTTTACCTCCATCCAACATTTGTCATAATTGTCTTTAAATAAATTCACATTCTTAGATGTCATATTAATCCCCAAATATTTCACTTTTTTTGCCACCATTAACCCAGTTTCACTTTGAAACCTCTCTTTCTCATCACTTGTTAAATTTTGCTCCAAGACTTTAGTTTTTTGCTTGTTCAACTTGAATCCTGCTACCTGACCAAAAGCTTGAATTAGTTCTAAAACTCTTTTCGTACTAGTGTCTGGCTGTTGTAGAGTCAATACTAGATCATCTGCAAAAGCCCTCAGTTTATATTGTTTGGCTCCGACCTGAATTCCTTCAACCCGCTGGTCCCCCCTAATCATATTTAACAATACCTCCAAGACGGATATACCAACTCTAGAATTTTAATTCTGTAATGGAAGTGTCCATGGGGCAAAAAGCAGGGGAGAAGTCATGAGATGTGGGAGGACTTACTAGTAGGATACTAGAGCAACTGGTGCAGTAGGGTGTGGATTTTCATTGCTATGATCCTACACTTTGTTGAAGGGAAACTCCCCACCAGAGTAGAAGTCATATATCGAACAGATGGAAAGCTCTTCAATCTGAGCAGGCTGAAAGCAAAGGTTAAGGTTACCGTAACTTCCGTCATAGAGTTTTAGTATGCTGATGACAACGTAGTATGTGCACATTCAGAGGATGGCCTCCAAACCATCCTAAATATCTTTGCAGAAGCTGGTGAAAAGCTTGGCCTATCATGCAACATCCAAAAAACCAAAGTGCTGCACCAACAAGTACAAAATAACCCCTCTGCAGCACCACAAATCCAACTCAGTGGTGTAATGTTGGAAAATGTCGATCACTTCTCTTACCTAGGCAGTTATCTTTCCACAAAGGCCAACATTGATGCCAAAATCCAGCATCACCTGAGCTCTGCAAGTGCGGCTTTCTCCCGATTGAAGTGCAGAGTGTTTGAGGACTGGGACATTTGCAGGGAAACCAAAATGCTTGTTTACCTTACTATATGCTTGTGAAACATGGACCACTTATAAATGCCATCTCCAAGTCCTGGAAAGATTCCATTAACGGAGTCTCCGAAAAAAAATTACACATCACTTGGGAAGACAGGCGAACTAATATCAGTGTGCTGGAAGAAGCAAAGATCACCAGTGTTGAAACAATGATTCTTCAACATCCAACTTTGTTGGACTGGTCATGTTGTGTGGATGCCTGATGATCGTCTTCCAAAGCAACTACTCTATTCCGAACTTAAAAATGGAAAGCGTAATGCTGGTGGTCAACAAAAGAGGTTTAAAGACTGTCTCAAGGCAAATCTTTAAAAATGTAGTATAAATACTGACAACTGGGAAACACTGGCCTGTGAGTGCTCTAGTTGGAGAACAGCCTTTACCAAAGGTGTCATGGGCTTTGAAGACACTTGAACTCAGGACGCAAGGGAGAAACATGCTAAGAGGAAGGCATGCTTGGCAAATCCACACTGTGTTCAACTCCCGTCCAGAAACCAATGTCCCCACTGTGGAAGGACACGTGGATCCAGAATTGGCCTCCACAGTCACTTACGGACTCATAGTTAAAACTGTGTTTATGGAAGACAATCTTACTCAGCTATGAGTGATCGCCAAAGAAGAAGAGGGTGTGGGTGAAGTGGACCTCCTGACACTGACACTGCTTACCAGGACAGGAGGGCTCTGGAGAGACTGGAGCTGCACAGGTGCGCCATCAGAAGCATCACAATGACACCCTGCCTCAACTCTCACTGCCTCCAGAAGTGGCACAAACATCTCGGTCAGGAGGACAGCTCTGTACTATGCCAACTGCTCCTGGTTTGATATCCAACTGCTCCTGGTTTGATATAACCCTGGGAATGCAGCATAGCTTTGTGGCAGAGGGCATGGGAAGTGGCTGGGGTTCTAGCAAATTAGTAATAATGCCAATAGAATAATACTCTTTTTGAAAGTTGTCTTTCAAAAATCCTTCGGGTGGGGAAGCATAGGAAGCATTTCACTTTCCCCTATCATCCACTGATTCTGCATTTCAAATCTGAACATGTATTCAGAGAATTTGGCCTGAGCCATGATGGGTTGCACCACATGACATCTGATTTGCCCTGCAACAACAACGAAATTAAAATTCTCATTCAGAAAAAGAATCGTAATTCTGAATCCCAGTTGTCCTTCAAGTGTTAGTTTCTTCAAAGTTGTTCTTTTTAGAGTTAAATACTTGTCAAACTCTGCTCCCTGGATCAGGCATTTGTTTAGATCTAAGCATATATGGGGGAGACGACGATTCTTTGAAGAAACACAATCTGATCTTAATCTGGAGATTCTACACCTATGCCTTCAGGCACCAGTTTTAGGTAAAGGTCACCCAGGCTAGATAAAGAGAGTAATACAGAGTCGCTCACAGTGGTGAATCATTCCTTAGTTCCTTTGATTTCACCATACTTATTTTGGAATGAAATTATTTGACCTATTTCTTGTACCCTCAAGAAGTACAACACAAGACTTCAAACTCACTGGCATTAAATCTTGCTGCAAAAGGGCAAGGAGCCACCTTGCTCCCCTCTACGCAACCCAGTGTTTCAGTAATATAAAAATCCGCACCAAAAAACATACGATGACAGCTAATCATTTGCAAACATACAACTCTTTCAACGTCTGCCATGTCCCCCTTCACTTTATAGCATCTGTCTTGGCAATATAAATTGAGCTTGGTTTCAGAGGAGCTCAGTGTGGTAGAAAGGAGAAAAACAATTTGGCAAAGGAAGGAATAATGGTGTGGGGAGCAGGAGGGGAGTCAGACACAGGAACAAAGCTGTTTGCTTTCCCTGGCTCTTTCCTGAAAGAAGAATGGCTTTAGGTTTGCTTTCTTGCCATCTTTAAACAGCAATGCTACTGGAAGCAAAATGACAACTATCACGTTTATGAAAGGTGCCAAACAACCCAAAGTCCTCCTAAAAGAATCCCTTCAAACAGCTGCTCAGAAAGAAAGCAATTTAGTCTACTACACGGAGATGAAATATGTCACGTGAAATATATTGCTACAAGAAGTTAATTCCCTCCCCTTCTAAACTAAGAGCTCTGCTCCACATACAGGAAAATGCAGGAAGAAGTTACTGGGGGAAAGATAAATTCAAGTTTGGGCTAATTAATCAAAATACCTTCCTGGACTGTATCATACCTCCATCACTCTACAAAATCACCAACCTCACCACCAAAGCAAGCATCTCTTAAAACAAACAACTTTCAATTTTGGCTAAATTGCTGGTGTTTGACAGTGCATTCAGGTTGTTGTGTTTAAAAGTAATTTTTAAAGGCATTGTCCTGGTTTGGGGTTTTTCCAGCTAGGAGAAAAAAGAATCTCACCACTATGGGGTACATGTTTTCAGTTAACAGAATGGAGTGCAATCGTCCATAGCCTCTTTGAACTACTGAAAAACTATATTTTTCTAGCAAAAATCCTCCAAAAACTGTATCTATATCTATATTTAGTATTTCATCCACACTCAAGAGTAATAGAATATCCAAGCAAATGCATTTATTCCATTGATTTGAAATTTGTCATTTCTATTTATGTAAACAAAATTTCAGATATGTAAGCAGCAAATGAGATAACAAAAGCAATTGGAGACCATGTCAGAATAAAAAGAAAGAAAGTTTGTCAACTATTCAATATTAAGAGGTGGTAGGAAGCAAGATCAGACGGTAAGGGGGTTATTATCATTTTCTGGTTTTATATTTAAGCACCACTCCATTGACCTTCTGATTCTGTTTTTGTCATGTTGAAGGTTTCTTGTTCTGTTTGTCACCCATGCTCTGCCTTCTCCATTTGCTCTGGAACATGTTTTCTGATAATTAATACTTCAATATAAACAAGTTTCTTAAAAACTTATTTCTTTCTCACTGCCTTATCATCTTACTCTTTAAGCTGAGTGTTTTAGTTTTGTAACTGACACTGAATATTCATTTTATCCCAAATACACAACACGTGTGTGTGTGTGTGTGTGTGTGTGTGTGTATTTCTTTCCCTTTCCTTTTTTTCTTCTAATATGTTTCTAGATTAAAGCCATTTTTGACAGGCACATGCATGTTTTTATCATGAAGAAACACCGAGCATAATGGTAAAGACCAACATAAAATAAACTGATAACAGCACTAATATTTTATGAAGTATTTTTGGTTGCAACAGAATACATATTAGGGCAAATCAACTCCCTGCAGCAATTTGGCCCACAGTGTCTGCAGCAGGTTATTCAGAATGTGGATGGCCATTAACTGAACAGGTGCACCATCGCTTCATTCTTCAGTACCCAAGGGCACCTTCCCAAAAGGGAAATTTCATGCTTAGTCAAACCTAGGAAGCATATGATGTAAACATATGTCAGCTCTCCTTCTATGTATTTGCTGCAGTCTCCCTCACCCTTCCCAGCTTCCCAAAATAACTTTCAGTTAAAGATAAATGATTTTCTACAGAAGTTTTTCTCCAGTGACTCATAACTATAGAATGGGTTTCTCAGGAGTATTAGAAAACCAACTGTTTTATACCATAGGGATTTTTGCTAACATGCCCCCCCCCCAAAAAAAAATTCCCTCCAGCTTACCTTTCTTCCAACAACAACAACAACAACAACAACAACAACAACAACAACATAACACTTCCTTGAATATTTCTGTCTACCGAACAGAAGTTGTTAATTCCCTAATACTGGTCTTAATATAAAAGAGTTTGAGAATCCAGCTGATATGTTCTCTCATTTGTTAAAACCTGATAAAACCTATCTCCTGCACCAACTCACAGAAGTGACCTCCAGTGGGGTTCCAGTGAGAGCACAGCTGCACTCCCTCTGGCCAGTGCAATCGTCCCAGCCCATATCCCGTATTTACTCAAATCTAATGCTCACCTTTTTCAGCCAAATTACATTGCAAACATTAAAGTGTGAATTAGATTCAACGGCACATTTACATTTGCCAGCAAATACTTTTTTTGGTTCTGAAAATTTAGGTGTACATTAGTTTCAATGGTACATTAGACTCCAATAAATACGGTACTTAAAGGGCATCCTTGCCTCTGTAGGGAGCAGCATTAAATTGATGGGATGGGCATCTAGTACCAGGTCACAAGCTATCCTGTCCAAACAAACCAAAAAGCTCTCTAGTAGATTGGGGCCAGGATTGTTTGAGCTTTCAGTCACTGCCAGCCCCAAGGCATCCAGCAGGTCTAGCTGGAAGTCACACAGTTGACCTCCCTCCCACTAACTGAAAGCTACAGGGGTAGTAGTATGTCTGCTGTGGGCCACCATAATCAGGGAAGTGGGGTGAAGAAGATAATGGAGAAAGAAAGGGAAAGAGAGATAAGAGTATGTCAAAAGAGGTGAACAGAAAGAGATGAGAAGCTGAGGGAGATGGCAGAGGAAGAAGTGGGCCAATGGAAGAGAATGAGGATGGATGCTAAAGGGGAATTTTCTCTGTGTGTGAGGGATTCTCTGTATCCCCTCAGAAAGCTTTGAAAAGGCACTGAAGTGGGTTTCTCTTAGGAATCAAGGAACTATGTTTGTCAAAAAGCTTGATAAATTCCTCTAAGAGCCTCTCTTCCAAAGCTCTGGGAATGCTTCAACAATTATAATAGGGGCTGAAGAAGGCCACTGAGGCATGCCATTTTGTGGATGCACACCCTGCCATTTTTTCTTCCCTGCTTCAGCAAGGTTATTTATATTTATAGCTTCCCCTACCATAGAAGCCTCAAAGTGGATAACAGGAAGTCCCTTGAGGAAGAGTGGAATATCAGTACTGCAACTGGCTGACCACGGAGAATATGCTGGGGACAGATAATAGTTTCTGAGAGAGCTGAAAGTATTTTGAGAAAGGTTTTGCTTTCCACATTATATACGTGCATTTATTTTGTTCCACTATTGCTTTTGATTTGAAACATTGCTAAAACTCAGAAAAACTATTTATGAGAGGCAAGATTGGGATGAGTGTAAACATGATGAGCAGTAATCCCCTTTTCAAACTGCCTTCAAGCTTCAACTCCCTGAGAAAACTACCTTCTATCTTTAGCCCAAGCCTAATCCCCTCCAAACCATTCCTACCTGTCTACTACTGCCTTTGACTATCTGACGCTGGACATAAGCAAGCCTCAGCTTCCAGCTTTTGTGCTTTCTGTCCTAAAGCTTCCCACCCCACAATTTCTTAAAGCTTTCCCTACTTATAGTTTTGGGATTTTTTGTTATTGCATCTTTCCAGCTCTTCCTAGTTCCGTTTTCTGTAGTACCATTATCCATTCATCCTCATAACAGCTGTGGCCAAGCTATTCATTCATTCATTCATTCATTCATTCATTCATTCATTCACTAAGACAGAAAGAGTGAAAGGGGGAAATTTAGCTATGGTTGCTATTAGACTTCATCAAGAAGAGAGCAGCCTGAAAAGGTCTGTTGTGACTCATTTTTATGTCCTTGTGTCCAGCTACAACTGCTGATTCTATCTTCTAACCATCACACAAAACTGCAGAAGAAAAATAATACATGAAAAGGCAAAGTTGCCAGTGATGTTGGCTGAGAAAACACTATGCATAGAGCCCTGCTACTGAGCCTGAGATCTCTGAACCCAAGTTGCTCAAGACTACACAAAGACTGCAGCCCTTAAGCCCAAGCTTCATCAAGGGGCTATCATACCTGTACTTCCAAGGGCCTCACATTCCACTGAGCTATTGTGCCAATGAAGTCAGCAGCCCTCCGATCTGGAAAGATGACTCTGTGAGGCCACAGTATTGTCCTTTTAAAGCTATATACTGCTTAGCAGAGGAGTGTCCTCAGGCTCAGGGAGCATAAAAAGGATGGTACCTAGGCAGAGTGCATCAGAAGCAGCCAATGTGGTGCCATCTAGAAGCTGCTGGAATACAACTCCCATCAGTCTCAGTCAACATGGCCAGTGGTGATGGATTTTGTAGCCCAATTATTGTTGGAGGGCACCACATTGGCTACCCTGCTGTACATGGCCCTTAAAGACCTCAGATTCCCTTCTTTTCAGGAATCTCGATATTAACTGCCTGTTTCCTGCTTACTTTACTAGGACAGGGCATGGGACCTTGTTCATATGTGGGGGAGGGGGTGGCAGTGGAGGGGATTATGGGTCATTTGGCTACCTAGTTCATCAGATCAGGGATCAGAACCAGGGGTACTCTTCTTCCTCACACATATGCATATTTCAGATATTTTCAATGGAGTCTGCTAAAGATTGGTGAATATTGGGCATAACCCCTTTGTTAAGGTAAGAAAATATACACAATAAATATTTCAAGCAGATGTTCTAAAAGCCCATGTGTCTGGGTACACACTAAGTAAGGCAGGGATTTTCTAAATCTGTATCATCATTGCTTCAATGCCATATGATACATGATACTTGAAATCATTTTTGCACAGAGAAGCTTCCACTGCACTGAGCTACTCCCTAGGAATTCCTCTCTAGAACCCTGCACACTATTTTCATCTACCAGACACAGAACGATGCAGTGATGGTTTGATTAGATGTAATAAACTATTATCTTATTCTTGACACAACTTAACATGAAGATATGCAACTTAGATGACTAACGCAATGCATTATTGAACAGCCCAAATTAAAATGGAATACAATTAGAGATGCCATCCATCCAGATGATGGATGTTCTTTGCCTTCCTGTTTTGTAAACATTATGCCAATGTTCTCTCTATATGTTTGCCTCTTCTTCCCTTTCAAATATTTTGTTATGCTGTAGGTTGGATCCTAATGGCATCCTTTTGCTTGCAGAAGAGCTTTGGATTCAGTAGAGGCATCTGCTAATGGAAAAGGAGGGTCAGGGAAGGCAGGTCTGAATTTCTTCAGGTAGGAACTCACCCATTCTCAGAAAGTATCTACTAGTTTTAAGGGGAATTATTTAAAACAAGACACTATATGCAAAGCCTGTGATTTTGTTTGTTTGTTGTTTTGTTGTTTGCTTCAAAATTATTAGTTTTAATTCCTAAGTAAGTCAACATAACTTTAAACTATTACTGGAAAACCAAACACATTCCCTTGGGGGAGTTAGTAAAACTCGTGTTTAGCAACATGGGGTCACATCCAATTAAGTTCAACTTCAATGGACACCCACTGAAATTAAAGGACCTACGTTGGTCATGTCAAATTAATTTCAATGGGTCTACTCTGAGTATGATTAACACTGGATACAAATCATAAGTTGCTATTCATGGAATTAAGTAAGGAAGACCAAATACAAATTCCCCAGGAGCTGTATTTGCAAAACTAGGACAGTAACGAGTGGTAGAGAACATGCTTCACATGCAAAATGTTCCAGGTTCAATCCCTGTAGTCTCAATGTACAGCTGGCAAAGACTCCAGTCTGGAATCCTGGAGAGCCACTGCCAGTCAGTGTCAACAATACTGAGCAAGATTCACCAACTGTCTGACTTGGTATAAGGCAGCTTCTTATATTCCTATGACCCTATGTTCCTAATTTAGAGGAGCCTGGTAAGCAACTTTTGTGATATCTCCTGAAACCTGGCTGCAGAAACCTAGGAAAACAACTGTGTTGAGAAACATAAACCCACCACACTGGTTGTCTCCATTAGAGGTGATGAGTGTAAAGAAGATCAATATGAGGGGGAATTGGGTAACATATGGGAATTTGATTGTTAAAGAAGGAGGTAAATGGAAATTGAAACCCTACGAGGAAGTTAAAGAATATGTTAATGATTGGTTGCATTATTATCAGGTTAATGAAATGTTTAAAAAAGAACTAAAAGAAAAAGGTTATGTTGAAAAAGAATCGAAATTTCAAATAGAGATATTGAATAATGACTTTAAAATTTTATCTAAGATGTATAAATTGCTGCTGGAATGGTATACCAAAAATGAAGAAATTAAATCGGTTATGATTCATTGGGCTAGAGATTTTGGATATAATATACAATTATGTGAATGGATAAAACTATGGAATGAAAGGTTAAAATTTACGGCCTGTACTGCGTTAAAAGAAAATGTTATGAAAATGGTATATAGATTGTATATGACACCAGTTAAGTTAGCAAGAATGTACAAAATGTGTAATAAATGTTGGAAAGAAAAGAAAACGAAGGGACTTTTTATCATATGTGGTGGGAATGTAAGAAGGTGAAAGGCTTCTGGGAAATGATATATAATAAATTTTAAAAAATGTTAAAATATACATTTGTTAAGAAACCAGAGGCATTTTTGTTAGGAATGGTAGGAAATGAAATAAACAGAAAAGATTATAAGCTTTTTTTATACGCAGTAACAGCGGCAAGAATACTGCTAGCCCAAAAATGGAAACAAGAAGAATTACCGTCGATGGAAGAATGGAGAATGAAGTTAATGGAATACGCAGAACTTGATAAATTAACAGGAAGGATCCGAGGCCTACGAGACCACAGATTCACTGAAGACTGGACTAAATTTGTAGACTATTTGAAAAGTATTTGCGATGAACAATTAACGTTTGTAGGTTTGCAAGAGGCTCTGTGAAAATAATATTAGAAATATTGTAAAAAAGGGAATAAGAGGGAGGAGGTTTTTATTAAAAGGCAGTATTAGATTAAGAAATGCGGAAGAAGGACTAAAACAGAGGATATGCAGAAGAGCTGAGGGAACTCAAAAAAATGTATTTGTGAAAAATTGGGTTACGTGTTTTTACATTTTTGTATTGCAAAATGAATAAAAAACTTTTTTTTTTTTAAAAAAAAAGGAAACATAAACCCAAACAGTATTGAAATACCTTAAAGGAAATGTGCCAACTTTAAGTTTATACATTTTCTATTCTTTCTTCCAAGGAGAAAATAAAATAAAGTTCTCAGTATTAAAGCAGTGTCTGTGAAGAAGGAGACAGTACAGAAAATAAAATAGTTATTTTAAATTCCATTGCATTCATCATTAAGGTCACTTAGATATGCAGAGACATATCATGGGAGGAGGAAACAGAGTTTCTTGGTCTACAAGAGAACAAATCAAAACACAACAAAAAAATCAAGAGGGAATATCATATTTGAAAGGGCTATCTACTCAGATATCTTCCAGGGCATTGCTGGAGCCAATATCCTAATGAAAAACAAACAAACCAGCCATAAAGCATTGTAGGAGGTTGGACCTAATTCTTCCATTATTACATGATATAAAAATAAACAGTTCTTTTTTAAAGAAGAAGAAAGAACTGAGCAATTGCATATTAAAAATACTAAAATGTAGCCACCATCTGTTACCTTGTAAGTCAGCTTTCATTAAGGCCATCACCTCTTCATGAGCCACCACAGGGAGCTATCATTACCATTAGCTATGATTAATGAGAATGTTGCCAATTGCAATTATTCCACCCAAAAGCTTAGGGATATTTTGGCAGTATCACATAGCCTAACTACAACCTCCATTCTCCTAATAACCTCATTAAAACCACTGTTTCAATTAAGATTATGGCTGCAATCCTGAAACCACTTATGAGCAGTTTCAGTGGCTTAAACAAGGAATGATTCAGCACGATACGAAAGTATTTTGCTAAGCAAAAGAAATTTCTCTCATCAGATCTCAGGTATTTTACAGTGGTTTCAGTCTAACTGGCTTCATTCAGTTACACATGTTTAAGTCCCACTGCAAGCGAATGGTAGTGAGTTTACATAACTGGCTGAACTTCAGTCAATATTCATAAGTCACTTTCAAACAACCATTTTGTTCCTGGTAGTTCCACCACCCTCAGAGGTTCAGCTGTGTATGTGTGACCTGGGACAGGGGATTCCCTGTAAAAGCAGGGGTGTGTCTGGCATCTTCATTGGACAGCTTATGTCTGATGAAGGGCAAATAGTAATAAAAACAAACAAGAGGAGTGAATATCATTGCCATGTATCTCACTATATTCCTTTTGGGAGTAAATGCAACATTGCTGCTAGCATCTATCTGCCTCAAAAGACAATTGAGTATGCTTCTGGGGATGAAGGCAAACTGCATAGTGACCTATCTGGCGCTGCCTATATGACAAGACCCCCCCCCCCTCTTGACCTTGCCAGTGTGATCCAAAGGAAAGCAGAGCAATACATTTGGCACCAGCTTGGCTGCAGGAGTTAGGAGGTGTACAAGGAGCCATCCAATCATCTTAGGGACCGCACTCCAGATCTTTGTAGGGTTTACTCCTTAGTCTTTTCTTCTCCTGAAGATGTCCCACCAGGTAGCGGATATGGATTCTTCCTCAGAGAAAGTCAGATTTGCCCTAGCATGCATGAGTTTGTGCACACCACCAGGCCAATCAGAAGCTGAGATTTAAAAAAAAATCCAGACCATGGAAAAACTATTCTGTTGTTTTATACTCAGTATCACAAAACCATCTGGGCAAGTTTATGAAAATTTCCTCAAAGAGATTTTTCAGATGCCTAGCTTGTCACCAGACCCATAAGGCAAAATTTGAAGTGAGCATTTTTCCTCAGGCAAAACATCTGAGAAATTTTGAGGAAAGACAAAAAAGTTTTTCAGACAACTAACCCATTTTTCAGTGGGGAGAGCATGCCCCTTAGATTTATTTTTAATTATCAGTAAAGTCCAAGTTATGGGGGGGGGGGGGGAAGAATCCTTGTATTAATAACAGCCAAGATCTAAATGAAAAGTGGATCTAATCAACTAAAGATGTCCTATTCTGTTATTGTGACAAGATTAAAATATTGACCTCTGGCCATTGTATAGTAACTGTAGGATTGCATCCAAGTAACCATCCTGAACTACAGCATTATAATTTGAACAAGAGATTAAAACAGAAAATGTAACCCATACATCTCCTGAAATAACAGCTGTCAAACTACAAAACTGTCTACTGTATCCATGCGTCAGAATGCTTTCCAAGGAGCTCTGATACTTAAAATGCATTTGATTTATATTAGATGCCATTTGAAGGCTCCAGCACACATCCTCCCACATTTAATCCCCACGAGTCACAGCCTAAAAAAAATGCCATTTGGAACATCCATTATAATCCATTTTAATAGTTCGTCCTAAGGACCATAATCTATTTCCCTTTACATAAGCATCAGCTACAAAGCCTTGAACAATATACAAACGTGCTCTTGATGGTGAGAACAGAATACACAACACACACACTAATAATAATAATACATTATGATACCTTCTAAGGTGTTACGGGGAAATGTACCCGCTTAAGTGATTCTGAGAGCACCCTTAAATTCAGAATTGGCTTCCATATTTTATGCTTTTTATACAAAACACCAAAACAGGTATTGACATTTCTTGTGGCTTTCTCTGAAAATAGATTGCACTCATTTATTGCATCCACAACACATGAAGTAAAGTATTACTTTCTTAAACTGATAATCTATTTCCAAGAACTTTCTTATTATTGTGGATGGGAATGCAGCCAATGAGGACAGGATGCACATAAGAGGATACTCAATGTAAATCCTTCCCTGTTTTGCTTTGCCTATAATTATTTGTAATGAAAATACATGCCAATCATATGGCATTGTGATATGCCGTACTAAGCTCCTGGGCATTGTTTATAAATGTTCACATGCTCACACTTGCAAATTTCTTCCTCTACTCTGAAGAGCTTGTTGCTAAACATTAAGTTAACAGCACTGGTAGAAACAGTGCCTTCACCTGGGATTCTTCACCTAGGATTATCCCTTTGTATGTACCAATACAGCAGCGATAGCACCAAAGTTTAGAATTGGGGCAAAATGTTGATGCACACCAACATTTCAGAAAACACTGAGTCTAAACCCTGCTCCAATTTTTTGCTTGATTTCTTATAGGCTCATCCCACCACCAGCATGACCATTTAAAAAATTGTTTGCATATATGCAATTTTTTAAAATTATTGTATATACAGTGGTACCTTGGTTTACAAACTTAATCCGTTCTGGAAGTCTGTTCTTAAACCAAAGCATTCTTAAACCAAGGCGTGCTTTCCCATAGCAGCAGGGGACTCAATTTACAAATGAAACACACTCAACATTTTCTTATTCCACGGCAAAGTTCACAAACCAAAACACCTACTTCCGGGTTTGTAGCGTTCTCAATCCAAGTTGTTCATAAACTAAGCTGTTCTTAAACCAAGGTACCAATGTATATAACTCTTTTATATATTATTATATATTGTAAATAACTTTGGGATGCCTCTCGGAAGTGATTCTTACATAATTAAATAAAAATCAATAATATCTACTCAGAAGTAAGCCCCACTAAGGACAATGGTGCTTATACCCATGTAAGCATAGAATCATAGAATTGTAGAGTCGGAAGGGACCCTTAGGATCATCTAATCCAACCCCCTGGAATGCAGGAATATGTATATGGGGATCAAATCTTGGCATTATCAGCACCATGATTTAACCAATTGAGCTATGGTCGATGTATAGGACTGCAGTCTTAATCTATTATTAGTCCAAAAAGTAAAAAACAAAAACAAAAACTAGTTACAAGCTCAAGGAAACATCATCACAATGACCAAGAGCATGAAATATGAAAGACAAAGGGGAATTAAAGGTCTGTTTTTTCTGCAGTGAATGCAACAAAAACATTTCAAAGGTCACAAATTAAATGGATTCCAACTATGCTGTTTTTATTTTTGGCTTTTTAACTACAAGTCTATAGCAGGTAAGCCATGTAAAAACATTTAGTTCAGACAGTCTTTGTGTGTGTATGTGTGTGTGTGTTACAATTCCTAAAAACAGCAACAAATTCTGGCTTAAACAAAAAATAAATCTCACCACGTAAGTGTATAAGATCCTAATAAACCCATATATAACATAATCACTATCTCATCCTTTTCCATCACACTAGAACCTCCCTGATAATATTTCAAAATATTCCCCACATCAAAACTTATAAGCATTCTTTCCTAATCAAATAAGCAATTGGGGTTCACACAGTCATATGCGCCCACTGCTTTTTAAGTTCAGAGGTGAGTGCTGCTCCTTAGCCAAACCAGTACCATACCCACAGAAAAACAAGGCATGATGAGGCTGGGTAGAACCTCAAGATTTGCAGAATTAAAAGCAAAAAATATCCCTAAGTAGGGAACCCAAAAACAGTTCACTGAAGATTGAATGTGCTCAGTGGTTACATAAACCATAGTTTATGTAAAAGAGAAAACTGTAAGGTGGAAACTGAAAGGCAACAATATGCGAAAATTACGGTCTGTGAAATTAGAGCTTAAATTAGGAGACTGGGGGGGTGGGGGATGGAATTAAGCAATACAACTGAGATATGATGCTTGAATTTGCAGCTTCTCCTGCCCTCAGCCACAGGCTAACTTCTTAAATAATGAACCACTAAAGTGACTAGAATTGGGGGAAAGAAAATATAGAGCTAGGAGTTTTCAGTTTACTAATAGCAACTCGCTACTGAGCTTCATCAAACTCATCTAGTGGCTTCATAGTGAAGGGGGAAGGAAAACACAGACTAGACTGTTAAACACAGAAGTGCTAAACAATCACCCATCACTACCCTTAATCAGAAACAATTTCCACCATTCCAAACATTATGGACGTCTTAAATCTTGATGTAACAAAATAGTGTGTGGAATAATGACTGACAGCAGGGGAGTGTGATGGAACAGTAGGTGGAATCGGAATGAATGACAGGTGGGGAAAGTCAGAAGAGGCATGCAAGGAAGAGCTGGAGATCTAAAATTCAGGAAAGAGATTGTTAAAAGGCATTAATGGGTTAGGAGTGGAGAAAAGTAAAGAGTGAGAGGGATAATCAAAGACAGTGAGCCCATAGGCAGAGGGAAGTCATGCATGCTAGTTTAGGACATTAAAACTATTATTTGTTATTCTTTAATAAGTGTTACTTCTTTTGGCTGTTATTTCCATAAGAAAATATGTTTACTGGTTTTGTAATTCATGAATGTGTCCTGCTCTAGGGCAGTATTTTTCAACCTTTTTTGGGCAAAGGCACACTTGTTTCATGAAAAAAATCATGAGGCACACCACCATTAGAAAATGTTTAATATTTTGTTCTTTAATGGCAAACAAAAACGTTGCAGACCGTTCTCTGCTCAGCGGGGATCGATCTGCTGATCCCCGCTGAGCCGGCGGATGACAGCTCCGTCTCCGCACTGTGTGCAGAGAGGGAGATGTCAGAGCCCCACTGCTCTCTATGGGGAATTGGATGAGAGCGGACCGCCTGTCTGCTCTCATCCGATCCCATCCAATCTGATCCCCACCCAGGACGGATGGAAATTGGTGGACACAGTCCAGCGCCCGCCTAGTGGGCGAAAATTTGACATTTTTTAAAAAAAAATATATTTCGAATTTTTCAATTTTTCCCATGGCACACCAGGCAACATCTCGCGGCACACTAGTGTGCCGCGGAACAGTGGTTGAAAAACACTGCTCTAGGGGATTCTAAGTTAGCAGATCTCACCACATGTGCTGGATTTGAATTACGTAACCAAGTAAATACTGCTCACTGTAACTCAGTAGATGGCGGTAGCTGGGATTTTATGGGATATTAAAGGAAATTCGGACTCAGTGGACCGGCTTTGTAGGGGACCCCTAGAACCACCAGAAGAATGTTGAGCCAAAATAAGAATGCTGATAAAACATGTCCCCTGTGACACATGCTGGTGCCAATAGCAGAGGTGCAGCTAGCTGCTCTGGCACCCGGATCGGCACACATACAGTACTGTCCCCAGGGGGGGCAAGCATCCCAGGGGGCAAGGGCGATGTCAACCCCCCTCAGGGATGACACCCGGGGTGGGCCGCACCCACCGCACCTCCTTCCTCCCCCAGTGGCTAATAGACAAACTCTGGCTGTCAGAATTCCCTAGTGCCTAGTTTGTTATCAGTAAAATTTGAGTGTATAGATAGTGTTTCTCAGACTGGTTGGTTGTCAGTGGCTATTTGCTTTCTTGAGAACTAATGGCAGGTACCAAAACGGACAATTAGCAAAAGCAGCTATTAAAAAACGACTCCCAACATAAGAGAATTCTCATTTTTTTAAATGAAATGTGCAAGTGAAGTGCTCAGCAAACTGTGGACAACATTTGTTAACTTATAAAGCAAGGCTATTAATTAGATGATGATGAAGATTGTAAAGTGCTGAAACCATGGCAAATGTTGCTCATCTTTACTGCTCATTAATCAAAATCAGTGTTTTAACTGTCAACAGCCCCCATAGCATCTTCCTAATGACTATACTGTTGGGCTACATATCCTGCTGTTTATCTGTAGCCAAAATAACACTCAAAATCCATCACTACTCGCAGATATGCCATCAACATTCGTGACATAGCTTCAGGGTGAAAAGAGTGGGGTGGAGGGGGAGAGGAAGCAAGCAAGAAAACTCTTCAAGTAGATGAGTGATAAAATCCCAGTATTATGCTTCAGATGCTTACGCAAATAGTGCCAGGAAATTTTAAGAAATTGTTTTAAAGAGAGCAATGACCCCCTAAGAAAGATCATAGCACACACAGCTACGTGAGGCTGCTCCATAACACAGTATGAGACTTTCAAAAACAAATCCAGACCAATAGGGTTGCCAGCATAGAGCACTCTACGAAGTAGAGAGAATGCTGTTTTACATTATTACATACCTTCTGCTTATTGTTTTTAGTCAGCTTGAACAGCGGGTCTTCTTGACCTTACCCAGCAAAAGCACCAGTTGCTTAATACATTTTCTAAGTTAATAATGCAGAAAACAAGGAAGCATGAGATGTAAATAAATTATAGAAAACTGGGAGGTGAACATGTAAGGTACTGTCAATCAAAGCACATAAAATGTGCCTTGAGTGCCACAAGCGGACACAGATAATTGGCACTGACTATATCTATAAATCCCTTTGTGCATCAGCAGGGGGCTGGGGAAGACTATGATCTTCAAAACGATCCTGAAAAACAAGTTGGTTTTGCAACAACAATGTCAGCCAATACTGTCCTGGGGAAGGACAACATCCAATTCACTCTCTGTCAATCTTTTCTTTTGTGGTGCAGTGCACAAACCTCAGACTATATGGAAGAAATATGTTCATGGTCATTGTGGTTAAAGGAATATCTCTTCAGTTTAACAAGTCTGATATAGGAAATGGCGGCCTTGAAAAATCCATGTCAACACAGGAGAATCTCGGATGGACAGAGATGGGGACGTCTGGTAATTGACATATGGACCTCTGCCACTTGGAGGCAGGGCATCAGATGTCACTGCTTTTATTTTATTTTGAAATTGGAAATAGTTTATTCTAAAAACTAGCTCTAATTGTTTAAATGGAAACTGTAATGTCACAAATTTAAAACACTATTTTTATGACAGCAGAACATGATAATAAAGCTAACTTTCTAAGCAGTATTACATTTAACTGCTACTATAAGCTAGCTCATCTTTTCCAACCAGTCCAGGCATAAGCAAACTCAGCCCTCCAGATGTTTTTGGGACTCCCATCATCCCTGACCACTGGTCCTGTTAACTAGGGATGATGGGAATTGTAGTCCCAAAACATCTGGGGAGCCGAGTTTGCCTATGTCTGATCTAGTCAAAAGAAAGGAAATTGGTATATGGACAGTGACAGGAATTGAGCGAGGTTAATAACCAGGTTCCCCAAGACTCCAAGAAGCATTTGGAGACCTTCAAAAAGCAAAGACATCCTGCCACAGGAGCAATTTGAATAAGTGAAAATGGCCTCCAAATTTAGTCTAAGAGAGGACTGAGTCTACTGCTTCCTTAATAACATTAAAATAACATCAAACAGTTTTTATTGGGGCTCCTGGCTGCACCCAAAATTAATGGATGGTGAAATGGGAGGGGCATTTTGTTAAATATTCTTCGGGGGGGGGGGGTGACTGGATTTATCCAACAACAAGAGGAGCTTGAAAACAGGAAATTATTTTCTGAGAAATGTCAGTCCCCCCCTACAATATAACAATCACCTGGACACTGGGTCACAAATAAAAGTATTTGGGAGTCCTCAACTAATCTTTGCTCACACATCAGAGGATAACACAGTCTTTGTGCATAAAGGAGCAAGGATTTATAGACCAGGACTGTGATGCTTTAGAAAAGCTGCAGAAGTCAAAGCACACCTGTCAAAGCAATTGAGCAATGCGCTGTGTAGGACTCCCTAGGGACCCCAACCATTCCAAGGGATGCTCTGTATAGCAGTTTGCCAGGCAGCATTCATAATTGCAGCCCCAGGGGGACCATGTGGCCTCATGCAGCCGAGAGGCAGGCATTGAGGCATTCTGAAATTTCTGATGTCTCTTCAAGGTAGTCAATAGTCCCAAGGATATTATGGGAAACAGCTGGTCTCACAAGATGCTTTCTAAAAAATATTGTGTAGCCCTAAAGGGACAGCTTGAAATGAAGCTGCCTATAAATCCCCAATGGGTATCTATGGAATAGGCTGGCGCCTAGCAAAGGGAAACAATTATTTCCAGGAAACTCAGCACTTAGAGATAAGTCTCCAGAAGAAAACTCTTAGCCTTAAATCTATGCCATTTCACACATTACCCAGAGGCAAAACCAAGTTTACTTAATATACTCTCAAAAGAGAGCTGTAGCCAATGCCGGTCATCACATGAGGGCATCTGTATTGTTGCCAGGCTTAGCCATATGTCTAATCATAGTTTACATAGAGTCACAGAATCATAGAATTGTAGAGTTGGAAGGGACCCTGTGGATCATGTCACAGGGGATGTTGCACTGTATATTATCACCATGATCATTTCACTTTATTCATTTAAATTATTGGAGGGGAATTAGTTGAAAGCCACTGATTCCCAATATGGATTTAATCAGAAGTCTGTCTGTCTGTCTACTTACTTACTTACTTACTTACTTACTTAATTTACTTACTTACTTACTTACTTACTGGACAAAAAAATGGCAGTCAGCAAGTAAAATCGCTTTGTTGCTTGAAGCACCAAGTGCATTGCTATGGAATGGCATAATGGTTAGTTACAGCAATTCACAGGCTCCCCAAACCTGTATAGCCTGAACCAACAAGTGGAAGGAACTCTTTTGTCTGTGGAAGGGCAATTCTGGATTCAGCTACTAGAATCTGGTTTGCACATGTGAAATCTGCAGCTACATGGGTGCACGGTGCTGCATGATGCCTGCCAATAATGCTTCAGAGACAGCATTCAGAAGGCACAGCATTTACTTTTGCCCCACCTTCAGACTACTTTGAAGAAACATCCCCGATACAAAGAGTGTTAGACCTTTTATTTAAAATAACAACATTCTTCCAGCAAGTGAGATTTGTAGAGCTTTCTATTCTGGAGGCACTTTTTTTCCTTTCCCAAAATGAATTCACGTTGGCAACATGCATAATAAAATACATAATTTAAATCACCCCACTTATGGTGGAAGAAAGCATTACTATTGCTGGGTACATCCACACAATGGAATGGATGCCACCTGGATGTTTAAAAATGCACCTCAATCTGTAATTTATTAAATGGGGGAGGAATGATATACAAATTTCAAGCATAAATTTAGTTTAACTTAAATGCTGAAAGCCAAATTTAGCTCTGCAGCCAGCACTAAAGACCTAATCTGTCCCATGTCCCTTCTCTTTGGCTCACCCCATATTAGTCTTGTAGAAACAGACAGCGCAGACACAAACAAAGACTCTTCTTTTCCTATCACTCAGTCCCATTCTGGAGATACTTAAGGCACTGAAATAGCAAACATATTTGGAAAGAGGCTGTTGTTGTTCTTGTCTTGCAGGAACATGTCTAGTCCTTTTTAGAATTCATTTGGACAGGAAAATAAGAAGAGGTAAAGCTGTACATTCCCCCCACCCCATCCAAAAAACAACTTCTCTCACATTTTATAAACATCTTTCACAGCATGTTCAAGTAAAGCCACTTTAATAAACACAGCAGATAATATTGCTTATGGGCAACTTTTTTCATACTTTAGAAAGCCTTGAAAATTTATGACATTTGTCACAACATATCCCCATATATAGTGTTTCTCAAGCACTAGTTCTTCTTCCTTTTTAAAGGAGATTGAAGCAATATTTGAGAAGCTTACAGAGTGATAGAATAGCAATGAAAGGATTTCAGTGCTAATAGAACCGGCAAGATGGTGAATTAAAATGATCACCACTTTATCTCTGTTAATATTATGTGACTGTTACTCGTGGTGCTATAGTCATCTATCTGTCAATATTTCCATAATTTTCAGTAGTTTAAAAATGGGCATCAGGTATGCTTTCACTGAAGCTGAGAAAGTTCAGTTTAGATCATTTTTAGCAATGTTACAAGACCAGCATGACATTTAAGTTATATAATATTGTGGGAGCAAGAGATGAAAAATACCTATATTACTAGCAACTGAAGCTTATTTTAACTCCATTTGTCCATTATTCATTATACATGAGCTATAAAGTTGATTTTCCTCTTTAATTTTAGAGTGAAAATTGTAGTAAATAAATTTTTTAAAGGTCTGCTAGATTATTCTGAAGAGAGTAAACATGTTTCTCTCTAAAGGTGAAGTCTTTACATATTAGATGGTTATGCTGGAAAAACTATAGATACAGGACACAGATTCTCATAGTAATACTAAATACTAAATTTTTGTAACACTTTAGAATGTTCAAAGTGCATCACATACATAATTATATTTTCTTAACTTTAGCCCTGTAAGGTAGATCAGTGTTATCTACCCCCAGATTTCAAATGGGTGTGCACTAAGAAATAGTGGCTCAATAGGTTTGTGGCAGAGGCAAAGATTTAAATCAGGGACATCCCTGAACCAGAGAAGGACAAATCACTAGTAGCCTCCACCCAATTTTCTGTGGTTCCAAAGGAGCCCCCTATACCTCATCTCACATTGTTCAAGAGAGGCCCCTAATACACCAGGGAAGGTTTTAGCAATGCTGGGGTCTGTAGGGGGAAGAGGTTGGGGAAGCTTTTCTTATGCTCACTTATTTTAGGGTCCTAGCCACTGCAAACAGACTTATAGACTGAAATAACAGAGGCAAACTAGCAAAGGCTATTTCATCAGCAGTAGCTAGTATTGGGTGAGTCTGTGAGAACCAGGAACAGAGCTTCCCGAGTGGCATTAGCATACAGTGGTGCCTCGCAAGACGAAATTAATTCGTTCCGCAAGTCTTTTCGTCTTGCGAGTTTTTCGTCTTGCGAAGCACGGTTTCCCATAGGAATGCATTGAAAATCAATCAATGCGTTCCTATGGAAACCGCCTTCAGACCAGGTCCAGGGACAGTCTGTCCCCCGACCTCTTCTGAAGGCCGACGGGGGGGCGAAAGTCTTTGCTTCTCCCCCCCCGCCTGCCTTCCCGGGAGAGTGGAGAACGCTCTCCCGGGAAGGCAGGCAGGGGGGAGCAAAGACTTTTGCCCCCCGCCCGCCTTCGGAAGAGGTCCTGGACCTCTTCTGAAGGCCGGCAGGGGGCAAAAGTCTTTGTCCCCCCTGCCTGCCTTCCCGGGAGAGCGGAGAAACGCTATTATAAGTGGCACTGCCTCTCACTTTTTAAAAGCATCCAGGTGAGGAGGGTAGTGAATTGTGGTATGGGCAGATCAGGCCTTCCTGGCAACTGCCACCCTTGGCTAGTGCTTAACTTGATCAACTGCAGGCGCCAGGCTTGATTTCATTTGTTCTCCATGCTTCCCACAATTGACTTGAAGCACTTTACTTTACATTTTGTTCCTATGCTCAGGATTAGACCTGCTTATATGTAGCATTAAAAGCAGTGTCAGGTATCTTTGCTCTTGGAATAATCGAGAACACAGATATGTGCCTGACACAGCAAAAATTAACATGTTCATTATGTGGGTCTCTTAGAATATGTGGCATCTGAAATTACCTTCACTTAATATCCCAGCTTGCCCCAAAGGCTCTATTCACTTCCAGCATCTGCATTTATTTTTTTATCATTATACAAGTAGTTTATTTACTAATTATCTTCTATACAGAGAGAAATGGCCTTCTGTTTTCAGAGTCTTCTATTAGTCTCACCTGATTTCAGGATTCAGAACTTCCACTGAATCCAGTACTGATATGGGAGTTCAAAGCATCAGAATCTGGCTTCTTACTTGGACTGAAATGTGAATACAAAATGCAGCTTTCACCAGTGGCTTGTGTGTGCATGTTGAGATGAGGCAGTTGTTTAAAAAAAATGTTTTGTTTATTAATTATGCTGCTTTTTAAATGGGTGGCTATATTCAAGTGGGAAAGGATGACAAAAAAAACTATAGCACATTAAATACTGACACAAAGAAATGGAAACAAACATTTCTCGGTTCTTATTGCTTTTTAATTAGTGCCTATGGGAAGATAGACTGCTATACCAATGCCATTTATACTGATACTGTCCTGAAACATTGATGTGCAAAATCACTCTCATACCTCCCACTGTCTTCCATAGCCCCAGAGCAGACATAAATAAATAACTAATGGGAAGAGCTAGAAAACAGAATCAGTCATTTCTGTTTCGCCTTCGTTTAGACACACAAAGAAGGAAGAAAGGGAGAGAGACTGAGGGTGCACTGAAGGAGTGATGAGACAAAAGTACCAGATGGATTCTCTCTAATGGCTGATTTATCAAACAGTTATTTCATTATTTGGGACATAGTTCATTGGATTAGGTTAGGTATATTCAACAGCATGAGGCCTCTAGATCCACAGTGAGCTTTTGTTAAAACAGTGGCTTTTTTCCCTTTTCTTACAAGCTTCTAGCCCTCATGGTTGCAAAGATAGATTTCAAAATGTGACAGTATCAGCCATACAAAGGCACACCACTCAACTGTCCTAAATTAAGCAGCACATCACGGATTCAATGAAACCGTCCCGCTTCTCCGCCATAGGTTCTGCTGCCGTTGTGGCCAACCTCTGCCACTGCCATATTCCTGGGAGCGGGTGCAGCGCATCCAGAAGCAAACTTCTGGAAGAAGGCACACCACTTCTGGTGGCTGTGGCAAGAGCGAGAAGTCTGTGAGAAGGCCAAAGCCTAACCACCACCGCCGAGGAAGGTAAGGCTGTGGTGGGAGGGGGCAGCTGTGGCACGAATATCAGGCAGGTGGGGAGAGAAAGAAGGCACTGATTGGGCAGGGTGGGTGGGAGAAACAGCGCTTGACGCTGTTACAAAACATGATATCCGAGTAGCTAGTAATCAGTGGTCCTGCTGGAACATTTTCTTATAGTCAGGTAGTCAGCCTGCTTGTCGCTTACTACCCTTTCCCTTGCTAACCTTAATTGAATGTAATATCACAAAATGGACAAAGATTCAAGGCATGGGATGCTGACTAGCGATGCACCTGCTGGACATGAGGGCCTGCATGTGGCTGGCAAGAAATGGGGTGGGGGTGGGGCACAGAATGAAAAGGGGAGCTGAGGACCAGAGTGATCTCATAGAGGGTAGAAGAAGGGTGGGTGTGTTTTTGGAGGGGGAAAGGGCTTCAATGACTAATTACTGGACATAACTAGTTAGAATGATTTGGAAGCAGGTCCTCAATTATTGCATAGTATGTTAGAAGTATTTATTTGCTGATAACCTTCAAATCCTTTAGAAAGGTGACAGTAAAAGTACTGATATTTTATTAATATAATGTGTTGTCATGCTGCCTTAAGTATAGAAAGTTGCATGAAGTCTGTTTAGTTGGAAGGCAAATCATTTACTTGGGTCAGAAGCCACCCAATGCTCAACACAAGTGGTCATCTAGGCAATTCAGATGCAGCAGATTCAGGGATGACTTTAGCACGGTCAGCTCTTGGCAGTAGAGGACAGCATATGCTGTGAATACAGCACACTTATTCTTGGGGGAGAAGAACAGATAGCACCGAAGCAACTTTTAACAGATGCACGCTGGTGAGGAATAATTTACCACTTCTCTGAATGTTATTTAGTAGTTCACCTCTCACTCCCAAGGTTGCAAAGCACTGCTGGCAACAACAAGTGAAAGCTGAAGTACGACATTTGATGAGCGTAATATAATCTGCATCATTTGATGAGCGCAATAGAATCTGCCACTTGTTCTCCACCAGAGGAAAAAACAAACTTTAAAAAAAACCCAAGTAAACCCAGACAGGTGACAAATTCTACAACCAATAAGCTAGAAACTATTTTTTTGGGAACTTCTTTGCTGGTGTTTATTTTGATTGAGTTATTCAGGTTCCATCATGGTTCCTGAAATGAGCATGGTGCACCAACAAAGATTACTTAAGAAAGAATGGACTTTTTTTCTTGGCTGTAAAAAAATAAAAATTAAAGCAAGTTCTGCATCAAAGAAGTATCCATCCATCACTCACATATGCAGCCCATCTGAAGGAAGACATACATGTACCAGGAATCTGAAATACTCAAAGAATCTCCAAGGAAAATCTGGGTAAGGGAAGTAACAAGTAGAAAGATAGTGTAAAACCTGGGGAGCCTCCTGACATAGTGAGGAGAGGAAGGCTATTCCTGACCGCAGAAGGAAAAGCAGCTTTCTCTAGGAGAGTCTATATATGTAAAGTTGGACAACAGGTAGAAACAATTAATCAAGCTGCATCAATAGCCTCAGTTGAACAGCAGAAACAAGTTGATTTGTTCATGTGTAGGCAGCACATTTGCCTACTACTTGAAACATCAGGCTGTAATACATATTTTTGAAGAAATATTGCTCACAATTATACACCTCAGCTTAGTTTTTCAAGCTGCTGTTTGGTATGAGAACACTGGAGAGAATTTACTCATGAGTAAACTGTATAGACTCCCTTTGCTCCTTGTTGCTATCGCTTGCCCCAGAATTATTCCTATATGTAGTCTGTGCATATGCAGGCTGAAACTATGCAAAGAGGAGCACAGGGATAAAGAGTTAGAAGTAACACATTCAAATAACAAGACATCAAGGGAGTAAATGTTACAAATGCACCATCAAAAGTTGGGAATAATTTATGTTTATTCTACTGCTAAAAGGCATCATTAAACAGAATGCCTGTTCCTTCTGCTCCTTAGTTCCATTCTTAGACCCCAGATAAGCAGGTGCTCTTTGACAGAAACAAATGTGTATTACACATAGGTGAAGATTCTGTAGAGTGGTTAATTTGCTGTTGAGAACTGCCCTTGGATCAAAGTCAGATATTCTTGTAAATTATATGTTTTACTGAAAACAATTTCACAGGTTTCATTATTAATACATGGAAGAAAACCAACTGATCCTATTGTTACATGGAAAGCTTGTTTAGCTACATCTCAACATGTTAGTTCTTTCACACTTTAAAACATTTTGATTATTTCTTAACCCCATCAAGATTAATTTAGACTACCTGGAGATAAAGCACTTGTGAAACAGAGTGGAAAATGAAAATACTCTCCAATTCCCAAGTCTCTTTTTGGGCTGTATTATATTTACTTCTTTCCCATTCTACCACTAGGTTTGGCAACCATATGGTCAGAAGGAGGGGGGCGGGGGAGAGAGAGAGAGACTGTGACTAAGTGAGAGACTTGCAGCCTCAACAATCTGCACTTGAAAATGAGCAAATCCATATGGGCTTTGTTTTTAGGTCAAACTCAGTCACCATAACACTCCGTATACTTTTGTACAAGATGTTCATTTGGAAGGTAAAGTTGTTCATTCTTGAAGCTCAACTATGGTGACAGCATTGAAGCAACCACAATTTCAGTTTTAAACCCTGCAAAACAAACTGAACCCTCCCAGATATAGCCATACACACATAGAGGGAAAGAGAGAGAGTGCTAAGAATTGTCTCTTCATTTTTTGTAACATACACCTGTGCATATATCAAGCTTTAACCTTCGCTATATGGGAATCCCTTGCAAACAATTACAGTGCCTGAAGACAGGTTGTGTATCCACAGCTGGAACGAACGCTGGGAGGAACGCAGAGAGAAGAAACGCCATGGTGCACTTGTAGCAGAAAAACTGGGTGCCTTCATCTGCCCTGCCAGCAATGTCTCTTCCATATTGGTCTCTATAGCCTCAACAGGCACTGTAACTCTTTAACAGCTTGACTTTACTCCCAAAGATGAAGTCTTCCATAGTCTCCAGAGACAGATGGGTGCCCACAAATATCAAGGTTTCTAGCCTGAGGATACAAAAATGGACAAGAGCTACCACAAATGTTACTTTTTCCTGTCACTATGTCACTAACTTCAATGCAAAAAGGGCAAGGAGGAGGGAAAGGTTATAAGTTGTTTTCAGAATTGTGGCCTTAAAGTTTTAATTTATTAAATAAAGTTGATGCTAACATACCTGATAATACGTGGGAAAGTATTCTATTCTATACTGAAAAAATCAAGAACCAGTTTTTTGGTTCTTTGCTGTTTCGAGAAACAGCAACACACACAAAAAACTGCTTGGAGCCTTGGCCATTTCTGCACATAACTGAAGCAATTCTTTTCATGGATTCCTTTTAATTAGCTTGACTGTACAAACAGGGTACAACAGGTCTACATTGCTGTAACACCAACTGAGCATTTGTAAATGCTTGTGAGAAACTATCATGAGGTCAAAAGTTACAAGCAAATTCAAGGTAAGAGAAAAACTCACCTATTTCAAGGGCACCACACTGATGCGGCGTTCATTTATTTATCGCTAGTTTTTCTAGCCCAAACAGCTCATTGTGTGCCTAATTGCGAGAAGCGTGCCGTCTGGAGCAGGGGACGAATCATGTTAAATGAGACACCGAACAACGGTATTAGGATGAAATAGGCCACAGCTTTACTGATTATAGATGTAAACCAGTTTTGGAGAAAGCATTGGGTATGTATCCGAGATCAACCAACCCGCCTGCTGATTGACAATGGACGGTCAACACTAGACAAAAGGTCATCCCCACCAACATACATTGAATGTGATGCTCCCTCCAGGGTCATCTCTCCAAGGGGGTGCTATGGCCCATCTGTCCCCACATGGGCTTCTGGACAACAATACCCCTTCCTAGACCCCTTTAACTGGGTACCCAGATGTTAAGATCCAGAACCAATGTCTCAACCACCAATTGCGACCGTTGCTATAAGGCAGGTGAAAACCTACAGGCAGGCCAATTAGTGTGGAGGGAATATGGTCCTGAATATAGTGACTGAGTATTCCATAGCAATGTCCATGCATGTTGCAACCCTCTCACTCCAGGGCAGAATGACTGGTGGTAGGAAATCCAGCTTGAAGAAGGGCCAGAGGCTGGGCACCTTTCCCTTTTATAGGGAGGAGGTGCAGCTGGCTTCTGCCAGGTTTCCACCTGTGCCTGTCCTCTCAGGCTCAATATGATTGGCCCCTGGTAAGGGCCCTTGGTGTGTCATATTCATACAACTGGAAGAGAAGCTCAACATTCCCTTCTGAGTATGTGAACAGCAAGCACCCCCATGGCCCCCAATAGTGGTGGCACAGTGTGCAAATTCTATATCACTCAGCTCAGTGCTGCAATACATAAATAGCCAAAAGCTGGACCATGAGAATCAGGTTAAAGTTTAACATAAGTCATTTGGGCATCACTGCAACCTCAGGCTCCACTCCTGACCTTGGTGTGTTCATTAGGATACCTAATGACAGGCCCCTTGAGTCTTTGCCATTATTCCCTTCCCAACCTATACACACATATCACTTCTATGTGCATAACAACATCTGTAAAATTTTAAAGCATATAGGCTGCTAGAAAATAAAAATAATGAATTGCAGGTTATTTACTACAACAAATTATAAAAACTGGCAAGTTACAGCTGAATAAGAAAGATGATTATGAAATTAATTTGGGAAATAAAGTTAATAACTAATACAAGATTATACTGGAGATGATTCTACCCAGAATGGCGAATGATACAGGAAAGAGGTTCATAATTCCAAAGCCAGAAACTATGACTGAAAGATAACCCTATGAATCACTCTGAGTGGCTCTAATGGCTTCTGGTTTGACCTGCATTTGTATTAGTCCGTCCCCCCCCCCAATGTCTTTGGAGAACCTCTGTCCTAAGCATATGTATTCATTCATTAACTTACAGAACCAAAAGGTTTAAAAGTTCTAAGTTTAATTTGTCTGGACCCACACTTTGTCCCATACAAACTTATTAAATCAGCCCCAGGTGAAACTGTGAGCTCTAGTTTGATATCAATACCTCTGTGTGGGTGAAGCTTCTAAAAGAGGATTTTAAAATGAAACATGATTCATCCCTTCCAAACAACTATGCCATGTAATTTACTGGGTTTTTCCATCTCAGGCTAGATTGTCCCTCAGGCCCTGACAATCATCAAGCAAAACAACCTTTCAAAAACCTCTCAAAATGACTGGCTATTTGCCTAAGGCCAGCAACACATGACAACAGAGACGCTCATATGCTTTTGCACTGATTAACTAGAATTAATGCAAACTGCTCTTTAAGTAAACAGTGTGCTTATTTTTAATTTTAGCCCCACTGTTACTTAAAACATAGAGCACCTCCTGTTCTATAATGCAATTACATTCATAATTAAAATGCTGGTTCCCCTTTTCCCCATTACATAATAGATTTTCAGTGTCCAGAACCATCTAGGGAATATTGCCAATGAAACATCAATCTGTCTTTACTTTAATGAAGCAAACAAATTAGGCGATTAGTTTGCCCAGGGACATATGAACCTCAGCAGCAACTGTCATAAGCAAACTTTCTAAAGAAACAACTTTGGCAGTATTCACACTTGGGTTATTAAACAGAGATACGCACAAGGCTCACTTTCAGATGACTCACAGGCCATCTGACTGGGAGGGGCATCAGCTCCCTTCTATACCAGCCTGAGGATGCAGATCTTTCAATGTCATCTTTAGATTCTGGGGGTGACTCCTTCATAGTATCTTCAGGTGATCCAGAGACTTGCATAAGAACATAATCAGAGTCCTGCTGGATCAGACCAAAGATTCAACTAGCCTAGCATTCTGTTCTCACAGTGGCCAACAAAATGTCTATGGAAAGTGTGCAAGCAGGACCAGAGTGCAACAGCACTCTCCACATTTCTTATTCCCTGTAACTGGTATTCCTACTGCTTCCCATAGTAGAGGAAGAGCACAGCCATCAAGACTAGTTGCTATTCACAACCTTATCCTTCTTTGGTGAAACTTCATGTACGCTCCCCTCTCTCAGGTTGTCCAGGGTTATTAAACCCGTTTCCTCTGTGAGCCCTTCAGCTGGCTCATGAGCTGCCTGGTGCTGCCTTGTGGGTAAGCCTCTCATTGGTATCCCGGAATGGCTTCTGAAGGAAACAGGAGAGGAGAGGCCATATCAATGGCTGGTGTTGACTGCATCTATCATAAAGAGGCAGACAGCCTCCAAATGGCTCATGATATGGTCAACCCTGACAAGTCCCTACAATCAGAGAAGTGAAACGCAGCTTAGCATGGAGAGTAAATGATGGGGAAAGCACAATATGCTACTTTTCTGTATATTAAAGGTAGCCACTAAAGGCACGAGTCTAGTAACCCTAGACTCCAGCAGAAGATGGTGGCTGTAGATTTTTGGCTGGCATTTTGAGCACTCAACACACTAACTTACGGTAAATCAATACAAGTGCTACTTATTTCCTCCTTCAGAATAGAACGAAGTATTCTTTTAGAAGTTAACTATCAGTGAAACTGGTGAGCTTTGGAACTATGATCTTAAACATTGGTAGCACGCTCTTCAGACAGTCATGAGAAAAAGGCAACATATCATTGTTCTTGGCTGTGCATTTATTAAAAAAATATTTTATTTATATAGCCAGTCATCTGGATCCAAAATGTTATTTGCTTCTGGAAAAATTATTCTGCAAGTAAATTAGCTACTTTAATTTTTCTCCTCTTCCATAGCATAGGAAGAAACTTGCTCCAAGCTCCTTCCAATAAAGGTTTGCTTCACAGTATGTTATGATCAGGTGAAATACTAAATGCATTTTTCTCCCCTCTCTCTTTGCCTGAAAGAACTGGTATTTGTCCAAATTTTGAAACATTTTTAAGTATATAATTTTGTTCACACCCAAGTGTTACACTCAGCTGCCTCATATGATAAATCATTCATAGGACTTGCTCACCCAACTCACTTAATGAATTACAAGCAAAAATGTACAACTCTTGCTTAAAAAAATGATTTCCCTTCTGAGTAATTTTTGAATGGTTTACTCTGCAAGATTTATTGTACATAAAAAGTGCTTCATTTACATTTTAAGAGCCATGTGTTTTGAGTGTATAGATAAATAGGCAGGCCTTTGTGGTGCTAGTTTACTCAGAAGCAACTTTCACTGAGTTCACCTGGACTAAAATTGTTGGATTCTAGTCATAACTTGGTTGTGTGAATTCATAATTTTTGGTTTCTACAAACTGAATAAAGACACCATTACTGTGGTCCTCATAACCACTCAACAAATGTAAACTTCACTTAAGCAGAAACACTTTAGAGACTGTGGTGGAATATACACACATATAAAAAATGCTGTGAAAATGCTTTTTTTAAAAAATGAATTTGCCATAGCTCACCATCGCCATCTAGTGTCACATTTGTATATTGCACTTTACAACACATTTAAAACGTTCTATTTGCAGCTGTATAGCTGAGTCCTGTGTTTTACTGCAGCTTTTAAAACAAAAAAAAATCCTTCCAGTAGCACCTTAAAGACCAACTATGTTAGTTCTTGGTATGAGCTTTCGTGTGCATGCACACTTCTTCAGATACCAAATCGCATGCACACGAAAGCTCATACCAAGAACTAACTTAGTTGGTCTTTAAGGTGCTACTGGAAGGAATTTTTTTTGTTTTGACTATGGCAGACCAACACGGCTACCTATCTGTAACTGCAGCTTTTAAGATGAAGAGGAACAGTAACAGACAGTAGCAATGCACTGAGGGCACGCAGGTGTTCTTGGTGGCTTTCCACTACTGAGGAAGCGCTCTCTGACCTTAGAAACAAACTAAGTCATTGTTAATTTTTGTATTACATTTTCTGGAAGGAGAGCACGTCTGGTATACTGCCTCCAACAGTGGGTAGAACATAGCCATTGTGACTAGTAGCCACTGATAGTCTTATCCTCCATGAATTTGTTTAGTTCCCTTTTAAAGCCATCCACGTTGGCAATTAGTGCATCTTGCAGTAGCAATTTCAACTGCTTAACTATGTGCTATGTGAACAAATTGTTCCTTTTGTATGTTCCAAAATCTCCTGGACTTAACTGTCCAGGGGTCCTTTACCTTTTTTTTTTTTAACATAGGATGGTACTAAGTTCTAGACTTATGAGAGAGAAAGACTGAGAGAATCTACACCATGCATTGACTGGAACTGTGAATTAATCAGTTACTTCCTCAAGTTGTTACAGTGGTACCTCAGGTTACAGACGCTTCAGGTTACAAACTTCGCTAACCCAGAAATAGTACCTCGGGTTAAGAACTTTGCTTCAGGATGAGAACAGAAATTGTGCTCTGGTGGCGCGGCGGCAGCGAGAGGCCCCATTAACTAAAGTGTTACCTCAGGTTAAGAACAGTTACAGGTTAAGAACGGACCTCCAGAACAAATTAAGGTAAGTTCTTAACCCAAGGTACCACTGTACTTACAAAGTTATTACTTCAGATTTTTTTTTGGGGGGGGGGGGGTAAAAGGAGAGAGCAAGTGTCTTGGAGGAATTGCTCTCCTTTCAAACCCATTACTTGTTATACTGCAGCTGCCCTGTTACTCTCTCAAAACCTCCATCACTCTTGGCTTGCCACCATAGTCCTGCAGGTTCCTCCAGGAACATAAAAACACAAGAAGAGTCCTGCTGATAAAAGTCCAAAGGCCTATCTAATCCATGTTCCTGTTTCCCACAGTGGCTAATCAAATCCCTATGTCCCTCCCCACAGTTAGTTTGATAACCTAGGTCTGCATGTTTACCAACAGGCTTTTCAAACAAAATATCTTGCTCTGCAGCACCCAGGATTTCTTGTCTAACATTCTTCCATTTTCATTTTACATTTAACCCTTGCTGTTATATCATATGCAAAACAACTTGTCAATGCTGCTCACACAGGCACACTTATGCCTGAGAAGACTTTAGTCTATTCCTACTGATGCTCGTCACACTTTAACGGTAGTGACAGGCAAGTCAGCTTTTCCCAATCTGTGTGTTTATGGCGTTGCAATTCATAGTGTTATATAGAAACAAATCAGTGTGTGTTGTTGAAAAGGAAGTGTGAAAAGTCTATAAGCACAGGCTAAGTCATGTTGAGGAGCAGCTTAAATGATCGTTTTCTATCAAGTTGATGAAAGATGTGAAAACTTTCAAATCTGAAAAAAATAAGCTTCTCTGGTTTAATTCCTTCCCTCACCCAAAATCTCTTAAAGCATATTGGTGCTGTATTTGAGTTAAGAAAAACTATTTGGCTAAACAATCATGCTGCTAGCTAGCAATTGTTTTGGTGCAATTATGACTCCAAAGGGCACAACCCTATAAAATCAAGACAACATATCAACACAAATAGAAGATTCTAGCCCTATCACAAATATCTGTTGCAGTTTAACAAGCACACATTACATCGAACTATCTGTTATATTTGTTGGTGGCAGGGATATGCATGTCTGTTGCATTACAATATATGTAAAAAAATGTATATTTCTGCACCAGTGGGAGGCAAAATGGAAGAAAGACGATAAACCAGTTGCAGAAGAATGGAAAATATCAGATGGAAATTTGAACGAATGTCAGAATGGATTTAGGCACTGCTATATGTAGCACTGGGACGCGGGTGGCACTGTGGTCTAAACCACAGAGCCTAGGGCTTGCCGATCAGAAGGTCGGCGGTTTGAATCCCCACGACAGGGTTAGCTCCCATTGCTCGGCCCCTGCTCCTGCCAACCTAGCAGTTCGAAAGCAAGTCAAAGTGCAAGTAGATAAATAGGCGGGAAGGTAGACGGCGTTTCCGTGCACTGCTCTGGTTTCGCCAGAAGTGGCTTAGTCATGCTGGCCACATGACCCGGAAGCTGTACGCCGGCTCCCTCAGCCAATAAAGCGAGATGAGCACTGCAACCCCAGAGTCATTTGCGACTGGACCTAATGGTCAGGGGTCCCTTTACCTTTATATGTAGCACTTGGTAGGAACTTATTCAACCTGCCGTCTCTAATTTGGAACTGAACACAAAACTGACCTAATGGCTACGTCAACCTATTTTTTTTCTATTTGACTGCTTCCCACACACACACACACCCATCTCCCTCACCCCTTGCTTTGTGTAACATCTTGCCAGATGAAGAGTTTTAGAAAACTCAATAGTTTGCCACACTTTTGTGACATTTTGGTTGATCCTAAAAAGGTATTACCCAACTGTAGATTGTTGAGGTTTTTTTTTTACTTATGAAACAACATGTATGCCTCTGCTTTTTACACACCAGCGTTGTGACTAGTACAATGCTCAACTGCCTTTAGATCACAAGCTCCCACCCACCTGCAAGTCAGGTATAGATTTACAACTGCATGGCTTGGAAAAGAGCATATGAGCAGTTTAGGCGTTCTACCTAGCATTAACACACAATTCAGTCAAGCTTTGCAGGGAAATTTTCAATTTTGCAAATTATGCTTTGCATTGAGTTTTATGGTGTTGAATTTTTAAAAAGAGTTTAATCCTTTTTTAAGTTTATCAAGCCACCCAATCTTAAACAACTCCTCACCCACAATAATACAAAAACCAGACTTAAAATGGACACTGGTACCAGAGCCTGCAATAAACCCAGATGCCAGCTTTGTTGCCACATACACCTGGACAACACCATCAGTGGCCCCATCAAACATACCATCTCAGGACTATTTAATTGCTCATCTTCTAACATTCTGTATGCCATCAAATGCCAACAGTGCCCTTCAGCCCTCTATATTGGACAAACAGGCCAAACCCTACGCCAAAGGATAAATGGATATAAATCTGACATCAGGAATCACAAGACAGAGAAACCAGTAGAAGAACACTTCAATCTCCCAGGACATTCTATACAAGATCTCAAAGTAGCTGTCATATTACAAAAGAATTTCAGAAATAGACTGGAAAGAGAAGTTGCTGAATTGCAACTTATTACCAAACTTAAAACCATGGAGAGACCTGGTCTGAATAGAGACATTGGATTCTTATCTCATTATACATTATAAAGCTATTTTTAGCCATCTCACCCCTGGATTTTTCCTATAAGACCAACTGCAGTCATTAATAGTTTTCAACATACCTATCAGCCAATCACCCATTCCCACCACCCTTCTGAGTAATACCCCTCCCCACCCTCTCACTATATATAAGAGTATGGTGACTTCTGTTTCAGTGTATCTGAAGAAGTGTGCATGCACACGAAAGCTCATACCAATAACAAACTTAGTTGGTCTCTAAGGTGCTAATGGAAGGAATTTTTGTTTTGTTTTGTTACAAATATACAAGATAGACAGAGAGGGCAAGGAGCACAAGGGGGGACCTAGTGGCCTTTCCATACCAAGCAGCCTTTATATCAACAAGCATCAGCACACAATACATGAGCAGCACACAATGCGCACAGTGCACAAACCAGCCATAATGATTTTACAGTTCTTAACATTGTAAGAATACATTTGAAAGCCAGAAGGAAAACTCACTTGCACTTACTGCTTCTGGACTAACTTTGCATGTCTGAGGATACTCTTGGCAAGACTTGAGTTATCAATATTTCTTGGTATAATCCAGGACTCTTAATGTGCCTCTTTCTTTGCACTGCTAGTGATGCTTCCTGATCATGAAACCCAGTTCCAAACAAATCTCTCATACAGCAGTAAGTCATGAAATACTCATAAAATTCAGCCTTCAAGTCATCAATAATTTTCTTGTATAAAAAAGATATTCTTTAGCTTTCCTCTCATTCTGTAAATGCTAAATTCATTCCTAACATATTTTAAAATAATAATATGCAAATAGGCATGACAGTTAAAGAGGGTTTTAAAGTAAGGTTACTTATGAATGTTTAAAATGTCAGTCTTCCTGCCGGAAAAAGAGCGTGTTCGTGAAGTTCAATTCAATTAAGTTGTCTGTTCCCAGCTTACCAGCCCAAAAGGGATTAAGTTGCCTAAGAAAGTTAATGCTGCCCAACATTTTATGTGGATTTTACACAGGTTTTACTTTCATGCCAATAAAAGAGCATAATTGAAACAAATGCTGGCTTATGTTCTGCCATGTTACCTATGAAACAAGATATGTGTACTGTGGTGACATACATGAAGGTGAGCACAAGACACTGGAGGGGTTTTGTTGTTCTTGTTACCATGTTTATTTATACCCCACCTTTTTCCCAGACTGCGACTCAAGGTGGCTGACAGATAAAGTAGTAAAAGCTAAAAACACAGAAAGTGTTATATGTTACTTACAAGAAAAAGAAAAAGGGAAAAAAAACTTGAGGCAAAGATGGCGCAAATAAGTAAGATCCTGTTATCGTGTCTGGTCAAACAGGTCCAGCAGGTTTTTCATGTACAGTGGTACCTTGGGATGCGAACGGGATCTGTTCCGGAGCCTCATTCGCATCCAGAAGCAAACATAACTAGCGATGGCACGTCTGCGCATACGAGTGTCGCTTTTCGCCACTTCTGCACATGCACGTGACGTCATTTTGCGTGTATACGCATGTGAGAGTGGCGAAACCTGGAAGTAACACACTCCGTTACTTCCGGGTTGCCACGGAGCACAAGTCGAACGCGCTCAACTTGAAGCATATTCAACCCGAGTTATGACTGTAGTGCAAAAACTTGCCAATTTTTATTGAACCAGGGATGATAGTGAAATGAATTGTATGCCCCATGTGCAACACAGCCTCCATCACACTGCTCTTAAAAGGTACTGTCTGAAGCATCAGTTAAGAAGGTGCTGCACTCAACTGAGTATGGCATTCTGGGCTTGCCATTGTATAGGGGTGGGGAACAGGAGCTCTGCCCCAAAGGCCACTTTAACAAGGGGGCAGGGCAGACGTTAAGCCAACCAATTTGTGCTTTCCTGTATCCTCCCTAGATCCCTTCTCCAGGGGAACTCTTGACTTGGCACCCTCCAGATGTTTTGGACTCAGCCCCAGCCACCACAGGCAGGTCAAAGACCAAAACATCTGGAGGGCACCAAGTTGGAGAAGGCTGCCTTCTGTATCAGTTTCATATGTTCTCATAAGATCATTTCACCCGGTTTCCGCATTAATCTGTCAACATTTTAAAATAACAACAACAACAACAACAACAACAACAACATAGAAATGTGTACTTAATTCTCATTTTATTTTAATGTACACACTGTAAGCATACTTTAGCCTAAAATACACATTGTAAAATATGTTTTAGTATATGTTTAGAGTCAAGAACTATATCATAAAACTAAATGGAACATGAAATCCAAAATTATATTCTGATCTGAGTATTATTCCAGGACATGTGGATCAGGCAAACTAGCTTAGAAATGAAGACCAGATAAAATCTGCCTCCATCTCTGCTTTAAAGGTCCCTTTCTTATGAGGAAATATTTACATGTAGAGTTTAGGAATAATCAGCTTCACTGTCGATACAAAAAAGAAAAAGAAATCAAATGCCAATTTCAAAGTAAGCCAAGCCAATACTCAACTTGCAAAACTGCTGAGCAGATGGTTTTAGGCATGAAAACAGGCCAATAACAAAGGATTGCAGTAAATCTATAGATGTATTAGATGTTGTGGAAACCTCTAATTACCAAAACATACACAAAAGTTGAAACAGTCAATGAAAGCTATGAGAGAAACAGAAAATCAATGTAGACTGCATCTTTCAGTTTTACTTTTATGTACAGAACTGAATTTTGGCCTCTGAGTTGGAATTCAACCTTGCGCTGCTACAATCTCTCTGTGCAAGCACTGCAGCTCATTGGATAGAATGATCCCCTCTCCTTTCTCCTTACACGCTGTTCTAGGGATTCCCCTACAACAGCCAATTTCAGGGGGAAGGAGAGGTTGAGCAGGCAGAGGCGCTTGTGCAAAGCTTCCACTGATGCGACTTGGCGGTTGAATCCCACCTGCTGCGTTTGTGAGCTTTAGCAATTCTAGTTCTGTTAATTCATAGGGGAAATAGCTACACTAAATAGTGACATATTATTCATTGTGCTAGAAAAACAAACATAGAAACCAAACGTCTACATATTATATGTCCTGTTTTATAACTTGTAGATATTACATTGAATTTTTATTATGTGAGCCACCTTGGATGAGCTGTACTGTACGTAGAAAGATGTCCTAAAATACTTTCAAATTAAGACATTTTGATTTCCAGTCCCTTTTCCTTTGCTGTAGTAATAAGCAGGGCAGCTGCATTCCTCTCCCAAAGAGCAAAAGATTGGAAGCAGGTTGAAAATGACAAGGAGAAAGTATAAGAATATTTGGCCAAAAAGAAGTCTCTTAGCAGTTCTTGAGAGGCTTTTGTGCTTCGGACCACTAACTTTTGCTTACAAAACTGCTGGCATCTATGTCTGGTTGCAATGAACACGTACATAGTTTTCTCTTTTCTCCTCAAGCAGAAATAAGTCTTTAAAAAATCCAAATAGCTGGTCTGGCTGAAGAGGTGCAGTGTTCTTGAATTCTGCTTAAGAATGGGTATGGTTTTTTCCACTGGTGATCTTCACCTGTGTGCCATAAATCAGGCTGAGCCCTATTAAAATGCCTTAAATAAATTTTTGATGTTTATTGTTTCTGAAAACACTGTGGTGCTTAATTTTGAAAAATGATGCCAAGGCTTGAGCCTACTAACTCCCCTGCTTCCCAAACCCAGTTCTGCAGGGGAAAGTAGTAAAATTTAGAGTTGATTTAATGGTGATGGAAATACACTCTGTGCACATACTCAAAGGATCTATTTCTTCATTATTGTGACACATATTCCATTGTAGTGTGATTTATTTTTGGAATAGGTGTGGAAGGGAAGAACTTTTATCATTTAAACATCTAATTAAAATTACTGGTTTGTAACTTATGTACAACCTACCCTCAAACTTTAATTGTTTTCCAGGATTCTGTGTCATATTGCATGATCACAAATTTCTTTGTGTTTTCATGGAAGAACAATCCACCGAGGTGTCCTTATTAAAATATTTATAGCCCCCTTCCCCCTTGCCTGCCCAGATGCTATTGTATGCTATATGATCACAAATCCCTTTATATTTTCTTGGAAGCACCCCCTCCACAAGAGCTGTTGTCATTAAAATATTGTTTTATACCCCCTACCAAGAAATGGTTAGAAGAGCTTACAATAAAACAACAACAGTTCAAATCACAACGTAGAAGCAATAAAAGAAAATAAAACTCATCACAAAGACTGGAAACAAAATATGAGAAACTGAACAATCATCAACCAGAGCCGAACAAGCTAACTGAATTGGACAAGTGCACAAGAAAGAGTTTAGAAAGATTTTTGCTTGCTACTGAACACTAAAAACAAAGGCACCAGGAGGACCTCCCTAGGAAGGGTGTTATAAATAGACAAATGATAGACAAAACATTATATGCACCAAATTCAGAGTTTCTTCACAATATCTACTAGCCAATCACTTCAAAGTTCTCAATATGCTTTTGAAAAATATAAAAATGCTTGCCTACCCTTGCCAGAGTCAGTGTCCCTTGCTTGCAAGTTTTGCAGCGGACCCGAAGCTTTCCAGGTTTCACAGCTTGGCAGAAACTTTTGCAGAAAACATAAAACCTGTTGTAGTTAGCAGCACCTGTTTGTAAGAAAGAAAAGCCAAAGCCTTAATTTGTCATAATAGCAAGACAGAGAGAATTATAGGGGCCCAAATTTACTGGAATTAAAGTAGACAACTATTTAAGAAACTTATAAAACAGAATGATGAAATACATTCTTGTTCTGTATACCTGTCAGCTGTTGTTGTTTATTAAATATCTATACTGCCCTTCATCCAAAGATCACAGAGTGGTTTACAACATAAAAAAATGCACAAAAAGATCTAGCATAATAACAAACAATAAAAATACCCCCTTCCACACACAGTTTAAAAGGCCAACCCGGGTGCCACAACAACCCGACTGTCGCATTACGCAGTCCCAAGCGCCATGCCGCCCACTGGCGCACAGCCCCAAACTAAAGAGCTGCTAGAAAGCACCAAAGAGGTGCCAGAACTCAGTTTCAGTGAATTCCAGATGAAAAAAGCCACCCACACTGCCAGGCCTTGCTACCAATCTGAAAGCAACATTTTGGGCCAACTGAGGTTTCTGGGTGGTCTTCAAGGGTAGCCCTACATAGTAGTCCAACCTGGAGGTAAAGAGGACACGAATGACAGTGGCCAGTTCCATCTTCCTTTTGGATGGACACAGTGGTGAACTAACTTACAGAATTACCCTCTATGTTGTTTTTGGTAGTGCATGGATTGTTGGCTGAGATGCAAAGTGGCCCAGTGGGGATGCCCAAAGGAGCTGGACAAAGCCATACAAGGCTCTGGCTCTGGGCAGTACTATAATGGACACTGGTGAAGCTGGCTGCTTATTACACCATGGTAAGAGTTTGGAGATGAATTTTTAAAAATTAAAATCAATAATTTTGCATGCAGCTACGTTTGATCTCACAAGTCATGCTGGCGGGGGTGGGGGGGCAGTGACACTATCTTAGTCTGCCTGCCCCACTGGCTTAGCCTTTCGCTGATTAAGATTGTATTGTTGCCTGATGGACAACCAAAATCCTGAGGCAGGCCCTGTTAATTCAGCACACCAAAATATGCTAGAATCACATTTGTGTGCACTGAAAGCTGTCAGGCTATCAAATGTTAATTTACTGCTTCCTTAATGAAAAGGCAATCTTTCAACATTAGACACAGAATGAAACAGAAAAGTTGACAAGTTACAGGTTTTTCAATTTATTGGACTAATTTAAAACGTGATAGCATTAAATATATGACTGGTAAGCTCTTGTTGTGAGCCGGCTCAGAGTTACTGTAATTAATTTACCTGTAGCTTAAGGTGTAAACTACGTTTACTGGTGCCATTAAGTTGAGCGAATAGTGGAATAAAAAGAGGGCATGAGGAGGGGCAACTGTGTTCATTTTATTTGGGAACCACAATTTTTAAAAAAACAAACAAAAACTATTAATTGCAGTCTTTTAGAATTAAAAAAGTATTTGTCATGCAATAAGGGTAGTATTATGGATGTTCACGACATCCTTGCATGCAAAGTACTCTCCATTTTTGTTCCCTCAAGTTAGGCTGCAATCCTAAACAAATTTACTAGGAACACAGCAGGACTTACTTTTGAGTAAACAATAGGATTGCACCATGAATTTGTTAAGTCAATAGTGTACATATTACATCTACGCTCTTATTTCTTTTTTCTGAGTAGTTTCTATCCCATCCGAACACCACTGTTTTATTGGCACTGTCAATAAGCTGCAGAATTCTGACAAAAAAATAATGTGCAAGATAAGTGGTGTATATGTGAATTATGGCATATTTCCAATTTACTGTACGTCGTAAAATCCTACACAAAAACAGTGGGCTACCACTGGGCTAAGCTCAAGCCCCAGCGCCATCAGTCTCTTTCATGAATACTATTAAAAAGAAATCACAAGCATTAAACTTAACACAGCAGAAATATGTCTGGAATAGAGGTAGATGAAGCCTGCAAACAAGCAGGACCTGTGCAGAGATCCGGAATAACGTGTCAATTGTCTTTCTCACAGCATAGCTGCTAGATGGTGAGAGCACTACAGGAGGCACACTCAGGTCTTTGAGAAGAGAGTAAATGGACATTTCCAGCGACCCATCTGCTGCTTTATGCAGATGGACTGGTAGCAATCTCACACTTCTGTAGCCACGTTATTGGGCTTCTGTAGAGAGCAATATTTCCAGCAATGAGTACAAGAGCAATCAGAATAAATTAAAATAACATGAATGTACTATGCCGTGGAAGCTGCACAAATCCTAATCTAACATTAGCAGCTCCTGTTCCCTGAGAATCGTTAGGACTAATTTTTCACAAACAGCCTTGATTGAGATTATCTCTCTTTGTTTTCAGGGGCAAAAGGAGGTGAAAATAAATCTGCCTCAAACACAACACCAACTCTGAAGTGGTATTAATGCAGAAAATTGCAATTATGGCATAGCACCAGCAATCACTAGAACTGCTGCAGTATCAACCTTACAACCTTGTCTTTCCTCATTCAATCAGGCACTATAGGATTTTCATGGAGTTTTCCATTAATATTTTATAGCACTGGCACTGTGCTAAAATGTGCAAATACAGCAATGTCCAATTAAAAACTAAAAATCTTATTTTTACATGCCAACTCTGGTGCTAAATGTGTGTGCATGCACAGACACGTGCTATACACAAGGTAGTGTTTCATTTCACATGAGGGAGAGAGGGAATCTGTGTTTCATGGGAAAACAATAAATTGTTGCTGTATCATTGATCATCCTCTCAGAGTGAAGACTGTGACACTGAACCCTGTGTATGTGGTATATAATCATATATAAGACTGGCGTTAAAGAATCACTGTGTTTGTTACTAAACACACCAGATTCATTTTAACCCAAAGCACACAGCCATTCCATTTGACAGATTTTTTATAACTCAATGCCTTATAGTACATATAAAAGACAATCACCCACCCTGATCACTAGACACTAAAAACAAATAGCACAAGTATAGAGAAAATATTCATAATGGACAGATGTAAAGGAGTGACAGTTCTAGACATAGGGATACTGGAGTACAATGGAAGCTCCTAAAGCCTTTTGTGGCTAAAGGAGTATCTGACAAAATAGGGCAATCTCCATCACTAGACAATTATATGACAAGAACCCTCATGGAACTCTTTCACAGAAGACCATGCCTGCTGCGCACTTCTACCCAAACAGTATTTAGAACAACTGTGGTTTACATGCAACAGTAATATTCATTTTTGTCTGAAATTTCATTGCTCTTTTGCAGCACTCCATACTTACAGCTTTCCTGGTTTTGTGCAGGAATTATCTCCCTAATTATCTGCTCAGAGCAGACCGGGAAGCCCTACCCTGACATGGGAAAATGCAAGAAACATTCACAGTGTCTGGTGAGGCTCTGGCCACTCTCTGGGACAAATTACAGGTGACTGCAGCTCCACAGTTTAAAGCTTAGACTGCCCCTTCTCAGTTGCATGGCATTAATGAGAGTGAGTGTTTTAAACAAAAGGAGCGGAGAAGGAGATGTTTAACCCTTCACCTACCAGCCCATTTCCCCCTGAAACTTCTGCCCACCCACAGTTGATTACCAATGATCTATTCTAGACCCAAGTTTACTTCTCAAAATGTATGTCCAGAGCTCATGTCAAAGCAATGCTTCCCATGGACACTTCGTAAAGAAAGGAGAATATGCTACCAGACCATTCTCATACTTTCTACAGTGTAACATTCAGTTTGTTCCTCAGTGCATTACAGTGGTGCCTTGGGTTACAGACAGTTCAGGTTACAGATGCTTCAGGTTACAGACTCTGCTAACCCAGAAATAGTACCTCGGGTTAAGAACTTTGCTTCAGGATGAGAACAGAAATTGTGAGGTGGTGGCACAGCGGCAGTGGGAGACCCCATTAGATAAAGTGGTACCTCAGGTTAAGAACAGTTTCAGGTTAAGAACGGACCTCCAGAACAACTTAAGTTCTTAACCTGAGGTACCACTGTATTCATCAGTACCTCATGATGATTAAAACAATTATCTATTAGGAAAAGCCCTTAATAAATTGCAAGTTTTCACTAACTTTAAAATGAGCTCTAGTTTGAACTAGATCATATATTATTCTATGTAACAGGGATGTTATTTCCAAGCTGTCAAACTTTGGGAGTGGAGGAGTTGATTTAAAAATGAGTATTAAAATGGCAAAGGAAACTAATTTGATTCAATTGTTTAAACTAAAGAGTTCAAAACCAATCCTCCCTGAGGCCAGTAATTTAATTTGGTACATTAACATCCCTAGGTAAATCAGCCTGTCCATAGCAGATGATGGGTGAAAGCATCATTATATTAACAAACTTAACTTTGCATTGACTGGATTAATTAAATACAATGTACTGAAATGGAAGTAAAGTCTTTTCTACATATTTAAATAAAGAAGAAATTATTTGCCTTTAGAGCCAGAAGCAGCACTTATTTGTTTCATATGATGTCATATACTTGCAAAAGGAAAAGATAGATACTTGTTTTTTTTATTGAAATGGAGAGTCCACCCTTCAATTCCTAGGGCAGTTTACAACACAAAATAAAACACATGCAATAAAAAGCATTTCAAAACATAAAAGCAGCAGGAGCCACAATCTAAGAAGAGCAGCATAAGAACCTCTCAGAGATAAAAGGAGTCTGTATTAAAGAATTGGGGAACTAAAAAGGTCTGGACACGAAATGTCATCAGCATAGGCCCGAGTCAAGACTCCCTGAAGAAAGCATTCCACAGTCAATTGATAGCAAAGATTGATATCTGATTTGGATATACAAAATAGAACTGGATCAGAAGGAAGTGAGGGCAAGACAGAAATCTCTTAACATACAGTGGTACCCCGCAAGACGAACGCCTCAGAAGATGAAAAACTCACTACACGAAGGAGTTTTTCATTTTCTTAGCCGCTTCGCAAGACGCATTTCCCTATGGGCTTGCTTCGCAAAACGAAGCTTGCCCCGCAAGCTCCGGGGATAGCGGGGAAGCGCAGCGCATCTTCCCCACTGTTCCTGGACCTCTTTTGAAGCAAGGGGCGGCGGGGAGAAGATCGCTTCTCCCCGTTGCCAGCCCCGCAATCTCCAGGGACAGAGGGGAAGGCGCGCGCGCCTTCCCCTCTCTCCCCGGACCCCTTTTGAACCAAGGGATGGCAACGGGGAGAAGCGATCTTCTCCCCTCCGCCCCTTGCTTCAAAAGAGGGGACAGAGGCTCTCTCCCCGGACCCCTTTTGAACCAAGGGGCGGCAATGGGGAGAAGTGATTCTCCCCGCTGCCCCTTCCCTTGCTTTAAAACAGGTCCGGGGACAGAGGGGAAGGCACGTGGCACTTCCCCTCTGTCCCCGGACGGTCTCCATAGGAACACATTGATTGATTTTCAATGCATTCCTATGGGAAACCGTGCTTCGCAAGACGAAAAACTCGCAAGAAGAAAAAACTTGCGGAACGAATTAATTTCGTCTTGCGAGGCACCACTGTATACAAAATCTGTGTATGCACCAATATCACTGTCTTTTGTTGATAATGTGCAGCGTGGAATGGTAGAGAATTCCAGCTTCTGTTAAACAAGACTATCTTGACATACAGGCAAGTTTGTGAAAGGTCACAGAACCAAAGATGACCTCGTGCAGGTAGGGTCTCCCATTGAAGCATTAGGTTTAGACTCTGTTACCTCTATGTATGTATCACCCTATACCCTATACCTCCGGGTATAGGGTGGTATATAAATTCAATAAATAATAAAAATATGTTCACACACTCATCTTTCTAGGATCATTTTGTGGTGAAGGGATCAAGCGTGTTCACTCCTGCGAATTGCTGGGAATTAGCAAGCATGAAGAAGCATTTGGTTGGCCACTGTGAGAACAGGACGTTGGACTAGATGGTCCTCTGGCCTGATCCAGCAGGGATTTTTTTACGTTCTCTCCACCACATTATATAAGGCATTGTGATAACAGGGATCCCTGGGGATGCCCAATTTGCACAATTCATCCAAATTAAATGGAGCAGGAGACTCCACAACTCAATACTTTAAATGTGTGGCCAGAAGGAGCATAACGCCAACCCCATCCCTGTAGAAAAATTGTTGTCAACCCAGTGCAGGGGTCTAATTTCAGCCCTTTCCAAGGGACTAAATGGTGAGTCTCTTGCATTGCATTCTTCCTTGCCTTCCTACCATCTTTCAGACTCCACATATTCTATGCAAATATATCTAATATAATCTGAATGCACAGATCTTGGCATCAGATAGGAATACTTTTTCTTTTTTCTGTTTAGCACCCACTGAGTCTGTTTTTGGTTTGGTTTGGGGGTTGTTGGTTTTTGCACCCACAGTGTCTCCATAGTTCTGTTTTGTTTTTTAAATGTAACATTAAATATGTAAGAATGTATACTATTTTTGAATGGGTATATAATTAACTTAAGAAATTGTTGCAAACCTTATGCTGAGACGGCTGTTAAATCAAAGTATCACATGATTCCAAGTTATTAACAGCACCATGACATTAAAATAATTCCTACATTCCTTTTGAAGTACAGAAATTAACAATATTCTATTAATGATCACTGTTAAAAGTGGGTATCCTTTAAACAATAAACAAGCCTCAGCCAGCTTTTATTTGATTCAAATGGTCAACGCACACATGAGAGCCATGAGAGCAAACACATCTCCAACTATTTAGTGTTTAAAACTTATGAGAAAGAATTGTACAAATACCTCAGTTACTGGCTAGAAAATGTTGAATCTCTGTTTGGGGCTGTATTTATTCAGTCTGAAACTAACAGCTGGTTTCTGATGCACATGGCTAATTTCATTTTTGAATCCAGATTGTTCATCCCATTTACTTCCAACTGCTGTTGGCTACCTCCCCCACCCCCAGCCATCCCCCATCCTTTGGCTGACTAAATTTGAATTTTACAGAGTTGCATAAATGCAAATCATTTCCTTCACAGCAATCCCTTTGTAGGTCTTTCAAAAACAGAAAGAAAATTCCTTATTTTGTAAACATAATGATTTGGGTTAGGGTAAACACTGTTCTGCTGGGTTGGCTTCATTATTTGTATTATTTACCTGTTTGATCAAAACTTAAACACCACAGCCCAAAGAAGTAGAGAAATGAATGTCAGGAAACAGCGCACGTGAGGAGTGGGAGAGGATGACACCATCTTTTACACGTAACCTTGTCAGTTCTGAGTAAAAATCCACATTTGGATAAGTTGCTTAGTAGCATATATCCCAAATGTAAATCTGTGGTCCCACTGTATGTAAGTGTGTGTGTGTGTGTGTGTGTGTTCTCTTCAGTCTCCCTCAGTACCAATGTCTCTTTAGATCAGTAACAAAACTCATAGCCACAGAGGCTCATTACTGAACTTCCAGGACCCTGCTAGTTACAACAGTAAACAGAATAAAAATCCCCCCCCCCCAAAATGGTTTTTTAAAAACACATTCATTTTCTTCATCACATTTATGCCCAATTTCTTCTTGAAGGAGCTGAGGTTGTCTGGGTGATCATGAGCTTGTCAGTGTCTCTCAGCCTAAATTACCTCACAGGTTCTTCTGAGGATAAAATAGGCAAGAGTAGAACCATGTCTGTTGCCCTGAGCTAAAGACCAGCTCCAACTTTCAGAGGGCAGTCAGCAATGTGCTCGTTGGTAAGTTACTTTGTGATAGTAGAAGGCAGCTATAAGACGCCATTTTAAATTTCCCATAGTGACCCTGATATACCATCATTCATTACACAGCCTATGTATCAGCACCAATGGGCTCCAATAAGGCCCTTGGCCTGTCTGTTTCTTGAGGATACCAGATGCCTGCCTGAGCTCTTTGGTGGTGGAGCAGAATAAAAGTAACTAGATCAAATCAGAGAGATGTGCATATGAAAGTGTTTCAATGTACACAGCTCACACAGATGTATTATTATTATTATTATTATTATTACTACTACTACTACTTATTACATACTACTGCTACTACTACTATTACTACTACTATTAACACACCCTTCACTCTAACGCCTCAGGACAAGTCACAACTAAATACCTAAAGTGATCCTGGTCAGCTTATTTCAGGTTCTGTTGCATTACTAAAATAAACTTTGAGCAGCTCAAACTTGTCAAATGCAACTTTGTTTAACTACTGCATCTTAGCATCACCAGGCCATACTTTTATCTGTAAAAATCAACACAACAAGTGTGTGCATAAACAAAAGAAAGTGTACTTATGGTAAGAGTAAGGGCATACGATCTAGCGTGGAATAAACATAGCAGCACAAGACAAGTATCTGCTGGTATCTTATTAATCATATTGCTTGCCTCATCCAGAAAGGAAATGTTGACATGAAGCCAAAGTCATATATCTGTCTATATAACGCACCTAGCAGATGTCAGCATGTCAAATTCAGGCAGAAGAAAATGTTATTTCATTAATTTTAGCAATTTACTTTGAGCATATTAGTGCACCTCTGGCATGAATATAGAACTATTTGCATTCATTCATCACACTTAGAATGTATTCACAGGCCAGCATACCACCTTCTGTCTTTTCAGATGCCTCCACAAAAAGCTTACCTTCTGGAATTAGGGTAATCAACTACCACCTATAAAACTCAAACATGATTCCTAGTTACTATTTATTTATTTTGGGGGTCTCACCAGCCAGAGGTTTCTTCCAATTAAGGAGGAAATCCATGTATTTCAACTATATGTAACAGCTTCCCCCCCCATTTTGGTGTGACCTTATTCTTAGCAATTCTATACCCTTGGCCATAGTGCCTGGCGTGCTCTGGTCCATGGGGTCACGAAGAGTCGGACACGACTAAACAACTAAACAACAACAAACCCTTGGCCATACAGTGTGATATTTTTTTTTACAGAAAGTAGCTTTAATGCTTTATACGGTGGTGCCCCGCAAGACGAATGCCTCGCAAGACGGAAAACTCGCTAGACGAAAGAGTTTTCCGTTTTGGAGGTGCTTCACAAAACGAATTTCCCTATGGGCTTGCTTCGCAAGATGAAAATGTCTTGTGAGTTCCTGCGGGGTTTTTTTCCTCCCCCCCTTTTCCTAAGCCGCTAAGCCGCTAAGCCGCTTATCCGCTAAGCCGCTAAAAGCCGCTAAAAGCCGCTAATAGCGCTAAGCCGCTAAGCCGTCAATGGGCTTGCTTCGCAAGACGAAAAAACCGCTAGACGAAGAGACTCGCAGAACGGATTTTTTTCGTCTTGCAAGGCACCACTGTACACTTAAAGTACCTAGGTCTATACAATTATGTGTAACAGCATAATTCACTTTGCTGCAAATAAACTTGATCCCAAGTATAATGGCATTCATTTATCACGAGATGAACAAATTCAAGGTACCAAGTTCATTGATCTCAAAATATCAGCAGGTGCACCAAATGCTACACAAGATATTTTGGCAGAGCTGGCAGCATATCGTGCTAAGGAAGATTTTTTAAGCAAGTCATATGTATTGAAGTCTGTTGAAAAACTGGATGCAGTGGAAGGGAACATGCTTTGGTTCAAAGCTTAGCAGAGTGGCTGTGGACATTTTAAATATGCCACCAACAACAGCTGCAACAGAACTCAGCTTCAGTACTTATGGAGTTATTCATTCAGCAAAAAGGAATAGGCTTACTGTAGACAGAGCAGAAAAGCCTACATATGTAGCTCATGACTCCTAGAAGAGAAGAAAACACAGCTTCTAACAAGCTCATTGAATTTTATACAACCATCAACTTCCTTCTATGATCTCCCAGATGATCAGTGTGGAACTGAAAACTCTGTTACCAGTGGAGGCGAAGCTGGTGACTTATCCTCTCAAGATGTTTGAGCAGTCAATATAAATTTATAATTTTGAGACTTGTTACTTAAAGCCTTTTTAAAAAAATAAATTTCTTTCTTGTGACAATTTATCAGTTATAATTTAAATATGTTGTGTGTTGCCTTACTTGTCTTAGCAGACAGTAATTTGCATTTCTGATGTTATGTAACTTGTCATTATAGATTATTTGTGTTTTATTTTCTGGAAATAATAGCATTTATCTTAAACTTTATATTGATTATATTTATTCTATTAGTGCTGCACTGAAAATACTGTACCATGTAGATATGCTTATTAAAGAATGTACTCATGTAGTGGACCTGAGGGTTTTTTAACATTTCTTTTACTTTAAAAGCTACTTTTCATACATATACAACATAATTAGAATTCAAAATTGGTGGTAAATATACGGTTAGTGGCAGGCTTAGTACTTAATGTGAGTGATTCACATTGAATTTTCAATTTCAAGTTTGGTGCAAAAAATTCACTGCATTGCCCCATTGAATAAAAGTATCTATACAGTTTTCGATTGCCATTTGAACAAGTTTAAAGGTAAAGGTAAAGGAACACCTGACCATCATGACCATTAAAATTATATCATTTTCAATGCATTAAAATTTATAGTTACAGATAGGTAGCCGTGTTGGTCTGCCATAGTCAAAACAAAAAAATTCCTTCCAGTAGCACCTTAAAGACCAACTAAGTTAGTTCTTGGTATGAGCTTTTGTGTGCATGCAAGGTATCTGAAGAAGTGTGCATGCACACGAAAGCTCATACCAAGAACTAACTTAGTTGGTCTTTAAGGTGCTACCGGAAGGAATTTTTTTGTTTTTAAAATTTATACTCCTATTTTAAATGAAAATTCTCTAATATTCCTATTAATCGAGAATATTCTCAAGAATAGTCTCCAAAAGATTATTCTCAAGAGTTTAACATCACTACCCATGATATTCTTGCAAGGAAGCTGGTAAAATGTGGGTTGAACGAGGTAACTGTTAGGTGGATTTGTAGCTGGTTGACTGACCAAACTCAAAGAGTACTCATTAATGTTTCCTTGTCATCCTGGAAAAATGTGACAAGTGGGGTGTCGCAGGGTTCTGTCCAGGGCCCGTTGTTGTTCAACATCTTTATAAATGACTGGGATGGAGGAGTTGAGGGGATGCTCATCAAATTTGCAGATGACACCAAATTGGGAGGGACGCGGGTGGCGCTGTGGGTAAAAGCCTCAGTGCCTAGGACTTGCCGATCAAAGGTCGGCGGTTTGAATCCCCGCTGCGGGGTGCGCTCCCGTTGTTCCGTCCCAGCGCCTGCCAACCTAGCAGTTCGAAAGCACCTCCGGGTGCAAGTAGATAAATAGGGACCGCTTCCTAGCGGGAAGGTAAACGGCGTTTCCGTGTGCGGCTCTGGCTCGCCAGATGCAGCTTTGTCACGCTGGCCACGTGACCCGGAAGTGTCTCCGGACAGCGCTGGCCCCTGGCCTCTTAAGTGAGATGGGCGCACAACCCCAGAGTCTGTCAAGACTGGCCCGTACGGGCAGGGGTACCTTTACCTTTACCTTTACCTTTAGCTAGTGCCACAGAAGACAGAATAAGAATTCAAAATGACCTTAACTGACTGGAGAACTGGGCACAAGCTAACAAAGTGAATTTCAATAGGAACAAATGTAAGGTTCTGAACCAGAACCAGATGCACATATATAGGATGGTGGACATCTGGTTTATTAGCAGTACTTGTGAAAAGGATCTAGGGGTCATGGTGGACCACAAGCTTAACATGAGTCAACAGTGTGATGCAGCAGCAAAAAAAGAGAGCTAACACTGCTCTAGGCTGTATAAACAGAAGAATAGTGTCCAGATCAAGGGAAGTAATAGTACCACTCTATTCTGCTTTAGTTGGACCACATTTGGAATACTGTGTCCAATTCTGGGCACCACAATTTAAGATGGATGTTTACAAGCTGGAACGTTAGATCAAGGGTCTGAAAACTAAGCCTTATGAGGAGTGCTTGAAGGAGCTGGGTATGTTAACCCTGGAATAGAGGACTGAGGTGAGATACGATAGCCATTTTCACATATCTTAAGGGCTGTCACATGGAGAGTGAACATGCTTGTTTTCTCCTGCTCTGGAGGGTAGGACTCAAACTAATGGCTTCAAGTTGCAAGAAAGGAGATTCCGACTAAACATTCGGAAAAACTTTCTGACAGTAAGAGCTGTTATGCAGTGGAACAGACTCCCATGAGAGGTGATGGACTCTCTTTCCTTGGAGGTTTTTAAACAGAGGTTGGGTGGCCATCTGTCATGGAAGCTTTAGCTGAGATTCCTGCATTGCAGGGGGTTGAACTAGATGACCCTTGTGGTCCCTTCTAACATATTTCCTTGCTCAATTATTTTGACTACGATAAAGAGGTTGTCCTTGATATTCTGTTTAAATACACTTTGCTAAACATGGTCATAAATACATAAATGTGTACCTGGTGGGGAAATACAATAAAAAAAAATGAGCCTGTATTATCTAGGAATGCACGCACATGCACACACACACCTTGAAACAGCTACCTAAAGCATTTGAAGCAGCTGCACGTTCATTCCTCTTGTGAAGAGTGCTGTTCTTACATTTTTTCGCTGTAATCAAACAATAGAATATAATGATTTTTAAAAAAGGAACTTCTGTTTTTATAAATATTCAGTATCTCAGTAACTCTCGATGCTTAGTTTAAAGCAAAGATTATATTCCTCACTTAGAATAAATCAAGCACACGTTTCTTTAGGGTATGATAGGACAAGTAACTTGTTTTTTCCATACCTGGATAAATCAGTCCCAGGACTGACCAAGGTTGTGCTGGTAAGACCCAATTAACTTCCAAGACCAGTGCCTGAAAAATGGTCTCTTAGCTGCCTTTTTAGAATAATTTAACTTTAATACAGACTACATTTAAATTTGTTTCTTCACTGCCTTTAATTAAAGATGTCAAAAAGTATCAAGGGCAGTATAGCCCTTCATATCATCCTTACACCAAACTCTGCAGATTACATTGCAATGTACCACAGAGTATACACAATTATGTTTGGTGCAGGCATGCATACAGCATGAATCATAGACTCACAGAATTGGAAGGGACCACAAGGGTCATCTAGTTCAACCCCTTGCAGTAGCCTGGGACTTTTTTTTGTAGTAGTACATATTTTAGGATAATCCCAAGTTTGTTGATATATTTCTCTTGTGCATGCACTGTAGTTTTGGTGACAAACAGGCAAAAACAGAAAGATGTCAAATTGGTATTAGTGTACAGTGGTACCTCAGGTTAAGTACTTAATTCATTCCGGAGGTCCATTCTTAACCTGAAACTGTTCTTAACCTGAAGCACCACTTTAGCCAATGGGCCCTCCTGCTGTTGCTGCGCTGCTGCTGCTGCACGATTTCTGTTCTCATCCTGAAGCAAAGTTCTTAACCTGAAGCACTATTTCTGGGTTAGCGGAGTCTGTAACCTGAAGCGTATGTAACCTGAAGCATATGTAACCTGAGGTACCATTGTATAGGCTACATGCACACATAGTTAAATAATGATTTCCCCCCCTTTAATTTCCCTTTAATTTTGGCCCCCAGTAAGGATGCAGGAGAATTCTGATGGAAACTGGAGAAGAAATTGCCAATGTCCAGGTATTCATCCCATGTCTAGAAATGAATTATGCTGTGTCAGGATGTACTGTCATTTCAGAGGCATTATTTGGGTGAGAGTGGGTAAATACAGGAGCCCGCAATTGGGCAGGGGCAAATTCATGTAGCTTCATACAAACAGAAACTTCGTAAAAAAAAAAAAAAAGTGTGGTGGGCCACAGAGCTGCCAATAACAGTTAAGGAAACAGAGAAGCCTCCACAAAAACAAAAAAAAATATCCTAAGTACTAGACCAACAATGCTGTTCCACTTTCACAGTGTAAGAGAGGTCCTGAAAGTAAAGTGGTGTATTTCCACATGTGATTCAACTGCCTGAAATACGGCGGGTGACTATAAGACCTAGCGTCTTCTTGGTGATAGGCCCCACCCACCCCATCCCTTATGGAACTCACTGTCCAAGGAAGTGATATTTTCCACCTTCTAAATGGCCCTTAGAGCAGCTAAATGAAATCGTTTTTCTGATATCCTTTGCTCAACATAGAAGTATTTTGAGAAGGTTTATTAGATTGCTTGTAAATACTTGCCAGATGAATTGATTATATAGTGTTAATGGCTTCTTGATTTTATAGAAGTTATTTTGCATTGTTATAACATGACAATTTAACTTGATTTAACACTGTCTACGAAGCACTTTTTATTAAGAAGTGGTACACAAATGGAATACAACAGCTTTCCCTTCAGCAACAGGTTTATGCCACTTGAATGGCAGGGGTGGGAATAAGTGGTTTGAGGAGTGACTTACATCAGCATAGGACCATATAGTTGGCTTAAATTTAACCTTGTATGTATTAACACATCATTAATGAATATTGTACAAGAAAAATTATGCAGATGTCCTAAAAGGGGAAGGAACTTTAAAGGGAATCAAATTGTGGCAAACCACCCAGCAAATTATTGGAAGGGGGAGAACGATCAAAACCAATCTAAGTGAGTTTTAAATATTCCTTACCCTGAATAACTCATATGGGGAAGAAAATAAATGCCATAAGTCTAATGCAGCTATGGCAGAAATCCGGAGCATTAAATTTTATATTAAACATATAAATTATTCAGAAAAATCTGTAACACTTCCTCGTAAGGGTCAGTGATAAATACTTGATAGAACATAAAAGCCACAGACATGCTTATAAATTAGTTAGTATGTTATGAATGGTATTATAAACTCTTAATAAGCCGTAACTGACAGCATTAACTATTCATGGCAACTGTCATAAAGAAGGACATCTGCATATCAATATATTTGAGTTGCACACCAGACATAGCTAGATATAGATGTATTTATAGGGCAACACCAAGAGGCAAACTGAGCATTTGGCTTCTTTGTCCTTTGATGTTATTAGTAGATAGCAAGATGTCCATCAACTGTTAGGAATGTGTATGGAAATATGGCATAGGAATAGATGAGTCTTTTCTTGTTCATTTAATTTCATTTGAATCACTTTTTCAAAACAATTGCGCTCACACATGCATGTCAGAGAAGCGCATGAGAAAAATCCTATTATTCAGCTACAACACACTCATGTACATGACCCTAAAGGGCAACACTAGACAGGAAAATCTTCTCCGAAATATTTTATGGAGTATATGCATGACACATGACTTCTCACTCACACATGAAGTGGGAGGAAAGTTGGCAGGGAACAGAAAACAGCAAAGGGACTGTGTTGTTTGTACAAACAACAGCAGTTGGAGAAGCCATTAGACAGGGACCTGGGGAGATTTCACTAGAAGTAGTCAAGAAAAGTGGTACTTGGGGCCTCCAGATCACAGAGGAGGGAATTGGTTGGCACACACATTGTGGCTGGAGGCGGGGAGGGGGTGCATTTGGAGTGCTGATTGGACTGTTTGCAAGGCAGTACACATGTCCTGAAGATTTCCAAATGCTGCCCCCCCCCACCTCCGGCCACAATGTGTGTGTCCCCAGCCACACTCCACTAAGAAAAATACAAACAAAAATCAACTGTAAGTTTTCTTGCTTACATATAGGATTTGACTATGTCTCACTCCAGATAACATTCATCATGGTAGTTAAGGCTACAATTCTATGCACACTTTCATAATTTTGAGTAGTAATAATAATAATAATTTATTATTTATACCCTACCCATCTGGCTGAGTTTCCCCAGCCACTCTGGGCGGCTCCCAATCAAATGTTAAAAACAGTACAGCTTTAAATATAGGATGATTACACTATCTGACAACGGAGACTGCATCCCACCCTTTCAGCGGGGTGATTGGAGGAGGAGCTGTGATTGCATAATAAAATAGCAACCATTCCCAGCCTGGTGGACACCAAGAGGTGCTCAAGAAAACAACAACAGGGGTTCCATGCCTCCTCAATTACTTCTCTCTCCCGCACATCAGATGCTTTCCCATTCCCCTCCGTAGATTGCCACTGGCCTCTTGGCCTCTTGAAAAATGATAAAATATGAATGCACTTGTATATGTGAACTGTGCCTTTCCTTGAAGAATTAACAGGAATTCAGTGGCAGGGGTGGGGGTAAGCTCCTTGTCTGAGGAGAGGGACACTTTCCCCCCCCCCTTGCCCTCTCTGACATCACCCACTCCCACCAGTACCAGTACCAAAGAGCAGCTGTTCTTCAAAGAAAAGCTATTTTTACCTAAATTAATTTTGCGCCTAGTTGCACTGCAATCACATGAACTGGTTATATTAATCGTGCACCTGAGGCATACATGGCCACACTGAAGTAATTTGAGCTTTTCCCTTTCCCAATGAGAATCACATCATTATGTGGGCAAGGGGGGAAATGACCATTGACAAGAGGGCTCCCCATCAGAGAACTACAGAATTTCCTCAGCTAGGTAAAAACATTTCATTACCTTCTATGTTAGCGTACGTCTAGACAATAACAGGCATTTTACACTGATCTGCAGCATTTCTTTCCATCCAGGGTGCCCTTGTTAACACAGAACCTCTCTTAAATGAGCGGCTTTTAAAGATGATTTACTTTTCAAGAAAATAATGAGGCTCAGAAAAATGGACCAAGAGAGATTTAACTATAATTCATTTGGATGTCACATTTTGAACTATAATATAGAAAGAAAGAAAGAAAGAAAGAAAGAAAGAAAGAAAGAAAGAAAGAAAGGCCATGCTGTATCGATAAGAGAGACACAGTTTTGTCATTGTTGTTTTTTAAAAAAGATCTGCTTGTTCTATAAAAATCCCTCTTATAGCCATCAATATCTCTTTCATTTATTTAGAATGACACTTTAATAGATGTCCAGCAAGACAGAAATTATTATGTCTATATCTATGTCATGGCAATTTGTCATGGTACATCTTCACAGTATGTCAATGTTGTCTTACTTTGTTGCAATGCAAAATCACAATGTTGACTAAACAGACCGACAAATGCAATTATACTATTGAAAGCTACTACCAAATGGAGTTTTTATTTATTTATTTTTAACTGTGATATTGGGTTAGAAGGATCCACTTTTTTGCCATGACAACAAACAACCTGAGATTCCTCTTTGAAAACGGCAGTCCACAAATCTTTGTAATGGGACAACTAACTCTAATAGAAGAAACTCTGCTATCTTTAAAAAAGAAATTCACAATAGTATCATTCTGAAAGGGGGGGAAATTAACATAGAGAGAATTAAGCAAAAAAACAAATTAAGAGGGAAATGCTTCTGTATTGTATTGTGAATAACAGTCTTGGGAAAGACCCTTTGGCTTCAATAAACCTATTTTTTGAAGAAATGCATCAACAGTATATATGCAGTACAACAAATCATCACACCTACTCAGCAGCTGTTCATGCACAGCAGCTATTTCAGATGCAGGCATTAGTGTGTTATTTCATTTTGCAAGACTGTGTCACTAATTCAAAGCAGTACACATACTTTACACTGTATCTGAGAAAACCGAGAGATTGCCTACTTCTTGGAAATGGCACCCTCCCCTTCCAACCCTTGCATCACACCGCTGAAAGAGAACAGAGGTGCACAGGGAGACCGTATTGTGCCATGAATATGCATGTGAAACCTGCCTTTGCAATGCCTCACAGGAAAAATAGGCTAGAACCATCGTTTGAAGATTAAAGACAAGGGAGACATCATTGAGTTAGTTCAAAAAAAGTTAACGCGTTCACGCTTACATTTTAAAGTTATTAAAACTGTTTTGTCACACCTTTGTGATATTCCTTGTTATCACAGCATGACATTCTTTAATATATACTATTAGAAAGTGGCAGACCTCCTTTTCAGTCTGAGCAATTTGCCACAGGCAATGTAGAATCCCACCTTGCTTGCCACAACGAATACAATCTGCTACAAGAGCTGCTTGTTCACTCACTTTTTGTGATGGCTCCACACATCACTGCCATCTAACTGTATTTTTTTTAAAATAATATTTATTGAACATTTTCAAATATAACAAAAAAAAGAAAAGAAATGAAACATCCATTTTATAAGCTTGTTTTCATTAGCATCTTTCCAGGACTTCCCCACCCCACCCCCTCTTGTATTCCAATTCCTTCAAATAGATTCAGCAAGTTCTTACCCCAAATTTTAAACTTATTATAATTAACCCAATGTTAAAAATGTTTTTCCATCCCCTAAAATCGACCCCGCTCCCTTCCACGAGTTCCCCTCTTTAATATGCAGAACAGATTAAAATGAAAGAAAATAGAAAAATGAATAAAATATAATTTAACACCCTTTGGATTCCAAATTTCCCTCCCCCCTTTCCCGGTTACGTTCCCCAATGTCCATCAATGCCTGTTGTTATCCTGCAGATCCCACATCTAGGCCGAAATCCTTCACAAGTCCACTTTGCCGTCTTTTTAATAGTCTTTGCCGTCTTTTTGATCATCTTTAGTTTCGAGCGTCCAATCTTAGAAAAACTCTATCTCAAAAAGGTCCATTTCTTCCATCCAGATCTCTGTATTTAAGAATAAAAACTCCGATTTTGTTTCTTTAGACCTTTCAAATCTGGATGTCCCAAATGTTCCCACTCCCAACTTTGTCCAATTCTTGTTGTTCATGTAGTTTTTATTGTTCTCTCTCCTCACTTTCCTCTAGTTTCTTTTCCTGCTCTCCTGCAAAAATGTTCCAATTCCAAAAGCTTCTAAATCCCCTACAGAGGCTTTGTTATTCAGGAACAAAACTTTACGTCAAGTCCCTTCCATTCTTCAATAGATAAGTCTATTGTCTCCTTTAGTGTAGAGACCTCTGTAGACAAAATAGTGTTCCATTTCTGCAGTTTCCCAGGAGATAAAAAGTCCAATTCGAATTCCATGCCAGCAATACTTGTAGTGTCCCACAGCCCCTCTAGAGGGATTATAGTAACTCAGTTTCCTTCCAGATCACACCCAACAGTCAAAGTAACTTGTTATTCCTTGTTTTAAACAATTTATATCTAATTTGTAACAAATGTAACCGGCAAAGTCCTCATAACACAGTTCTCTTTTTATTCTTCAGCTTTGACAGCTCCTTTGACAGCTGTCAAAGCCTCTGTTTCTCCTCTCCCGGCGCTCTCGCGGATCACTCCCGTTTCCCGGGGGGGGGTTGCATTTTAGCTCACATTCTACTTTTCTCCTCCAGCCCAGTCTTATAATTTTCCATCGTGAAATTAGTAACTTTGTCAAACTTAGGTAGCACTCGATCTTAGCTGTTAAATCCTTTGCTTTAAATCCTCTACGACAGGGGGGAGGCTGACTTCCTTTTTACACCTCCCACGCTCGCTCCGAATTTAAAATTTAAACTTTTTCCCCTTTTTAAGTCCAGTTTCCAATTACTCACGGGTTGTTCTTTTAATCCGAATTTTCAATGGAAGAAGTCAGTGCTCTCCGCCAAATGGCATGCGGCTTCGCTCGGTAGGGGAAGCGGAGGACTCATAGCACCACACCCCCCCGGCACCCGCTCCGTAGCCTTTAAAAAGGCTCCTTCGCGGGTCGGGGGGCGCAAACGGTGCCCGCCGAGTCACCATGCCCATGGTTTTTGAGGGTCCCCGCGACGCCGACGCGGTAGAACCCAGCCCCTGCCGAGCAGGCTCCCTCCGGAGCTCAGAGGGAGTCCGCCATTCGGCGATGGCGCCAACCCGGAAGTCCTCCATCTAACTGTAATCTTCACAAGTTTTCCCAGCAATTCTTCTATTATTCCCTACCACAAAGAACCCCAGCCTTAAAAAAAAAAGAGAGTAAAGCAGCATCTTAATCGTCACAAGTGTAGACAGTTCTTAGCATCTCCCCTTTTCCCCTTCATGATTTTCATTTGATTCATTACTTCCTCATTCCACCAATAACTGATTGGTCCCCTAATTAGAGAGTTTCTCTTGACTGTTGGCCGCAAAGAGGGAATCCTGGTTGCAGTGTCTTAATGTGTGTGTGGTACTGGGTGTGTGTTAGAGAAATACTGTGCTTGGTTGAAGAAAAACAGCTGAAAGAGGCAGCCTGCTTTAGAGATCTTGTTCAGTCCATTGAGGAATGCAGCATCACAGGGGCAGGTGTATTGTTGAGCATCAAACATTAGCTCCCCTGTGAAAGTTAAGGTAGGTGGGAGGGGTAGTTCAGCACTTGACAGACTCAGTTTTCTTTTTTGAATGCAGGGAATGCACAGCCAAAGGGAAAGTCACTGCATACACACCTTTACCTTTCCACATTGGAAGGAGAAAACAAACTTCCAGAACTGGTTAACCAATCACAAGGCGTGAGAAGAAGGCAGGCATTCCCACAGTATGGACAAAACATAATGAAATCTGTGTAGACACACTGTTGCAATTATGGATAGAACAAAAATTGGGAAACAGACCATTACTATACCATTTAGATACTGTTTGGCTCTAAATGGGTCAGGGCTTGAGTGTTGACATGGTGCTTACTAGAGTAATTGCTCTTATAGTCAGTACTTTCTCTGACATTTCAAAATTACCTCTCCTGACAAAATTATTTCCCTTTTAATGTGTGTTATTGCACCAAATACCTAGCTGAGTGGCTGAGTCACTGGCATGACTGAGGAGTTGTTTATGGGTGGTACTGGTTGGCTGTATAAGCAGTGGAAGAAAATACACTGATTTCTAAACTTTTGCTATGAGAAAGAAAGAAAGAAAGAAAGAAAGAAAGAAAGAAAGAAAGAAAGAAAGAAAGAAGCATCACAGTGCTGTGCCACTTGCTGGGATGGGACAGGATGAGAGTGAGATTGGGGCAGTTCAAGTGGACCAGCAGGAACACCAGATTAGCTCTGCCAGTGTGCTTACATGGCTCTGGCTTGCTGCAGCCCTGCCTTGATCTTGCACCACCCCAGTAAGGGACAATGACTGGAGGGCAACAGCACAACTCCACTCTTTTGCACCAGCCTCTCCTGAATGAAAGAAAGAGTGGGAAATTTAGGCAAATGATAACTAACCTAATGCAAATTGACTCTCAGACTAAACATCTGTTTCTGTTTACAGCTTATAATTGGTTTTCTGTTTTTTTGTTTTAAAAAATCTATATAAATTCATGATCCCCAATGTAGATTAGCACAAAGGTGTTCTCAGATTAATTAATTTTATTTATTTATTTTACAGCAATATCGACAATGATTTTATGCAAATATTTTTTCTCCCAAGAGTACAAATTCATGGCTTTCCCTTAAACAGGGAGGTAGCTTATTCACAAGCCACAGTAGTTACAATCCACCACCAACCAACAACGGTGTTCTAAACTCTGGCTTTCATTGGCTTAGATGCTCTGATGCCACACAGCTTTTCAGCCATCTTGAGCCAACCCCCTGAGTGATAAGGAGAGCAGGAGAAACTTTGGCTGTGCATTCTAAGGTCAGTGAGCAACTTTTATTAAATCATATCATATATTTTTTGCTACAGACCCTGAGTTTCCATGAAAATTTATGGGTGCAAACTGGTTAAGCAATTTTGAGGTCTTGCAATGAACAGTTATCAGCATCAACTATGGTCTCTCTGTGGATAATGTATACAATAGTTTTCTCCCACCTCCTTTGAGGCTTAACTATTTTTTAATTAAATACACTGTGGGCTCCCAGGGCCCATAATTTCAAGTGGCAGAAAATAAGAACAAACAGAAGAGTTAGTCACTTGGAACCGTTGTCACTAATCTGACTTTATTTCCCTCACCATGATTACATTTATCATCTAGTACAATTTCTACTATGGTCTGCTCACACAACTAACTGAAGTTGTGCAGGGGAATTAAAAACAACAAACCCCTATGAACTCTCACTCTCACATATGAATGAAAATATAGCTGTGCCCTTCTTCCATAAACTCTCTCACTGCAAACATTCTTATGGAAGAAACAAGAAATTCCAATGAAAACAAAACATTGCTTAAAATGACCAGAGATGTTTGGCGAGTTGCCATGATGCAAAAAATTCCCCAAAGCATCTCAGGTTCCACTCAAAAGAATGCTACTCACCTTGGCAAATATGAAAGAAGTGAAGCAAGAAGGGAAATGGCACCATACTCATTAGAACTAAAAGCATATGATATGAATGAGGTTCCCAGCATTGGCAAAGACTGCAATAAATTACCAAGTATGCATTCTGTTTGCTGAAATGGGCTCAATTTATCATTTTACTGAAAAGGTTCCATTATGTTAATGTCTTAGAAAAGCACTTTCTGCTGTTTTTAGAAGGTCAAAGGGGAGATACAAATTTTTATATTTAGAATTATGTCAGTGAGGAAGACTGACATACTAATCATCACTAAGGCCAGCAGGAGATACCGTGTATGTAGCCAACTTTCAAACCTTTTTTTGTGGGGAAACATAGTTTTTGCTATCCTAACTACAGAAAAGTAATGTGTGTTTTAGTTTGTATGTTTAGCATTAGACAGGGGCTTTGGTAAGTGCACCCATAGTCAGTTGTTTCTTGATGATAATAGAAGTAATGACTTAATTAAAAGTGAATGTTATTTAGAAAGCCTTGCTTCAAACAACACCAAATTAAAGAGTGTGATATGTCCTTGTGGCACATTGCCCAGATATTCACACAAAAGGTAATCAAATACATTTCCTTGCAGTGCAAACAGACTACTTAAGAGGGTCAGAAAGAAACATTCCATCCAAAGATAGCACTGTGTAGTGCATTTAAACAAATGTGATTTTCCCTGAAATATATAATCTTGTACATCGTTACCACGGCAAGAGGAAATAACTTGAGTTTGTGCAATGGGTTTTTTAATCCAATATGATCTGTTTGTGGAATGCTTTCCCCGGAGAGGTTTGGCTGACGCCTTCATTATACACTTTTAGGCACCAGACGAAAATGTTCCTCTTTAACCAGGCCTTTGGCTGATTGACATCTGATGCCCTTTTGGGGTGGTATACAAATTTAAGAATATGACAGTTCCTGGTCTTTGAAGCAACTGTCCTATTAAAGCCGATAACACTCTCTGAGTTTATGCTCATTATGGATGCTTTGCTCAACCCAAAGAAGGAACTGGATTAACATCAGGAACACTCATGCAAGTGTCATGCAAGGTGCCATAAATACATGTTGCAGTAGTAATAATGAAAAATGACAACAATAATAGTCATTTGTATTGCTCTATTAATGTACCTCGCAGAAGAGTAATAAAAGAAGAGTTTAGAATCCAAATGTCGACAGAGAAGGAAAAGAGGAGTGACAGGTAACTTATGCGCTTATGGCAGTAATGTGCTCCCCACTTTTTGCCACTGCTGTGGGGATGAGCATTGCAGGGTTGTGATTTGTCATAGCACATGATATTTTTGTGAGTGTGGAACCACAATTTTAATTCAAATCCCACTTGACTACAGAAGAGCAATACCTCAGCAGTGCTAAAGGCCACCAAGCACCAGTAACAACTGAAGGGCTTTTAAAGTTTAATGGGCTATGACAAGGAAAGAAAAATGCCTATCACAGTGGCAATACCCTCACCACAAAGAATATTCTGCCTGAGTGTCTACTTTCTCACCTCCGCCCTGACCAGTTTTTTCTTCTTAGTCCCCTTCAGTTACTCTGTTAGGATAAGAGAGAGATCTCTATTCCTTCCCTGCAGAGAAACATGGCTCCCCAAGGGCTACACATAGGTACCACAGGAATCTATTGTGTACTGGATTAATTAATCTCTTTACTGTTTAGACATACCAGAAGATCAGATACAGCCATGGCCAGCAGTCTCAACAACAGAGACTCATCTGCTGATTGACCAACTAAAGAACGGGAAAGCCCCCGGAATTGACTGTATACCAGCGCAACTTTTTAAAACCAATGCGAACTGGTGGGCCCCCTTGCTAGCCTCTCTGTTCACATATATAGATAGAACTGTATTTGGAGAGCAATAGGTTCCCTACCAAGTGAGTACTTAATATTTCCAAACCTGTATTACATTACTACAAACAAATGTATATGATATTCATAAAATAGATACCTATATTTATCTATTCTTGCAGGGGGGGAAACAAGATTGACCTATGATAAATGCTTTGTTGCGGCTCCTCCTTATGCCATAAAACATGATAAAGCTTTGAAAAGATAAACTAATTAATGTATGCAAATTGAAGAAGATAATGCTTCTGCCATACAATTATTGATTCACACTGATCAACATGGACTAAAAGTAGATTTATCTGCAAAATGCATTATAACATTAAGCCATCCAAGACCAGTCCTGGGCTAATAGGGACATTATTTCTTTGTGCAACGTTTGTGTGGTTGCAAAACAAACAAAGACCTGTGTTGAACATAAAGGCTTGGTTTTTGTATATAAAATGGTAAATTCTTAGACATTCGGGATTTGTTTTTGTTTTTGATGGAGGAGGCTGAAAATGGGTCATAAGCAGTAATAACTTTGCCGTTGTACTTGTCTTAGATTTAGCTGGTTCACTTGTTGAGTGTTTATGCAGGTTCCTGTTCCACAATATCAATATAGATGTGCATGCTATGTTGGAGACCATTTTGGATGGATCAATGCTCACATTAGATGGTGTTCTCAAGAAGATGATGAAAGAAATAAAAAAGCAGTTTATTTTAGGACTACGAGTTCTCAGCCTAATCCTTTATTAAAATAGGGAAGAGGGGATGCACATCATACTGTTACTTGACCTGAAACTAATTTGACAGTATAAGTTTTAGAAATGTGACAAGCAACTCAGAAACTTGGCTTTCTCATTTGCCTCAGGCAAAAGTGGAACACAGAACACTTTTTAAAATGCTCTCTAATAATCCACAACTAAACAACATAAAGATCTAGTTTTAGCCCTTTTAAAGAGCCTTCATTCTTACCATTTCAGGAAGGGGCTACAGAAAAAATGTTTATTACACTCCTGGGTTAGAGTCTTGACCTTGCTTTATTTGCGCTTGCTCATTCTCCAACCAAGGGAGACTCACACCTCTTAAGCTTCCCCATTTTTTGGCTTTCTGGGGCTCTTGGATTCCCTCTGTGCTTGGACAGCTAGCTGTCTCCATTTGCTCCTGCCCTTTGTGAAGCAAACAAAACAAATAGAAAAATACCTCCCATGCACTTTACCTGGCCCTTGCCCTCCTTTCTGTTCTGGATGCAGCGAGTGGTTTGTCAAGCAAGGAAGGAGAACCATCTTCTTTTTCATCTAACCACCCTATGCCCATTACACTACTCTAAGTATCATGGTTTCCAGAGACAGACACCTTGGACTACAACTCCATGTACATTGCCCATGCTGGCTGGAGTTGATGGAACTAGTGCCCAACAGCATCTGCAAGGCAAGGGTTCCCTGTCCCTTATGTATACCGATAAAATAACATCAAATTGAATATATCTGGTGGTTCTTTGCCTATTAGACAAAGTATTAAATTTGCCATCTACTCTGCAGTCATACATTACAAAAGCAACAAGTAACAATGCCAAAAGAACAAATGTATAAATATCCAACAATCATTCAAAATAATCATTCAAAATAATCAAAATCAGAGTGCATAGTTTTCTCCACCCTTACATATAGATACTTTGGAAATGAGAGTGTCCCTCATTTCTCCCTACAATTAAACAACACAAGATGTTATCTGTTCTGGAGGTAAATCAATCAAATGTCCTATCCCTGTCAGTTTTGCATCTTCCTCCATAAACTACCTCAAAGAACACGGAAACCATGTGTCACAATTATCACTAGTACAGATGGCTGTGCTTACATCATCATCAACACCCTAAATTAAAACCATGTTTTTTGCCTCCCTTTAGTCATAGCGAAACTTGGAATATCCTGAAGAAAAGAAAACATCCCACCAGAGACTCCTTGTCATTAACTACCAGTCAAGCAGAAATGTCACTCAGCTAGGCTGTCTTATTCATGACAAGTAAGATATAGTTGAGCTGAATCATAAAATGAAGTAGTTGGAAAGACAGGGGCCATCTGCATCTGCTGTGCTGTCAGCCTGCCATCAGGACTCTTTGCTAAGTTTTGGTTTGTCAAAGTGGGATTCGTTATGGCTGGGGGAGTTATGAGTAGCAGACAGCAGAACCAAATACTAATGCACTGTGGGAAACCTAAGCAGATGTGATAGCTATTCCAACACAAGCATCAGCCTGCAAATAATAACAAAAAAATCAAATACTGAATACAGGTGTGCACACACCTGAAGAAACAATATAAAATGTGGACTACATCCACCTGAACTGATCAGATTGAAATGACAAGGCACCCCTCTTGCCACATTATTCATTCAGAATGTGATGTGTGGAGCATTGTGAGGCACTAATTCAGTCCTAAACTGCACTCATTCATCATTAGTTGGCAGCATGAGGTTGATCAAGTCAATTGTAGAAGTTGGGAACCCTCTTGCGATTTGCAGTTCTTTTCGACAGTTCCACAGTTTCTTTTCTACAGTTCTTTTAAAATCACATAAAGCTATTTAGTTACTTAGAGTAATCAGTGTTGGTTTGTTAAAAAAGCAAATACGTGAGGGGGGATATGATAGAAATGGATAAAATGATGCATGGTGTTGTGAAGTTCTACCCTCTCTTACACAATGCTAGAACTTGAGGCCATCTACTGAAGCTGAATAGTGGAAAATTCAGATCTGACAAAAGAAAGTACTATGAAATTTGTTCCCACAAGATGTAGCGATGGCCACCAACTTTAAAAAGAGGATTAGACAAAGTCATGGAAAATAAGATTCTCAATGGCTACTAGCCACAATGGCTATGTTCTAGCTCTACCCTCGGGAGGAAGGATGCCGCCGAAAACCAGTTACTGAGAATCCCAAGGGAGGGGAGCACTGTATCACTCAGGTCCAGCTTGGCACTTCCTAAAGGCATCTGGTTGGCCATTGTAAGAATAGGATGGAAGACTAGATGAGTCTTTCGCCTGATCCAGTGGGGCTTTTCTTATATTCTTATATGTGTATTTGCAAAATCAATGGATCCTACAGAATTCACTACCAAGTTCAATACAGAACCACTGCTTCAGGACAGGGGAAGGAATCCTGTAAATGCAGTCCACATTCATAGTTCAGATGAGGGAAATGATAATACCATATGATGACATACTGCCATTTATTTCTAAATATTAGGTGGTGATATTTGGGGAAAAGTAAGCACTGAACTTTATGTTCAAAACTTACCATATTTTTCCGTGTATAACATGCCTCCGTGTATAACACAACCTCTATTTTTTGGGACTCCAAATAAAGAAATCTATGTATAAGACGACCCCCATTTTTAAACTTTAAAAAATTGCGGGAAATTATTATACACGGAATAATATGGTATAGTCCTTCCTGGATCTACCACTTAATGGTGATGGTAGGTTATTGCATGCTTGAGTGGTTTAAAGGGCCTTGCCCATAGGAAATGAGCTTATCAAAGTGAAAGCTATGCTACAGCCCTTTTCTCAGATATGCTAACTTTCTACCTAGAGAGAGTTGTAGCCAACTAAGTCATACTCAGAGTGGACCCACTGAAATCATGAAACCATTGAAGTTATGACTACCTTAAGTCAACTGATTTCAGTGAGTCTGCTCTGAGTATAACATAAATTGGATACAATCCAGGGAGCAGGTGTTGAGGGTTTTCTTTTTCTTTTTTGTAGAAGAGTGTTCAAACACTCAAGTCTCCCCCAACCATGTAGTCTGAGAGTCTTCCTCAGGTATTGTCCCAGAAGGGATGTGCCACTAGATATTCAAAACATGTATAGACCATAGAATCATATAGTTGTAGAGTTGGAAGGGACCCGGGGGTCATCTAGTCCAACCCCCTGCAATGCAGGAAACTCAACTAGATCATAAATGAGACACGGCCATCCAACCTCTGCTTAAAAACCTCCACCACCTCTCGTGGGAGTTGGTTCCACTGTTGAACAACTCTTTCACTGCACTGCTTGAATGAAAACTAATTCCCCACATCACAACTCTTAAATCTCCTTTCCAAATTATTCCAAAAGAGTTGGAAAACCAGGATATGGCATCAGATTACCGGTTCCCTGACAGCTAGAGAAGGAAAGCTTCAACCAACATAATACTATGACTGTGGTCCTCAGCCTGTTCCACTGCTGGTCGCAAAGCCCTTAAACTCTAGTGATCCTTAAACTCTCCATCATGTAGAATGCTACAAAAGGATGAAGAGAGCTGTGCTTCTTGCTCCTTAAATCTAAATATCCCTCTTTAGCATGAAGATCATTCCTCCATGCCTCTAGATCCCTGGCAAGTGTTGAATGACATTGTGCCTTCGAGCTGAATGACCACCTCTCTGGGAGGTAAGAAACTTATTAACATTTAAATAGAGATTCCCAGGAGGGCTGGCAGACTAAACAGAATACACAGTGTGCTTCTTGTCTATGACAGTGAGGATTAAACAAAGAAACATGCACACCAACATGACTGGCTGCTGATTCCCAAATGGATTTGGGGAACTATAAAATGGCAGCAGCCTTGTCAAGCAAACTCAGGATAATCACACCATGCATCCCTTGAATATAAGCAACAGGGCTCAAAGAACACCAAAAACAGTGCCCCAGCCTCCGGGGTTTTTATATATGGTTCACCAAAAAGACAGGGAAAAGTTGTGATTTCCCTACTGCACAATCAGCTTTAAAAGAAACCCTCTGTATTTTGGATTGTGTGGGTTCAGCAACTTACCAGAATTGCCAGCTAGAGGGGAGATGCCGTCATCCACAGTGTCTAAAATCACAGCAAGGCCAACTGAGTGAGAAGGCAGCAGGTTGGTGTTGAGATCCACCCGAGTGAGGCTTTCAGCTTCTCTTCCATTGCTTGTTAGAATGCCAGAGACATTTTTGCTTTCTGTCTCAACCTCTTCATCCTTTTTCTGTGGATTCTGAACAATATGAACGATACTCTGCTGGGGCAGGTCACAGCTCTGAAAAACAAGAATAAAGTCTCCATCAATATTCAAGTCTGAAATAAAAGAAGCATTTCCCATCTCCAGTTTGGTGGGGTTTTTATACAGAGCGATTCCCTTATCTATTTCATGTAGAATTTCAATGAATAATAATGGGGCTGAAGAAAAAGTGACAAAAAGCAAACTGCTAAAATTAGGATTGCTTATGTTCACTACAGGGTCACAATGCTTAGACAGTTCTAAACATTTAACAAGAAAACAGTGGGTCAGTAGCAGCTCTGAACAATATTTTGTGAAAAGCTATATGCTCTCTGAAATCTTATAAAGATTGCAAAGAGATTTAGAAACCCACATTTACTTATTCAAAACATTTATAATTGGTCTTTCAAAAAATTTAAGGTGACTAACAACAAAGTGGGTGGGAGAAATACCACCCACTCCCCGTTGTTGTTGTTGTTGTTGTTAATTTTATTTATAGACTGTCCTTTGTCCTCAGGGCAGCAGGGGTGCCAAGTTGAATAAAACAGGTAAGTCCCCATCCCACATAACTAATCAAAAGACGTGGCACGCACACATCATTTGAATGGCAATGCTCATCAACTCTGGGGCCCTCCAGCCCCATCAAATATTTTAGGGGGGGAGTTCATCCTTTAGGAGCTGACTCCTATGCAGAGCAGTGTACACTACATAAAACAATAATACACAATGTATATTAAATTAAAAAAAAATACAATTAATTGACAATATGGCAGCATACAAATCGGAACAAATAACCCAGCAAAGTCTCAAATGCCTATGGCAGAGCTTTCCAAACTGTGTTGTGACACATTAGTGTGTTGGCTGCAGTGTGTAGAGGTGTCTCGTGAATGCTCCCCATGCTCTTCCCAGGGCTGGAAAAGGGTTAGTTTAACTTTTGGTTTGCTAGTAAAACTTATTTACTGTGTCGCGAAATGATGCATGTCTAAGACGTGTGTTACCAACATGAAAAGTTTGGAAAGATCTGGCCTACGGGAATGCATGTCTTAAATATATTTGGGGCTGCTGCGAATTCAGCTCTGTCACTGGAGGTTCAGGAAGCCTCAGTGGCTAGAAGTGCCTTTGACCAACTTCCATGGCTACGGCCATTTGCTGACCAGGAAAGCCTTGTCAACAATTTTGCTGCAGCGTTCTGTACTAACTGCAGCAAAGGAAGCACCACATTGCAGTAACCCAGTATTGAAGTAACTGTTGGGAAATTCAAGCCCTTCTCATGAGAAGCTGGCAGCAGTCCCAGGCACCCGGCTTGATTCCCTGTTGACCTCCTTGGCTGCATTCCCCAGCCAGCGCAGGCAAGGTCTCGATCGGCGATTCTTCTCAAACATGAGAAGAACACACCCCTCTTCCCTGCCCCCCCCCCAGGCAGGGGAAAGAGATAGACAGAAACGTATTTACATGCTTTTATTTCTGTCTTTGCAGCGTTACAAAAAACATGACTGCTCTCTCCATACTCCAGCAGTGTTGTGACTAAAACTCCCTGTACAGCTCATATTACACTCTGAGGTAATTCCGGTGCTTCGCACTGTGAAATGACTGCCCCTCTGTTCCCACAGCAGTCCCAACATTCCCATCATGTTTACTCTTCAAGCTAGGACTTTGCAGCAGCATTGCTTCATTATCATAACAGTAACCAGCACATGAACTAATGTGACAAGGCTAACCACCTCTCTGGGAGGTAAGAAACTTATTAACATTTGAATAGAGATTCCCATAAAATAAAATATATAATGAAAACTTTGCATCAAGGATGTGTAACACACCTTGAGAGGCAGGGAGTTGTCCAAGTGAGGTGCCACCAATGGGGAAAATGTCTTCCAAGCCACTGCATAATAGGCAGTATCTATCAACCAGAACCATTAGAAGAGCCTCCCCTGCAGATTTTAAAAACTGGGTTAGCAGATTCTGAAAGATGTTCTCTTTCAAATATTTTTGGGCACCAGGTCATTTGCAGGGACAGAGTAGGAATATTTGTACTTTAATGTGTTCTGCACTATTGCTTTCCTCCATCCACCCCCACATCTGGCATTTGTTTATAATCGGCCAGGGGGCGGGAGGACAACCACCACCCTTGGATCATTTTCAGAAAGGCAATATTTATGTTGATTTCTTACATAAAATTATAAAATGTGAAAAAATGCATTTGATTCTTGAAATTGAATTTAAGAACCTTTTCCCCAAGGAAGTAATAATCCAGTCAACAGAGACTTGTCAGAGCAATGGCTTTACTGGCTTATTAATCAAAGAATGCTAATACTAAGCTTTAACTTTCAACTCCATGTTAACATTAAATAGCCTTTTTTAACATTATAGTTAAATAGTTTAATATAAGTACATTCATTAACACAAATTCACTGTGACTCCATGAGTGCAAAATGCATATTAATGATTATGCTGAAACTACAGTGATACCTCCGGTTGCGCACGGGGTCCATTCTGGAGCTCCAGTCGGATCCTGAGGAATTCGCAACCGGAGATGCCTCTTCTGTGCATGCGCACGTGGCAAAACCCGGAAAAATACTTCCAGGTTTGCCGCGTTCACATCCTGAAGGATACGCAACCAGTGGTGTGCATATCTAGAGGTACCACTGTACTCTTAAATCAATGGTACTGGGCACAATCCTCCAGAAATATCTTTCCTAAACCCCATTCATTTCAAGGGGGCTTACACAACAGTTTATTGTGGACAGGATGCATCACAAGCACATCAATGCTAATCTAGTGGCATTCCAATTCTGGAATGCACCCTCCTGCCAGGTGCAATTAGCAACAGCACTAACAGAGTTTCAACACTAGTTGAAAAAGTTGCTATTTACTAAAACATGTTGTTAAACTAGTGCCCACACTTGGCTGATGTAGCTATGATGTTACCATATTGTTTGATTTTATGTTCAGTTGTATTAAAATGAATTATGGGTTTACTGCATTCTAATGCTATTCCTCCCTCTGGGATTATGTGGCCAACGAAGAGCGGATTATTAATAATTTAAGTAAAACAAATAAATATATATTTCAGGAGTAGGGGGGCTATGGCATTCCAGCTGTTATTGGATTCCAACTCCCATAAACTCCAACAAGCATGGCCAATGATCAGAGATTATGAGAGTTGCAGTCCAACAACATTTGAAGGTCCACCAGACCTAATATAGCAGAAAATTTGTGCTAGACACTAACTTTCTTTTGAGGGTTCCCCATAGATACTAAGAGGAATAAATGACATATTAATGACGACCACTACATTGTTGAGACTGTAACACTAGAGAAAGCTGTGATACACAAAATGGGTTTTATGTAAAACTGAAGACATCACAAATGTTTTAATGGAAAATCCATTTTGGGGGACAGAATACAGAGACACTAAAGGTGACTGAGACAAAAATGAAGTCATTGCATGAGAGAAAAATTAAGCACACAATATCTGATTATTATTGCCCCCAGGACTTAAAGCATGGAGCCCTTGCCATCTCTCAAAAGCTGTGTGCACAGAGAGAAAATCATTTGGGGAAAGCAAGCAATTACATCAGTTCCATGGTCTAATGACACATAAGATATTTAAAAACATGAATGGGGGGGTACACCCTGCCTCACCCCTCATTCGGGAAAAGAAAGGTGGGATATTATTTAGTTTAAGATAGGATACTTCTAATATATGTAAAAACTTGTTACTAGACAGCCAATTGCTTGAGAAAGCCTAGGGCGGAGAAAACAGTAATCCAATAGCTCAAATAATGAAACAAATGGAACACTGTATCTCGTATCAGAATCCATTAGGACACAACCCTTGCCCCTGTGCAAAAGTCCAAATTAAGTTAATGTCTCTCTATGGGTTCACTGGGTTGTTTTCCCAATGTTGAATGGAAGACTTTGGCCCAATTACACACATTATAGATAGGCTCTTTCAGAATTAGAGCTCTAACACTCACATCCAGCTTATTTTCACGATGCTACCACAGCATCTCTAGGTGGTCTGAATTCACTTTCCACAGATGATTACATTTTTTTTTCTCTCAATAGAAACTACATTAAATTACTTTATTTGTACAGTATACAATTCAACACATACCCAGGGACCAAAGTGACAATGGTCAATTTATTGTTAAATAAATTCCGGAAGTGGGACCTTGTGTAGTAAAGAGAAATAATTGTGGCTTGGCTTAGTATTTTTTAACAAAATAAAACAATAACATAAAGTTGTAAGCAAAGTTGTAAGATCCCATTCGCATCCCGAGGTACCACTGTATGCGATTTCACATTGGATATTCTTTCCCAATTCTGTAACTCTATTTATTTTAAATATTGGCTAGAAAATGAAAAAATGCAAGTTTTTATATGTGTGCAATATCTCTGAGTGGGAATTATTCATTGCTTTTTCAAACTCAAAATGCCACTACAATTTTATAGATTTCTTTCTGAAGAACTATAATAGCAACTCATAGCGAATTAAAGGATGCAAGCTTTAAAAATAGGCAATCATGAAGCTCTCAATAACAATGAGGTACTACATGCAAATGAATTCCTCAGATTTAAGAACTTTTCCAATCTTCCTAAAGGCAAGTGACTTTTGCTATTCCAGAAAATCAGAAGGCTAAAATAGCAAATGAATATTTGCTAAATTAATAATGGCGTATTCAAGGCATCTTTGAAATGATGATAATATTTCCAGATTTTCAGCTTAACCAAACATCAGCTGGGATGCATCTTTACTCCTCGCATCAGAATTCACTGCATTAAATCTGTGGGGTACATCAGGTGCATATTTGTATCCACACTGCAGTGCTTTAAATGCATGTGTTGAGATGTTCATCCTTATCCTTATCCTTGACTGGCTTCAGCTAGAAGTCGGGCATTTAATGTGGCTGATTCTATACTGTGGAATACTCTTCCATTCAACATTTGATCATCATCATTATCATCACTTCATTTGTACCCCGCCCTTCCACAGTTAAAAACAATGCTCAAGGCAGCTTACAACATGACAAGATTTACATAATGACAAAATTAGCATCCTTGCTAACTCACACATCTTTTGAAGACCTTTTTGTGCTGGTAGGCCTATTCAGTTGTTTAATTTTTTTCATGGCCAGCCAGTCATTTTTTAGATCATGTTGTATTGTTTTTATGGGTTTCATGTTTTATTACACCTGTAGATGCTCTTGTACATTGCTTCAATTTTTTATATTAGTTTATATTTTTATTTTTAAAGAATTAAAAATAGTGAGAAGATATTGAAAATTAACCTCCTTTTGAAGAATTGTCAAAACCACCAGCACTACCCATCTGCAAATATTTTTATCACACAGTGGCTCCTCCTTGCACCAGCACCTTGTGAAAATGGATGGAATGCCAGTGTGGGAGGAGCCACAGTAAGGGCTCTTCCCATATTGCCATTTCATAGAGCAACAAAGAAATGTATTTTAATGGCTCCCACAGCACAAAGCTCAAATGAGGGAAAGGTCCTTATGCTACGGTTATATACCTCCCACTGTATTTTGTTATCTCCTGATGAAACTAATGGAACTGAGATTTGGTTGTACCATGTATACAGGAAAGTGTTGTTGATGGCATCAAATCAGAGAGGGCCTCAACCTACCTTTGGCCACTACTCCAAACACAATCAATACTATTATCATTCCACTCAATATAATGGGACACACAATATGGCAACCATAAATAGAAAGTATATTCTCACATACAGTCTGTGATAACATTTGCTATGTCTTTGGAGAATACAGAATGGGGAGTGAAATTTATATCAGTGATCCTGACAAGACACGAGTGCCCTTCATTCAACATTCATGCTGACATAATTGTCCACCCTTGTGGTATAATAACCTATGGGATTAATGCAGATAGATGAACAAAATGAGCTACAAAAATCTAATCTACGGCGCGATGCCGAAGGTAACATATTACAAAGGTTTTGCATGAATGCTGCTCATTAAGTACATGTGCTGCTCTCCTGGCTTGCCGCTGTCGACTGCCTTCATAATGAGATAATCATTTACTGGAGATAACAAATATACCCAACTGGCAGTACCTGAACTTCCTTCATCCGAGTTTCAACACACTCCCATTTCAGAAATTCAGTTTAGAGCTTTTTTTATACTAATACTAACCTCTTCTTTCTCTCCATTTGTTCCCTTGTTATATTTCACCTTGTTTAAGCATCATGTTCCTTCCTTCACTAATTCTCTTGTTCCCTTTTCTCTGGAACTCACTCTTGCCAGCCACATCTCTCCCTCTTTACAGCATTACAGAAAACAGCTCTTTGACTTTTTAATCTCTGCCTCTCCTCCTTTCTTCTTCCTTTTGTGTCTCTTCCCCTTTCATTATAGTCTTATGCTTTTGGATCATGCAAATATATGGCTAGGTGTTTCTTCTTTACAATGTAACCATTATACAGTGCTTCACTTTTGAGACACTTTCTAATTTTTTTAATGCTAATGATGATTGTTGATATCAACAACCTCAGATATGCAGATGACACAACCTTGATGGCAGAAAGTGAGGAGGAATTAAAGAACCTTTTAATGAGGGTGAAAGAGGAGAGCACAAAATATGGTCTGAAGCTCAACATCAAAAAAACGAAGATCATGGCCACTGGGCCCATCACCTCGTGGCAAATAGAAGGGGAAGAAATGGAGGCAGTGAGAGATTTTACCTTCTTGGGCTCCATGACTACTGCAGATGGTGACAGCAGCCATGAAATTAAAAGACGCCTGCTTCTTGGGAGAAAAGCAATGACAAACCTAGACAGCATCTTAAAAAGCAGAGACATCACCTTGCCAACAAAGGTCCATATAGTTAAAGCTATGGTTTTCCCAGTAGTGATGTATGGAAGTGAGAGCTGGACCATAAAGAAGGCTGATCGCTGAAGAATTGATGCTTTTGAATTATGGTGCTGGAGGAGACTCTTGAGAGTCCCATGGACTACAAGAAGATCAAACCTTGCCATTCTTAAGGAAATCAGCCCTGAGTGCTCACTGGAAGGACAGATCCTGAAGCTGAGGCTCCAATACTTTGGCCACCTCATAAGAAGAGAAGACTCCCTGGAAGAGACCCTGATGTTGGGAAAGATGGAGGGCACAAGGAGAAGGGGACGACAGAGGACAAGATGGTTGGACAGTGTTCTCAAAGCTACCAGCATGAGTTTGACCAAACTGCGGGAGGCAGTGGAAGACAGGTGTGCCTGGCGTGCTCTGGTCCATGGGGTCACAAAGAGTCGGACACAACTAAACAACTAAACAACAACAACCATTCCACCAATCTTAGTACCTCTCATCTCTCCCAGAAAGCAAGTACTTTGCATGTGAATTCCCTCCTTTCCTCATTCTGTTTATCTGAGCCTTTAAGGGTCAGCCTCTGCTCCACGTCCACAAAAGGTATCTATCTCTCCACCCATAGTTTCTGCCCACCATCACCACTCCATTGAAAACAGTAAGTGAAATGCAGGAAACATGAGCAGGTGGCTTGTGTAATCTCATATGAGTCTTTTCTACTTTACATATTTCTGTATTTGCATGGCACACCACAACAACCATATATTTTTTTTCTCTTAAACCATTATTTATTTTCATAAAATAAAATTATGATTGCAACCCTGGTGTGATTATTACTCGTTCACTAGAGCTGACACACTAATAATATTATTCTTTAATCAGTGGCAAATCCTGCAAAGTAAGCAAAATACTTATGGTCAATGGGAGCCTGTCTACAGCATGTAATTGTCTTGGAAGTAAAGATTCCAAGAACAATACTACCAACTTGTGCCCCCCCACATTAACTTTTTTCCGTGGTTACATCTGTAAGAGGTGTGTTCATGTGCATCTGTGCTTAGGTTCACATGCAGATATCTTAACAAAGTCCAACTTTCTCAACCATACTACATTTGGTCTCTATTTAGTAGGAGCACTTTATCTGTACTTTTTAAAAAAGGGGTGGAAAGAAGCAAAGTCATTATTCTTTTCTTCTGAAAAACTATTTTCACTTTAAAGTGAAACTTTAACTTGGGGACTTATTTTGTTATATGATCAGCATTTTCTCCCCACTAGAATGTCATCATGTTACAAATGCCTAAGAAATTATTGATGGTATTTTCATAGGCACAAAATTAATATTTGCAAAATGAAAAAATAAATCTAAGAATTTTAAAGAGAATTTTATATTAAGAACATTTCTGGCAATTTGCAGCTTTAAAACCGAGCTCTTGCTAGGACCATCCACCCACCCCATTCTGCCACTAGATTTAAAGAATGATGGCAGCTATTAGTGTTTTGACAATGACATTAACAACTTATCAAGCTGATACTAAAAGGAACAGAACAACTGTAAAATGAGTACTAAATTCACTTGAAACCTATAAGCAGTGTTAGCAAACTTATTATTTCCCTTTCCAATAGAAGTATTATGCACTGCATGCTGCAGAACAGCCCATAAGACCTTAACTCATTTCAATATTTATGCAGAAGGCTACCGATCAATGACAGTTTTATAGGTCTAAATTAAAAATGAACACAGTTGCAATGCTATGATGTATGCTGTCTTCATCAAGGCAGTTTCCTTTGTGAATTTGATTGAACACAACTATCACTTTTATTTCACTACTGTATGCCCTGATACAACTTAAATCATCTAAACGTATTAACTACAGCAGTTAATACAGAAAAAGAACTGCCATAAACCTAGACAAAGACTATGGACCAGGCTTTGTGCTATTTTGCATTGTGCATGAGTTCTGCTACCAATTCTTCATCCCACAAGAAGTGGATGTAAAACATGCCATTTGATGCAGTGGGACTTCGTCCTCATTGTACCACTGTGAATTATAACAAAAGGTTACAACAGAGGACAACAAAGGGTCAAGTCCTATGAGCAACTATAATTTAAGTTCAAAAAGGGATCCCGTGAGTATTCTGTGCTAGAGCTATCTATGGCTTTTGCCTTAATGAACCTTGCCTACTGCTGGGTCTTTGCTTATGCCACACCAGATTACAGTGGTACCTCGGGTTACATACGCTTCAGGTTACAGACGCTTCAGGTTACAGACTCCACTAACCCAGAAATATTACCTCATGTTAAGAACTTTGCTTCAGGATGAGAACAGAAACCATGCAGCGGCATCAGGAGGCCCCATTAGCTAAAGTGGTGCTTCAAGTTAAGAATAGTTTCAGGTTAAGAACAGACCTCCGGAATGAATTAAGTACTTAACCTGAGGTACCACTGATATGGGTTAATTTACTAGAGGTGCTGGATGGGAAGAGCAATCATAGAGGTCTGCATTAGTCAATATACCCCTCCCAATCATACAATTCCACAACTGAATAGGGCAGGTTGTGCAAAACATAGTCATGCCAAAGGAAATCTGCCTACCTAACTTTTCCTGCTAAGTCAGCATACCATATAATAATACCCTTATTTGCATCCCATTTCTGCAACCTGGGTGCAAAAAAAATATGGGATAACTGAATGTCAGCAAATAAGAGGCATTTGGCATTGATCCCGGGGGAAAAAAGACTTAAAGCCGTAGTTATTCAAGTTCCAACACAAAATTGTACCCAGTACACAAACTTAACTGGTTGCAAATCCATATATTAGGCTGCAGAAGCAAATGACAGACTGGGCTCCAGACAGACCAAAAAGATGCCCATTTTCCATCTATGTTATGTCAGCATATCAAAGGGACACAAAAGAGCATATGTTTTAGAGAATCATTAAAACCTGATTTTTAAAAAATCCACATTTTTTTTTGTTTGGTTTTGCTTTTGGAAGGGAGTGTTATACAAAAATATTTTAAGAAAAAAAATACTTTTGTTTACTACCCCATTAAGTTATGCTTCCCATGTATGAGATAAAGTTGGCTTGAAAAATCAAACAAAGTAAATCCAATTTCAGAGTGTTTCCCATTATGCATACCAGCCTTAATTTTTCATACCTACATTTTTAAACCAGGTATGAAGTTTTTACATTAATCTGGAAATATAAAATGCAGTTCCTTGCCACACAATACTTCTACAAGAGTGCCTACAAAAGCCATTTACTCCATTGATTCCAGTACTTAAACTCTATTTCACATACAATACAAAATACATGTAGGGCAGGCTACCCCAGCACTAGTCAAGGTTGTTTAATAAAAATATATGGCAGGCGAATGATCTTATTGAGCTTTCTCCTCTAATGTGGTTTACAAACACTGATTCACAGGCCTCAATTCAGACACCACTCTATGCTTTAGCAAGGTTAACAATGGGTTGGCATACTACAATGGTACCTTGGTTTTTGAACGTAATTTGTTCTGGAAGACTTAAGAGTTCTGAAACTTTCGAAAACCGAAAACCCAATAGCTGACAGCTAGGCCTCAGGATCTTGCACTCAGCGGAAGCTGCATGGAATGTTCGACTTCCAAGGTGTGTTCAAAAACCAAAGCATTTACTTCTGGGTTTAAGGTGTTCAAAAACTGAATTTTTTGTCAACAGAGACGTTCGAAAACCGAGGTACCACTGTATCTGAATGACAAACAAAGTTTGTGATCAGTCAGCAAACCAGAAATATAGATCATAGTTTGAAATTAGTTTGCAAACCATAGCTTGTGCTAAGTGTTTTGGCATAATGTAACAATTAATAAACCATAATTTGAACTGTTGTCCTGCATTTGAACTAATAAAAATAAGCACTGCTGAAAAATAAAAGCAAGGGACTAATTTATTGATGTTGCTGAGGTTTAAAAATAAAGGACTGTGAATATTACTATCCCAAGCTCTTAACGCACAAGTGTATTCTTATCTGAGGCTTATTTGCCCAAAATTCTCACTCTGCTTGGAATGCAAAACAAAACAATTCTGCCAGATTTACATGCCGTGGAGATCAGGTGAGGTTCCTCTGTGGATAGCAAATTAATCAGTTTTAAAGTCTGGAAAAGGTTTCTCCACCTCATCAAGCCAACTTACATAGGGAGACAGCATGTGGCCTACCAGATAACTGAGCCATCTTAGCTCCTTCTATTTTAGAAAAGCCTACCTCTGGTTATTTACACATCACTTTTTCTGTGCAGTAGTGCTAGAATGCTAATCTATCTTCAAAATAAAGTGCACATGCCCAAAGAATTAGAACCAATAAACTATAACACCTTTCTGAGAATTCTCCAATAAGGCTTGTAGTTCAAAATGCAATTTGTAATTGAGCCAATGGGGAGACTCATTGCTGCTCTAAACAATACTGCTCTAAACCATAGTCTGCCTATTGTATATTTATAAATTTAAATCATGGTTTGGGTTCAAACCTATGGTTAGTGCAAGCCATGGTTTAGCATGGTATCTGAAGTGAGATACGACATTTTAGCTGAGACCTATTTCAGTCAGGAAGCTACTTCCTGTCTCCTTATGTATTAGGGAGGTGCCTAACTATTTTGTGGGCTGGCAAAAAATTACATTATAAAAAGGGGGGGATGGCAATCTAATATCAAAACAGAGAAAACAATGGACAGAAATAATGAATTTCCCTGAACCAATCTCCCCTTTCACGACCTCATCATGCAGCAGCTGCCTATCAATTTCCAAACAAGCAATAAATATTAAAATGATTTTTTTTGCATGTATTATCAAAGCTCCTGACATCAATTGTTTTCACAAATGTTTTCTCCTGCAAGCTCTGAACGCCTCTTCATCAATCTTTTATCAAAAGCAATCTTGTTCTGATTTCTCTCTTATCACAAAAGCTCCTTCTTCACATCTCCCTGTCTTTCTAGGCGAAAGATACATGAATATCATTTTACACTCCACTGTGGCTGCATCTCCATCGATCAGCAAAATAAAAAAAGATTTGAAGAATGTGTCGTGACCCTGCAGAGCTCCAAACAACAGAAACACATGTAATGATTCCACTGTGCCTGATACGCTGACAAAAGAGGGAAGCATGTGAGCATGTCTCCACAAATGTGTTTGCACTGCTTTTCTCCTTTTCTTTCCAAGGGATGCTTCCATGGAAAAGCATCTCCAAGCAAGGACACAGAAGAAGATTTTACAGTGCACTTAATTTCTTGATACCTTCCTGACATGCCCATTGAGCTTGAAAGAAAACAAACATCTATCAAAGTTGTCGTACTGAGAAACCCCAGAACTGTCAACCTAGCTTGCCTGACCTCAAAGTCATAATATGTTTCATCAAACCTATAATGTGTTGAAAGTTGTTGTATTTGTTATATTTACAGAAGAGTTTACTATTTTAACTGATTTAATTGTTTTATGCTATTTTAATTTGTTAGTCACCCTGTGACCATTTGGTAAAGGGCAGTACAGAAGTACCAAAGTTATACAGTGGTACCTCAGGTTAAGTACTTAATTCGTTCGGGAGGTCCGTACTTAACCTGAAACTGTTCTTAACTTGAAGCACCACTTTAGCTAATGGGGCCTCCTGCTACCGCCATGCCCATGGAGCACGATTTCTGTTCTCATCCTGAAGCAAAGTTCTTAACCTGAAGCACTATTTCTGGGTTAGCGGAGTCTGTAACCTGAAGCATATGTAACCTGAAGCATATGTAACCCGAGGTACCACTGTAAACTGTAATGAGGGTGGTTTAGAAAAGGCTATTACATCAGCATTGTAGTCCCATTTACAACATACATTTAAAGTGGAATCATACCACTTTAAACAGCCATGGCTTCCCCCAAAGAGTGCTGGAATTGTAGTTTTTAAGGGTGCTGAGAATTCCTAGAAAACCCCTATTCCTCTTACAGAGCTGCAATTCCCAGAATTCCCTGGAAAGAAGACTATTAAACTGCTTTTGGACTTATAGCTGTGTGCACTCCCCCATAATTATTTGGAGGAGTCATGCCTGTCTAAAGTGGAGCCTTAGAGCTGGGATTTATTTTTATTCTTTTAGTATGCTAACCACAGCCAATAAAGAATCCATTGTGAGTCCTCCTTAAAAATCAAATATACCTGCAAAGACCTTTACAGCTCTCAAATGCATTTTGTAACCTCATTCTTTCATTCAGGACACATAGGGACCCCACTTTCACTTTGTCCTCAACATTGTCATTCTCTCCACACCATAGGCTGTAGCGAGTGAGGGAGCTGTTCACACACTGGTAATACGGATCAGCACTACAGCACTGCAGTTATCTGATTTATTAATTCATTTTGGTTGTCTGAACATTATCTTGAATAAGATCAAATGCCTGCTTACATGTGCTGATCCAGATATATCATAAGTTGCAAGCACATCAGTCTCCCCTCAAAAAAAACGGGATACGGGACGTTATTGGAAGGAAATATGTGTTCTGCAACTGTTTAACTGAGCCTGTCCCCCAATTGTTATACCATTTGCCGTATATTGAGATTTATGTTAAGTCTAGACTTGCAATAAAGCATTAGATGTCTCTCCCTTTGGAAAGATAAAATAAAATCATGGTATTCAAGTCTGAAGCCCCCTTTAATTCCTTCCGAAGGCAAACAAAATTTATAATCCCTCCATTTGATTTTCTTTTAACCACTTGACTTCAATGGCATTCCCTCCTGTGCATGTGGAAGAGCTCCAGGATCTGACCGTAGGCAGTTTGCATTGGCAGGTTTTAGAAAATCCGCGTCTTGGGATACCTGAAGGAAGTAGAATCAGCTACTGAAAAACCGCTCTCTCTTCTTCTTTTTAAGAAAAAAAATATTACTTGCCATGTTCATCCAGAAAAAGTAACAACAAAAACACTGATTTTTCCCTTACATCAAAATCTATTCATTGTCTTCTTTTGACACTGCACTAACCCCTTCCCTGCAACAAAACTAGTAAATTACTTAGCAACAGGTAATGTTATTCAGAGATTAACTAAGCCATATGAACTTGCCCTGGGACAGCCAAAGTCAGATGAAGCACACTCTGGCCAATGGAGGCATGCTGTCCAACAACAGTTAATAATAATTTAGTTATTTTGAAACAAACAATTCACAATGATAATTGAAAGGTGGATAAAACAACATTTCTAAAATTCAGCTAAAACACTTTGGAGCCTCACAGTTATGGCAGACTAATATAAGCAGCTGGGCTAGTGAGTTGCAGAGGTCTAGAAAGTCTATATAGGCTTTTGTTCCAAAAATCATAGGATCAGTCCAATACTTATTGGTGGATTAAGACTTTTATTTTAGTTAGCTTTCAATGTCTGATCTGTCTTTTATTAATTGTGATCTGTCTTCTGCTCTTAAATATTTCAGTTCTTTAAAACTATTTTGTCTCATCTGACGTTTCAATGTTTGATGTTGATGATGGTTTAATTTTATGACTTTCTATTTGATTATTATTATTTTTACATACAAAGCTTTTCACTATTCCAAGAAGGAAGGCAGAGTAAAATAAATAAACTAAACTAAAAGGATACATATTATCTTGTAAGAGCTCAGGTTAAGAGACTCCATTTGAACAACTAAAAGCATAGCAACACACACACACACACACACACACACACACACGTATAAAACCCAAATACACCCAGTATTTGCATTTCCTATGGAAAATTAAAATAACAAACACAATTGCACATATAGTGACTTGATTTTTCTGTTTCTCCTCATTCCTCAGGGTCAAGTAGGAATTATTTCTCACTGCTTAACTGTTAGTATTCCCTCTCCTCTTTAAAGAGAAAGCATGTTTGTATCTCTCCTGGAGAACATATTATTTATGGAAAGTCAGAGCTAAGAGGAGGTCTGTTCCCTCTGTCCTGAAGGCTGCCATTTTAGTTATCATCTGAATCTCTCTGTCAGGGAGTTTATGCATTCTTCCTGAAGAGATCTGACTTCCACTCTGCTAATCTTACCCTGTCTGTTAACAGTTTATCATCCCCAAGCTTTAAAACTGTCTCCAAATTGAGAAGCAACAGAGAGATGAACTTAATCTTCTGGACATTCAGTGGGCAATGGCTAGTGCTACCCTGAGTTTCAGCAAGATATAATAGTTTGTGAGGCATCATCCTCTTCATTTCTGGAATAATTTTCACATGTACTTAAAACATGCATTCTTTCATTTATGAATTATCAATGAACATCTGAAAACACAAAGCAACTGTGGGTTTGTTTAAAAGGTAATGGGAATGAGAATTGAAGACACTTTGTAACAAGGCATCTCTAAGCGCTAAAAATATACTGTACACAAAGTATTACATAGGATTCACAGTTACATCTAAGTGAACTGTTGTATATCATCACCACTCTTCTTGAGGTAGAACATGGTCTGAACTTCGTACTAAATAGATTTTTCCATGGATTTGCTGCTGACTTTGATAAAATTCTACATAAGATGTAATGGTTTCAAGGGTTCTATTTATCTCCTGGGGTTGGGAAAAAACAATGCCCTGGCTATGTGAACATTCCTCAGGAGCACTATATTTCTGGAAATGTAATAAATGCTATTAGAATACACTGCTTTTTTCTTTCTTTTTAAAAGTGATTAATAGTCACAGCCTTTGGATTGAAGGCAGGTTTAAAATGTAGATGGTAATCCAAAGGTGGTGATGATAATTTTTGTGGGTGGCAATTGAACCTGTAACCCAGACAAATAATAGTACACCTGAACTAATTGGGAGCTTACTTCAGAGTATGCATGTATAGGATTCTGCTGTTGAACTTTTGTCTATCAAAGAGATGCCACAGATATCTCATCAACATGGCAGTGGCTCTATGTAGCTATTTTTCTGTTCTTTTTTTTTTTTTTTTTTTTAAAGAGATGTCTCCTCCCAGTGAAATTTCTTCCTACTAAACTTAAACATCTGACCCCTGTGTAACTAGGGGTACTATTGTGATTATAGCATCTAAACTCAAAAAGTGTTGCAAACAGACTTATGCTCAATCAGTTTGTCTGCTGCAACAGTCATGCCATTTAAAAACTGTCGTTAATACCTTATTTATTACTTCAGTGTAAAAGGATAAACCCTTTGAGGGACCACATTCCCATATGAGAAACGCCCTTGGATCACAGGCAAACTCAATTACACACTGTGTCATTCTCAGAAAGCCTCCTGGAATCTCTGTTTCTGGGGTGCTGTCATAATTACAGAGCTATGAGCCCCGTAACATGACAAATTAATACACCCAGCTGTTATGATGCAAAGTTCAATCCGTAACTTGAGTCCCTAGAAATAACATTCAAACATCTGGCCCTCCACATTATCTACATGGATAAGAAAATATATATATATATTAACTGATTTGGCTAATCTGTGGATATCAGTGAATTCCTGGGCAAGCAGAATCTGTAGCTTTTGAAGGTGGGGGAAAAAATAATCTCATTATGTGGAAGCAGAGACAGGTTTACTGACACTATGATGGAAAGTGACAATTTTTGCTTATCCGGAAGCTTGGAATGATGAGGCAATGTTTTCAGCTATTATTTCTAAGCTGAATAGAACATTTCCCAAATACCATGCATGGTCATACCTCTTCTTCTGACAGCATTGTCATGTGAATGGCGGAGCATGACCTCTGTGTTTCTGAGTCTTAAGACATGATTGAAGCTTCACCATCTTAAGTTCTCACATTATGATTTAATGATGGAGGAGGGGAGAAACCCAGAAAAATAGACGCAAAGAACTACTGTCATCTTGGTCAGATAACTTGGGAAGAGTAAAATGGAAAAGTCAATTTGGGCTTGTTTATAAACACTAAGAAAACTCATCTGGGGCAGCCCTGTGGTTACAGTACCACAGAGGCTGTAATGTATATATCCTTACAGGATTATGCAGAATCTGGGCTGCTTACACACATACATACACCCCAAAAGTAGGACCAAAGAAGACACAAATTTGTGGAAGAATTTCATATACCTATGTATTTGACTAGGTGCAAATTTAGGGGGGAAAGATTACTACAATAGAACTACATTGCAACTCACCATAGTAGGGAAGACTATAACCGGATGATTGGTGTGCCTGCTCACTCTGCTGTCATTGAGCAGGCTGGTGGTGAGTGAGTTCAAGGCCCCTGCTCTCCCTTCTTGTGGTTCTTTATATTTAAATCAGACAGCCTTTCAAACCAAATACTCCTTCAAGTAGAGGTCTGTCCTTTGCAAAATATGATGCATGGACACCCTAACACACGAACACATTTCCCCTTCTTGTACCCATTTGAATCACCTCTAGGAAGATGATCCCATTGCCTCTTTAGAGACAAACACTCCCTATCAGGACTTTAAGCACAAATGAACTAGGCTTAACTGTTTTACAACCAAAGAAGGCCCATACACCCTTAACAACAACAGTAATAATAACAGAAGCAAATAAAACACATACAAATTGGAAGGATAACCAAGGACACCAGAAAATTACAGTTGTGTGTGAGAGGTGGAGTGGGAGCAACTAGTTACAGTTTCAATACTTCTTTTTTTTGTCAAACCAATTTCCTTTTTGTTTGCAAGACGTAAATCACGAAGTGTGCTGAAGCAGTGCAAATTATTGCTAATATTAGCAGGAAGAACTTTTATGTATAAACTTGTGTAGAGAAACACAGGCATCAGAGCTGTTTAACTACATGAGGTTGTGCTTTCAAAAAAAATATTTCAACTAAATTTAATATCAAAATGCTAAAACTTAAAGCACTCAGATATATCATGAAGATTTATGGCACTTTCTGGAGAACTTTAATTCCCCAGGCCAACAAATTGATTTCACTCATCCATACACCAAGATTCTTTCTACTGTGACAGTATGGTCATTTCCAGTTTAATACGACTTGCCCATTTAATAATCAAGCTAAATGGGTGGGGATTTTTTTTGTGGGGTGTCTAAAAATATATCAAAATATAGGAGCTATTTTTTATTGTGAAAAAAGAATTGATTAATCCATCAGCAGCTGACATCCGCTAACATGATAGAAAGAAAACAACCTATGCTTGCAATCTGCTTCCTTTAAAAGGTTTGAGACTGATGACAATACTTAACAAACAAACCATGAATATAATATGATCACGCTGATTTATTTATTGCCTATCCCACCCAAATTCTCATAGACTGCAACAGCGTGGAAGAAAATTATACAAAAATACAAGGTGTGCTAAATTCATATACAATAGGCTTCATCACAGCCTACAAAAGACAAGCCTAGGGGAGAGGAAAGAACAGGAGGCTTCATAATTGTGGAATAATTGTGGTTCGCTGCAATGGGGAGGAAACACTATATTTTGCTCTTTGGAAACCAGTTTATCAAGGACAGACTCTTCCTCTCCATCACAGTGCTGCTGTGGGGCGGAAGACAACTTTCAAAGGCAACTCATCATGATCTTGCAAAGGCACCTCTCCTTCCTCTTGTGCACTGCCCTTACTAGCAGGTTGGAGGTGCTCAGGAAACAAGGAAGGAGCATTGATAGTGCTCTAGTCTAAAGGAAGAAGTAGCACTTTTGTAAGGCCGGGAAGAGGCACCTTTACAAAGTACAGATTTAGATTTGGGCTCTATGAACCTGATCTGGCCTGGGGGTTCAACAGCCTGCACTGATCTTGAACAAGACAAAAGCTTGACTACAGTTCATAGTTAAGAAGGCGAGAGCTTAAACTTGAGTCCTGGGTTCAGATGGCATGCTAAGCCAAACCTTGATTTAGCGCAGTGCACGCAACAGTAAAACGGATCAGGGAGGAACAAAGCAGCACAAAGTTTGTGGATTCCATTCGCTGGTGCAACCTCAACGGTCGGTACCTCATAATCTCAAACAAACACTTTTAGCAGTATTTTTTGAAACTAAAAGTGGCACTTATCTGTTGCTTTATTGGTAGCTAGAGAGCTTCAATAAAATAGCATTTGTTTAAAATAATATCTGAGGTTTCGATTTTACTTCTATTATTTTTATAATGCAAAGTGTTTTAAAAAAACAAAAAAAAACCCAAGCTAATTAATAAAAATGCTAGATCTTCTGTATCAGTCACTGTGTAGGGTAGATTAAGGAAGAATTTCTTTAAGTAATTCAACTATTTTTAGCTCCTAGCCACAGGGGACTGACCACTAAGAGACGCACCATTCCTAATCTGTCTCTCGACTCTGGCCCCCTCCCAATCAAATCTACACATTTTTAGAGTACTGAAAACTATGTTTTGGTTTTTATCATATAAATAGATCACTGCAAATGAGAACCATTTCCACACTGGTGGAATAATCCCTCGACATTTGCGCTCAGCATGACTCAACAGCAGGAGATAATATCTACCTTCCATTTTCTTCCAGTACTTTAGCAATTTCACACTGTGAGAGAAAATGTTCCCAGGAGACCAACTGGAGCTCTGTGCCACCCTGCCCATTCAAGCTGAGTAGAGTGTGGAAGAGAGTTCTTATCTGCATATCAATGCAATCCCTATATTTTCTGATTGCTCCCTCCAGGATCCAAGTTATGGGAAAAACAAAGGTCACATAATGATGGCTATATAGTCTATATAATTCACATGAAAATGGGGGGTGGGACATTGCAAAGCAGCATGAACATGTGTATTAAATACTATGCTGAGGGCTTCTTCACAGTAGTTTGCTTTAACTCCATAATCCATTATATCTTCCACCACATAATATTGTAGGGCCCATGCAAAATGTCTGAGTGGATAAGAAAGGCTTCCACTTGCTTAACTCACAGGGAGCAAAAATGGAGATGAGAAGCTGATCTAGAGATTTCACTGCCTTCATTTGAACAGCAACAGGAAAACTGCAAGTGGCTGCTTGTCTGCCAGGATAAGACACAGAAGCCACAACCCAGGGAAGAGGCCAAATCGAGGTTTCCTCCTTGGTTAGTAGCATTCAAAACACAGGACAGGGATGGCAAGAGAATAATGATGCCTTCTACTGGGCCCAAATGTTCTCTTTAGGCAGAGGGTTGCCAAGGCTGTCCCATCTCAGCACCAGGTTGCTGGAGTTGGAATGACCACAGCCTTCCAGCCACCACTACAAAATAAAGCTGTCAGTCTGGTGAATTGATTCACAGCTGTCAATCTGGTGACTTGATTCGACCTAAATAACCTGAACATGCTCCTTTACAGACAAGAGTTGTGCTATTTATTTATTTATTTATTTATTTATTTAATTATTTATTTAAAAATTTATATATCACTTTCTCAAGTTGTTTACAGAGAGATGGGGGGGGGAGAGGAAGGTAGAGAGAAATTTAGTATCAGAAACTGTTCTGCCCACACAGGGTTCAGTTATTTAGTGATAGCAAATCTGTGTTTTAATATTAGGTAGAAGGAATAACAATACTGCCCCTTTAAGAAAAGATAGTGCCTTTCCCCCTTTTTAGATCCCAAGGCGGGTTGGGAAATGTAGGCACAGCAATATTCTACTTTCTATTGGCTCTGCCAGAGAGCAGGAAAATACCTCCCTTTTATTGACTTTGGCCAGAGCGGGAAGAAACCTCTCTTCCTCCTTTGTAATCTAGTGGCAGTCTAGTTATGGCAAGCCCAAGAAGGGTGAGCTCACTTTTGTCCTTACAGAGCTCCACAGAGAACTTAATAAAAAGCTTCTAACCATCTTCATATAGAACCATAGAACGGCCTATTGGAATGTGAGTAATATTTCTATATGGGCCTTGATTATCTTCAATAAATCTATGTATGAGAGCTTTGTGGAACTTTGTTAATACTATCCAGAACGAGAGAGAAATCTCCAGACGGAACAGAGACCATCAGCTAACCATAATGGAAAGATGTGTCCTTAATAGCCAGCCTTAACTACGGCACCAGTCTTAACTATGGCACATTCTGTTTTTCAGCAGATGTTTCAAGGTTGAAACAGAAGGTGCCTGCTGAATCTCTAGTGGCTGAATATTCCGCAGGAGTAAGCTGATAACACTAAAGGTTCTATTCTGTGCTGATGTCAAATGAGTCTTTCCAAAAACATCCCTGCACATGATCTCGGGGATCTAGATGGAATATAAGGGTTTAGGTGGTCCCGAAGGTGCAGTAGATGAGCAGCCAGTTTTAACAATGTTTAGCAGATGTTGTAACAATGATGTTGTTAGTCTTTCACTCCTCCCATTGCAAGGATCATCTGATCCTATTGTTTGCTTTCTGTTCCATGAGAAAGGAAGCCTGTCTATGTGACTTCTACCTCTGGTACTATTGTATTTTTTTCTTTCTGCTCTTTCTTGCGATAAGACAGAATGTCTGTATGAGGGCTGCTCCTCTCATACGTGTTTGTTATGTTCTTTAATCTGTAATTAGTAGTATGCCCAGATACCTCCTCACCTCCATCTGCGCTGCTTTTACTCTGCTATACTGGGTGCTCACAAGAGAGCAGCTGTGAGTCCCAGAACACCAGGACAGTGTAGCTGTTCCAGTTGCCGGAGGAGGCCATGGGGCCTGCAGGAGTGTTCCATTAGATGTAGAATGTTGTTTGGCCCCACCAGCAATCTGGCTCCTGCATTCTAGACCACCTGCAGCTTCCAAACCAGGCCCAAGGGCAGCTCCACATAGAGCACATTGCAGAAATAGAGCACATTGCCTCGAGGTTACCAACTCATGGACTTTAGTGGCCAGGCTATCCCTAACCAAGAATGGATATTCTAGCTGGCGAGCCAGACAAAACTAGTAAAATGCATTCCTAGCCGCTGGGACTTCTAATTACAAAGCTATGCACTTGTTGCTCCTTCAGGGGTAATGCAACCCTAAAAAGAATGAGTAATTTGCCAATCTCACAGACACAGGAACGATCCACCTAAAGAGCCTCCATTTCCCCAGGGCTCAAGCACAGTTTATTTGCCCTCATCCAGTCCACCCAGAGCTGCCTGCGCTGCTGGCAGAACTGTCCATACTGCGCCCCCTAGCCACGGACAAATTAGCTCTTCATTCTGCCTCTCCTCCAACCCCCAACCTCCTATTCAATTAAACTTCTATGTAAAACCATTTCTTATGAGGCAATAATCAATATTGATATTTATGGACATATTTTTAGCTGATTTTGCGTCCCCCCATCACCTGCGCCCCTGGCAGGGGGCCACCTCACCACCCCCTAGCTATGGTCCTGTGTCCACCACCTGATAATACACACACTAGATTGAAGGCAAGGCATATGGAGTAACAAGGAAGCATTGTGGAAGTCTGAGCGCTGCTTGGAAACTGAGACTTTATAGCGTGCTGGATAAGGCCCCTTCAGGAAGAGAATGTCCCCTCCCCACAAACAGGGAACATGAGTAACATCTAATTAAACAAATAAATTTTTTAGACTTTGTTGTGTTAAAAGATATTACCTAAAGGCTAATCTCAAAGCAGACTATTTCTTTCCTTTTGTATTAATTGCCTAAGGACAGAAAACGATCAATATTACTTACAAAGAGCTACAATTTTTACGCTATGCAAATCTCAGACCTGAGCTCTAATCGTCTAGATAAATAGGGGGAATCATTTTTGCCTGAGGTCACTAGAATGAAACTTCAAGAGATTAGAAATAACTGCCTTACCCACAATGCTCTCCTCCCCTTTGAAATCGAAAAACCCTTTATTAAAAGGAAAGATAAAAAGGAGCTAAATGAGAGAGTGGCAAATGCTTCTTTTGTATTTGTAATGTGCTTTAGGCTGTGATCCCAGATACACTTACCTAGAAGAAAAATTCTCTAAAATCACTGGGATACAGGGGCAGTGCAGAAAATATACCTGACAAGTGGAGGCCATTTTAAATAGCTTCTTGTGGCAACTGTACTCAAGCCATGATGTGCCATCTGTGTGCAGCAGCTCACCAGGCAGGTCATATGATTTTCTCCACACCACTGCAGACTTGTCTCTTTTGTTACATTATTCTAGCCATCATCTAATTGAAGAGGTGGGCCACAATCCCTGGAAAGTCCTGCCCTCGGGTCTTGCTTGCATGCTTCCCATAGGCACACCCTGTAGTGAGTTCATTTGATCATTTTTTACTCAGTGAGTTTATGTACAATATAAATAACTTCTTGCAGTTGTAGCTGATGGGAGTTGTAGACTAAGAGATCTGGAGGGCACCAGGTAAGGAGTTCATAGCAAAACTGTCCCATTTTGAATCGAGTAAATATTCAAAGATCTAAGGAATTGTACTGGCAACGAACCAGAAGTAAATACCGTATTTTTCGCCCTATAGGACGCACTTTTTCCCCTCCAAAAATGAAGGGGAAATGTGTGTGCGTCCTATGGGATGAAGGCAGGCTTTCACTGAAGCCTGGAGAGCGAGAGGGGTCTGTGCGCACCGGCCCCTCTCACTCTCCAGGCTTCGCGGACCTCTCCGCAAGCAGCGGGAGCACTCCAGCTGCTTGCGGAGAGGTGCCTGCATGCCGAAGCCTGCGCGCGCTGAGATCAGCGCATCCAGGCTTCGCGGACCTCTCCGCAAGCAGTGGGAGTGCTCCCGCTGCTTGCGGAGAGTTGCCTGCATGCCGAAGCCTGCGCGCACTGAGCACAGTGCATCCAGGCTTTGCGGACCTCTCAGCAAGAAGCGGGAGCCAGCGCTGGGCTCCGCTCCCACAGCTTGCAGAGAGCTGCCTGTTTGGGGGCTGGGGTCGGGGGAAGCTCGGGCCTCCCCCGCCCCAGCCCCGTGCTTGGGGGAAAAATAATTTTTTCCCCTTTATTTCCCCCCCAAAAAACTAGGTGCACCTTATGGGACGGTGCATCCTATAGGGCGAAAAATACGGTACATCTTGTGTGCAATTTAGCTCCGGTTCTGCTATCACTTTGCTCCAAGTAAAAATTCAGGACAAAATTATATGCCCTGAATTTTTCCTTGGAGCAAAGTGATAGTAGAACCATATATATGTTAGCTTCTACGGAAATATGAAATTAATTCTCAAACATGAATTCTAGATTTAAAAAGAAGATATGGGCTGGAAAACCTTTTTGCCTGTCCCAGTACACTTTCATACCCCATTGTAGCATATTTAAAATGAGATGCTTATGTGTAAGGCTAAAGTATTATCTCCAAACAGCCTTTCCTGTCCTTAAAACTTCAAGTTACCCATCTGGTAATCATTTTTCTGCCAACTGTTAAGCACTAAATTGACAGACATTCACAACAAAATGCTAATTCTCTTTCATTCTTTGTTGTTTTTTAAATGAATATACAGGCTGTTAAAAGTGGGAATGATTGATGTGTGCTATTTCATCAGTAGTATCTTCCACTTTTCATTCCAGTTCATTATTCATATATTGCCAAACCAAATATTTCAGCAACTAGTTAGACAGCCAACTCAGATTCCCTGCCCAGTGTGACAGAAGTTCTATTAGAGGAAATATCTCCTTTTGAATATGTTACATGGCATGATATCTGGACAATGATTATTTAATTTTTTTTAAGAGAGGGAGAGGAAGCATGAAAACAGTTTGGGTATCAAAAGGCAAAGACTTCACTAACTCCTTTGGCACACTGCTCAATCCCCTAGCAGTTCTCAGGCCCAAGGAATGTCAACAGGGCTGGAGAATGCCAAAACTCAAAGCCACAATGATAGATGGTGCAGGAGGGAGGAGCAATTAAGCAATCACATTGGGTTTTGGTGTGCAAAAATGCTTGATTAACAGAGCAGCTTGGGCAGATGACATGACAAGTAAATAGAAAATGGTGCTCCTGCTTAACTCAGTTGTTCAGGGGGACCCACTTTAGCAACTAAAGAAGAAGCTCCATTCAGTGAACCTCAATGAAGTCAAAATGCCCCTTGTGAAGACCCCATTCCACCTGGGGCCACAAGGAGAAAACAGGGGAAAGGGAATAAAGAAGAAATGAAACATACACAGGGAAAACAAAGGAGTAATGTCCTAAGGATTTTTTTTTTTAAAAAAACCCACTCAATTCAAGAAACTGTAGTATGGAGAGGAAGAAGCACAGTAAAAACAAAAGCAAAACACAAACTCACAAAATACACAATAGGAAGAGCACAGACCAAGAAAAGGCAAATAATTGAGAGAGAATAAGAGGACCCAATTTCACCAACCACAGGCAAGCTTGGTCTGGTCTGACAAGAGGGATGACTCCTTCCCCTCGAGAGGAGGCAAAATGCTTCAGGGGACCCTGCCTGTTTCTTCTAGTAGGAAGTGTCATCCCTATGAAAAATGCTAATTACCATTCTCTGGTAAAGCCTAATTTCATGTACAGTGGTACCTCGGGTTAAGTACTTAATTCGTTCTGGAGGTCCGTTCTTAACCTGAAACTGTTCTTAACCTGAAACCACTTTAGCTAGTGGTGCTTCCTGCTGCTGCTGTGCTGCCGCTGCACGATTTCTGTTCTCATCCTGAAGCAAAGTTCTTAACCCGAGGTACTATTTCTGGGTTAGCTGAGTCTGTAACCTGAAACGTATGTAACCCGAGGTACCACTGTATATGCTAATGGCATCTGAACTCTTGTTGACCAACCAGGAACAAGACATTGGGTATACAGTGGTACCTTGGTTTAAGAATAGTTTAGTTTATGAATAACTTGGATTAAGAACGCTGCAAACCCAGAAGTAGGTGTTTTGGTTTGTGAACTTTGCATTGGAAGCAGAACATGATTTGCTTCCTGCTGAGTGTTCCATTTGTAAATTGTGTCCCCCGCTACTATGGGAAAGCATGCCTTGGTTTAAGAATGCTTTGGTTTAAGAATGGACTTCTGGAATGGATTAAGTTCGTAAACCAAGTTACCACTGTATAGTAGACACCTTGGTGACATCTGTCAAAAATGTGAAATCTATATTAGGGATTGTTAGAAAAATGAATGAAAAAAATCTGTCAACATCATAATGCCATTATACAACTCTATGGTGAAAAACGCATGGAATACTATCTACAGTTCTGGTTGCTTCACCTCAGAAAAGATATTGTAGAGCTGGAAAAGTTTCAAAAAAGGAAAACCAAAATGATCAAGGTGATGGAGCAATTCTGTTATGATGAATTGTTACAACATTTGCACTTTTACTGACAAAAAGGTGAGAACTAAGGAAAGTGCTAGAGGTGTATAAGATTATCAACAATGTAAAGAAAGGGGGGGTGTTTAGAACTTGGGGACATCCAGTAAACTGAATGTTGGACGATTTGGAACAGACAAAATGGAGTACAGTGCTTTTACACACCGGGCATAGTTAAAACTATGGAATTCACTTTTGTGGGATTTTCATCAACTTGGATGGTTTTTAAAAAGATGGGACAATTTCATAGAGGCTAAAGCTATCCATGGATACTAGCCATTATAATTTTGTTCTGCATTCACTGTCAGAGGCAGTATACCGCTGAATACCAGTTACTGGGAATACAAGAAAGTAGGGTGCTCCTGTACCCAAGTCCTATTTGTGAGCTTTCTAGAAGCATGTTGTTGGCTAATGTGAGAAGAGGATGCTTAACTACATGAGTCTTATCTGGCAGGGCTATTCTTATGCTCTTATTCATCTCTTGAACTTTTTACAGCTTCTTCATACTTGCTTTATATAATATTTATATCCATACCAATCCTTTTTTTTTTTAATTTCGGCATATTCGGTTAGGCGCTTTTTTGCATCCATTCAATAAATGGTTCATTGCAGGACTGGCTATCCTGTGTACCTGCAGATGCTGTTGGACTACAAGTCCAGTGAGCCCCAGCCAGCATGGCTAGTGGTCCGCGGTGCTGGGAGTTATAGCCCAACAACTTCTGGAGGGCCACCCTTCCATTAGAGAAGTAACTGGTAGCTGGCAGGCAAACACACTACAGAGAGATGATGCTATCATTTGTAGCAAGGCAGTGTTAGCAGTCAGTCATCCTAAAAGCATCAGGTGGCAGTAGCTCCAGCTTGCCTGAGGAGAGGTGAAACTTGTATTTGAGAGAATGTTGAGATGCCCCTTTCTAGTCAAGGAATCAAACAACACTTTCCCCATTAAAGTGGCTGGGAATATCCTCACATGTAGGCTAATCTCTCTATTGCCTGTGGGTATAAAGCACATGTGGAAAGAGAGTATTGACCAGTTTCTCTCTCCTTCAGGAGGGCGGCAGTGGCCTGAGGTAATTTAATCACACGAATTTAAGTGGGTCTGCTCTGAGGGAAAATTAGATGAATAGCACTCAGGGAATTTGGAATTGGGAGGGGGGGTATAATTTGGGAGGGTGTGGGGAGGATATGCCTGGCACTCTGCAGTGCACACAGAATTAGCAGCAGACTAGAGCTCAAAGCAGGTGTCTCCTACACTAAAAGCTTTTGCCTTGCCTTTCCTCCTCCCCTGCACTGGGCCTGGATTGGATCATGACAAATTGTGAAACACAAAACAAGGCTAGTTGGGGTGAGAGACGAGAGCAGTACCTCGTGCATTTGTAAAGCCAAAGACTAGCTATCACTCAACCAAAAGCCCACTGAATTTTTATTATTATTTGTCAGGGAACTGCCATCGGAGAGTCAGGTGGTGGAAGGGCTCAAGGAGGCTAGGAGACCCTCGGATGCTGAGGAAGGAACCAGCAGGGGGAGAGAGAGAGTTCCCGCAGAAACTCAGTCGGAGGGATGGCTCCAAGATACTTCCAGTGAGAACAGCGGAGAGGTTTCAGGACCTCCGCTGGGGACACCCACTCCGCACAGGAAACTGTCACGCAGAGATTCCAAAAGGAGGGTTTCCGTTAAGGAACTCCTATGTTGGCGTAAATTCCGGAAGCGCCCACTGACGGATTCTGCCAGCGATTGAGGTAGCCATGCACCCATGGCTCCGCGGACTGGGAGAGTTTAGAAACTGATTGCAGGAGTTAAGAACTCAGCCATTTACGCACAAGCAGCCCCTTAACCCATCACATTATTATTATTATTTGAAGTACTTTTAACTCTGCTCTTTCTAATGTTTTGAAAATGTACATAGGAGTATTTCAGATACCATGTCCATGGCGTGGGCAATATGAAGCTGGTGCAAGATTTTTGTAATTGTTTTAATTTGTGATAGAAATCTTAGAAAAGATCCATGTCTTATCGCATTTCCTTTTTAAGCCCAGAAACCAAAGTTGTCGATATCTGCATGTACGTGAGAAACCTCCAACTTCAAACTCCGAGGATACCATATTAAAAGGACACCTGAAAGACAACCACAAGCCATGAATCAGTGGCTGACACCATTAGAATGCTGAGATGATTTGCCACATGTTGGTATGAGGCGAAAAACAAACACCTGAAATTAGCCGGTGGGGCAATGTGTTAAAAGCCAGCTTAACTACGTAGCGCGGTTGCTGTTAGTTCAGTAAAAACACTTTCTAGGCTTTTCAAATTTCAGCTGCACTATGAAAAATTGAATGGCCAAGAACCAGGAAATGTGCGTTATTTTCACATAACACAGTTTATAGGGGCATTTTCAAACAAATTGCTGCATTATATCTAAAGGGGATGAGGATAGAAGGGAAGATTCAAAAATAGTATTTTCCACAGGAGCATCAAAGACGCCCTTGAGAAATTAGTCATAGCTGAGCCACCATAGTATCTATCTATCACATCCTCTCTGGCAGCTGGAAGATCAGCAGGTGTGGATCTATTATCATTACTTGCTGGGCTTGACATTGACCGCTGCAACATTTGAAGTCTAGGACCACATAATTACTGGTTTCTGGTGCTGCAATCCACATCACAGACTGCAGCTTTGATAATTCCAGTGTAAGGAACAAACATGCCCTGTGCTATTACTGAGTGTAGGAGGGACTTTGCTCTGGGAACACAGATGGAAGGCCAAGTTAGGCTCTCAAACACAGGGAGCTGAGTTTACATATGCCAGGGTAGCAGCTGGCAGGAAATGATTCTTAATGCTGTGTTCTGTACACTTCACATTGAATTTCAATTAACTTACTAAAGTATCCTCATCCAAACTATGGCATGGCAGAAACGGATCATAAACTCAAATATAACATGCAGTTTAGATGTGTTTTTCTTATTATTTTTATTACTATTATTTTAAAATTCAGATACTGATGAGTAAAAGTAAAAAAACCATTAAAAAACCTTCATTACTGCCTTCTCTGTGACAGAAATGGCACCCAAAGTGATGTACGTCATCATACAATCATACGGATCAGAATAACAATGTAGAAAGCACACAAGCACAGTAAGCACTTAAGCAAAGCATCGAAAAGTAAAAGAGAAAAAAGGAAGGGGGCATCAGGACTTAGAGTTGATGACCCTTCGTTGTCCTTTCCAACCCTGCAATTCTATTATGATTCTACACATGCCTCCGTGTGCATCAAATGACCCAAGACCATATGGGGGGTTTTCTCAAAATGACCATCAGTACTTTGCAGAAATAAATGGGGGGATGATGGTGTTTCTCGGCCAGGCACCAGCAGTCGCTTAAAGTAAAGGAGGAGCCGAGGGCAGTGTCTCACTGAAAACAATCTTGGAGAAAATCAGACATTGCCTTCCACATTATGGAAGGCAGGTGGAAGGCTTTCCCTACAAAGTGATGCCACACAAGAACCCAGGTAGCCACTGAAACAGGTTTCTGGGAACAATAATATATTCCACCAGCTCTCATACCACCCTGTGGCTGCTGTTGGCTATTCAACACTTAAAGGGAAGAAGTCTAGACCAGTGTCCCATCAAAAATAGGATAATTACTAAACATCATGTGCAGTTACGTGAGAGCAAATCCAAGGGATATCCAAGGAATTTACCCAAAATTATTTCTGACTAGGACTGCAGCCAAGGCCCTATTCAAGTGTTAGCTTCACTTATGTAATTCCATTTGTGTTAGGCTGAGCAAGGACCAGGCACAGCCCCACCCCCCACCCCCGTTGAATTTTTGTGTGTGTTGGAGGGTAAACATCTGCATAAGGGAGCCAGTTGTACTCATATAGACTCCCTGCACTATTTAGATCCTTGATCCATGTATGGAGGGATGCACAGACAAGTAGAGGGATGCACAGACAGGGAGAAGAATGCAAACAGAGTGGGTGCAGTTACAATTCAACCCTGCTCTTCCTTACATCATATGTGGGGCACAATGCCTGAAGATGGCTAATGGGTGCAAAAGAGGTGCATTTGTCAGAAAGTAAACAAAATTTGACTTTCAGCATACTGTCATCACCCTCCACATAGATTATGCAAAAATGAACACAATATAGTTGCTTTTCAAAGTATATGTTCTGCAATCTGATTAATAATTCATCTTACCAAAATAAATTATTCAGATCTTTAAGCATCCCCACTTTAGGGCATTAATAAAAGGAGTTTCAAATCTTTTCAATCATATACAATTAGGTTCTTCTAAATCTTAATTATCTGCTTTGCGCAGAAGGCAGAAAGTAGTCTTCTCAAGCAAACATGGCATTCCTTTTATCCACTCTTCAGATAATTACTATAATTTTGCAATTATAAAACATAATATTGTGGAATCCTCCCCTGGTGACCAAAGATAAATGTTTGACTAATATAGCAACCTTATCACACAATTTCTAGAATGAAGACCTAAGCTTTATCTATTGGACTTGCAACACCAGTTTAAATACACACTCTGAAGCCTCTTTCCATGTCATCTTGGAAGATAAACAATATTCACAGCAGCTTTCTGAGGTTGTCATGCACCTCCATGTTCAGATCTTTTCCTCCCAGTACTGTGGAGCAGGAATGATATATTTAGAGGAATCTGCCAAAGTAAGCTGACAAATGAATATCTACTGTGGAGTGTGTGCATAAAAAAGTACTTTTCCATCACTGCCAACAGTTGAAATTCACATCTTGAAGATAATGAGATAATGGCAGGTATAATTATACCTACAGAACCACCTATCCTTGATGATGTAGTTTGATGAAGAAGCGTACTATGCTGAATATACACTATATAAGGTTATCTTCACATTCTTAGTCACATGTTTATGAATTTCTCAGACTAGCTTTTGACAAGCCACTAACTCTCAACCTAAACTACCCTGCAGAATTGTGAAAGGAATTGTGACTTGCTACAGAGTATTATATAGAAAATTAAAAGTACCTATAAGGGACACACTTGCATTAAATTTTTGTGTGTGGTCTCACATAAAACTCAAGCAATCCTCTAATTAAGGCATGAGGAATCTGTGACTTGCCAGATGTTGCCAAACATTCATTATCATTGACCATGCTGGCTAAGGCTGATGGGAATAGCCCTTCGCCGCCACTTGGGAAGCCACAAATTTCTCACTCCTGTTCTAATTCCCTTTCACTGCATTGAAAAGTAGTACTGAGCCAAACATTCCACAGGTAAATTTGCATCCCAATTAAGAGGCAGACAGGGGCTTCACTTTACTGCTGCATATACCATACTGACTACTTCAGAAGAAGAGCATGATTCAAATGAGCAAATAACACATACATGCATATGCATATATACTGATGCCCCTTATTGCAGACTGATTGTGATTATTTCAAAACTATTACAAAAGTTATATGGTTATAACAACTCTGTGGATTTTGAAATCTGTCTCATAATCCAAAACAAACAGACTACCATTCCCCTGGGTTTGGCTGAGAGTGTAAGCAACAATACTCCAAGTTTGTAAAGTCACCTCTGAGTTTATTCAGCGGCCAACTGTTTAATGAAGCCATCACTACACATTCTTTCCACCCAGTCTGACAGGCCCAGGTACTTTTGCTTAAGGGAATGTGTAGGAGAAGATTGCATGTGTCACACTGAACACATCTCACAAGTTTTTCAATAATATGAAATACATGTGGGAGCCAACAACAAAATGTTGCAGTATGTCTCCAGTGCTTTTGTCTAGAGCGCTAGCTAGTCTGGAACTTTGGGGCTTGCAGAGGACAACTTTGTCATATTTCTTTCCTACTGTGCTATATTAGTGCTAAAAATTCAGGGCTGCTTGCCTGTATGGGCGGGCAGGCAAAAACAGTAGGAGTACGAAAGATTTTCCCACCCTCATTCTAATATTTACCTACAGAATACATATCGCTGTTAAGAGCTTAAACAGGCAATTTCTCTCTCTCAATCCAGCCACTTTTTGTGCTTTTAACACAGTTTCAACATTCTCCCCGGTACATAGGACTGGGTTGGAGAGAGATAAAGGTGATACACTTTCACAGAATGGGTGGGCTGTTCAGAGGGAAGAGGGCAGGGGAAAGTACGCCATCAGAAATGGGACAGGTTGTTCCAATGGATGAAGAGAAAAGTCTTAATGTACCATGTATATGCTTTTTGGTATGTGAACAAATGTGTGTGTGTGTGTGTGTGTGTGAAAGTTTTAACACTTTCTTAAACTGAAGAGATTTTTGGGACGGGGATGTTAAATTCTAAAATGTATTTTAAATGTGAAGAGCAGTAGCTGCATTTAAGTTATTTTTTTCCTGAAGGATAAGCCAAGTGATGATGCTGAAAATGTCCCAGCCAGACACCACTAAGCAATATTGATTTTTTAAATAAAAAGAAGAAAAGAAGCCTAATCACCTTTTGACGGAGAGTAACTATGATAGATTTCAGCTTGAAGGATAATTTTTCAAAAAGCCATGTGCATCAGAAAAGCAGCTTATAATGAAAGTGTTTTCTCAACCATTAACAATAGCGATACTAGCACAGCACTTTAATTCTGAGTGGGTACTTAAATGGATCCTTTCTTTTTATTTGATTCAAAGCCAATATCCTGATGCAAAACAAACACACTTCCCAGATTTCCCTTCAATGAAACTGTTTTTGGGTGGTTTTGATTGATGTAAAAAAAAGTATATGTGACAAGTCTGATAAAGCGACCAGTACAACTGTGCCAGCCTAAGTCTATATCTTGTTTATATAGCCCCATGGTAATTGCCAAGCAAGCTGGCAGAGCTGCAAGGAAGATTCTCTATAGTTCAACCATATATTAAAAGAGCTCACTAGATGAAATCAGCTCATATTGGCAGAACTACTGAAAATGGCATCAAGGCTTAGTAGCTTCAAAGCCAAGTTGTTGAGCAATTTATAGTTCGAGGTACTAAAGTGGGAAAGAGTGCAAAATCCAAAGTTCTAATTATAAAAAGTCCCATGGAGTCATTTCTATGTAGTACTCAACACCACAGAGGCTTGTTTTCAAATTAATATCTACTTATTAACCAAGTATTAAACCCAACACTTAAACTTCAGTCAGGAAGCAGCAGCCCAGCGAAACATGCATGAGTACAAAATATACTGTCCATGGTACTGAAAGGCATAATGAACACGATAACCAGGTATACTGATGTAATTAGACATACTCATTTTCTTTCTGAACTTTATGACAGTCCTATCAGGATGTTTCCACATGGGAACCTTTTTCTCTGGCATCAACACAGTTTGCTATCTGCAAGACTGCAGATGATGTTCCTCCCAAATGTTGCTTTACTGTCCCCATGCCTCCCGAGGGCTGAACCAATCTTAAAGTGCCGTTTCGTAGTGATATTTGGACCTTTTGCAACTGAAGTGCAATCCCTCGAGGTGTGATCTGACAAGCTACAATTATCTCAGCTTGCCCAGTGATGTGGTCTGCAGCATGTTTGGTGATTGTGTGTGTATCACTGCCTCTCTGTGTCACTTTTTCCATAGGAATGGTGGGTGGCAAGCCATCAATCAATCTGAAGTTCTTGGAGTTTGAGAATTCCTGGAGTTAAAAGTGTAATGAGAGCTGTTATAGTTTAAAGACAAAAATTAATTGAAATTGACATATTGTTTTTCAAGTTCACCTTCAATTTGCCTTGAAATGATAGAACTGCAGAGATAAGTGTGTGTGGCCACCTTGCCTAATAATAATAATAATAATAATACCCCACCCATCTGGCTCGGTTTCCCCAGCCACTTTTACATTTTAATAGTAAAATATCTAGCTTTTTAATTATTATTTTTAAGTAAGTGAAATTGACAAGGCTTTCCTGTCTTCACTGAGCGCATCCACAAAGTATAAGAAAATTTGCTGAAATGGATTATTTTTGTTTTTAAGAGTCATGAAAACACGGGCATACTATCCATTAAGCCTATTTATCTAACGTGTTGCCTATTGCCTCTAAATAAAATATTTAGAAATTTAATGAGTCTACTATCATTTAGGATCAGGCCCAGACTCCGGGGCCCAGACTGATTCAAAACAGCTCCCTCTGAGCCCTTTTGGCAATCTGCTTTCCTTTTCCAAACTCATTGAGGGGGTGATAGAGTGGGGATGGAGAAATCCAAAGGAGACAGGATCTCTGATACAAGCTTGAATGGCAGCATCCATGGGGGGGGCCACCAGGGGGCGCATTGGAAGATGGCCGACAATAACATCTCTCCGACCCATACGAGGTAATTAAGAGGCTGATATGGGAGTAGGCAGCCTCCCTTGCCCCCCCCCAAGGGAATGGGGGGGACTGCCTTGCCTGCTGTGTCCATAATTCACCCCTGGATTCGAAAGAAGGGGGTGAGGGCACTTGGCACGAAGCCCTCGGGTGGGGTCGCTCTCCCGGACGCTGTCTCTGATCGCACACTGGTTTGCATCAGCTCGAAATATATAATTGGATAAAGAAGCAAATGCACATACTTCAAGTGAAGATCGGGAGTAAAGACTGCTGATTAATGGGATCTCTGTGTGCGGAGCAATGGGCTGGGCAATAAATCAAGTGAAGACTCATCATTAAAAGACTGGTATGTCGGATTGAAATGGAAAGGGGGGGAGGAAAAAACTTTTCTTTTTTTGTCTTATGTGAGTACCCAATAATCCTCCCTCTGAGAGAGAAAGAATCGTTGCAAATTACTAATCACAAGCAGGAGATTAAGAACTGTTTGGAAATAAATTATTGATCGGGAATGGAAGGAAAGCTTTGTGACTCAGTTCCAAATGGAGATTTGTCAAGACAGGCCTGCCCACAGGAGGACAGGGGGAGGAGTACCGTGGTCATTGGAATGTGAATGTATGGTTATCGGAATGTGAATTTGACCTGGCAGGGCCCCCTGAGATACAGATTGGCAGGCCGGTGGAAATCAACGGACAGACTGTAGGAATGTTCTTTACGGAGGTGTGGAAATGGCATCTGTCCTTTATGAGATATGGTTCTTGGAGAGTGTAAAATCCACACAGGACATGTTTGTTTTCAACCCGCTTGTGAAGATTATCAGAGATCACAAAGAAAGGAACATATGATAACAACAAGAAGATGAGGAAAATAATAAAGAGACTATCTGGACAGAACTGGACAGAACTGTGAAATTAAATCAGCAGCAAGAGTGATGTTTGGATCCCTTTCGGAGTGTGAAGTATGGGTACCCCCAATAAAATTGTAATTTTATTGTATAATTTGGAACTAATGTGATTTGGAATTAATGTGATTTGATTGGCCTGTTAATAAAAATTATTTTTTTGAAAAAAAGAATGGCAGCATCCATGAACATTGGGAATGATGGAAAATCATATTTCTGTAAAACAATCCGTTAGCACATAAAGAAGAATAAACAAATAGTTTTATTATATTTTGTACTGGCATGAAATGTGGCAATCTCAGTGTCTGTTATCTCTGAATCTCCCATAAAATGTGTATTGCGTTCCCTCCCCCTCAGATGAGTGTTCCAGTTTGTGTTGCTTTCCTTTAGAAGTCATCAGTTGCTGCTGGGAAGGGCAGTGCTATTTTGACAACCATTCTCTACAGAGGAAACAAAATGAGGCTGGAAAAGCAAACAAGTATTTTGGACATACTGTCTGTACAGTTTCACATCACACAAAGCATTATTATCTTTTCAAAAGCTGTTTGCCTGATTTTTCTTGTTCTCCCTAAGAAAAACTACTGAGCTGCTTTGAAATTTCTCCATATAATGTAACCTTCTTATAAAGAAAAGAGTATTCACTCATTGTAGGCACTGTAATGAATGCCACCACTTTTTACATGCATAGAGAACATCACTCGATACCTTTTCAGCAGCTTTCTGTTACCAGATTTTTCTTGGAGTAACTGACTTCTTGCTTACACAAAAACGTAAAAGTATAAATTCAAGCAGACAGTCTTCCTGAGCTGCTGATTTCTCAGCAACAATTTTATGTCAACTTAGGAGATACCGTATTTTTTGCTCTATAAGACTCACTTTTTCCCTCCTAAAAAGTAAGGGGAAATGTGTATGCGTCTTATGGAGCGAATGTAGGCTGCGCAGCTATCCCAGAAGCCAGAACAGCAAGAGGGATTGCTGCTTTCACTGCACAGCGATCCCTCTTGCTGTTCTGGCTTCTGAGATTCAGAATCTTTTTTTTCCTGTTTTCCTCCTCCAAAAACTAGGTGCGTCTTGTGGTCTGGTGCGTCTTATAGAGCGAAAAATACGGTAATTCACAAGCAGTTGTATTGTTTTTTCCCCAAGCATAAATGATGGAGGAATCTTTCGTGATGCATTTTTTTAAAAGTTCCTATTTCAAATGCAACTTAACATAAACAGTTAAAATTATATAAACAGTGTCTGGTTGACCACTGTGGAAAACAGGCCTTTGGTCTAATCCAGCAATGAACTTCATATGTTGTTATAATTCCCCCAAATCCACCACAAAAACAAGTTTCAGGTTTTTGACATTAAATCCCCCGATCTTGCACTGGCTTGGACTACTTTTCATGAACATTGGGTAAAGTTGACCAGAGCAAATAGTGCAATTGCATGCATGCAAAATACATGCATGAACGATGATGTAAACAGATCTGACTATTATTCAGAACTGAGCCTTAACATTCTTTTAAAGGAAGGGTTGATGAAATGAACTGATTGGCCCTGAAGAAAGCCAAGAGAGGATAAATTACCCATGTAGCATTATTATAACGTAGTGCATTTTAGAGGCCAACCTAACTAACTGACCTAGCGGCTGAGAATTGTGATATTGCTATTTTACAACTCATCACTGCAATTAACATGATTGCTAATTACTTAATACCCCATCTTTCAGGGTAAGCTCTACTAAGGTGGTTTACAAAAAACAAAAACAAAAGATAAATGTCCATTTAAAATACAGTTAAAACAAAGCAGCTACAACAACAAACCTGAATAAAATCAATAAAGATTCAATAAAAAAGGCTGACCAAAACAAAAAGTCAATAGAGGTTTGTTTAAAATATACACCCTACATCATGTTTCTTCAAAACATAGCCTTAGGGACACATAACAGGACAGGGATTTGAGGCGAGACTTAACAACTCACACATAGAATGTATTCCTACCTGAACAAAAGTCCCAGCAGTGGCTTTTCATATTAAGAATACTCCTTCAACCTTAAAAACACTTTTTTACAAGTAAGTATAATAGCGGAAAGCAGGATTTTCCAAGCCATGCGGAGTTATCCAACTCAGACTTAGAGTTATCCATCCCTGCTTAGCATAGGGCAGGGATAAATTTGTTGCCCTCCATATATTGTTGGACTACAGTCTCCAGCATCCATGGCTATTGGCAGTGACAGCTGGGCCTGATGGGAGCTGGAGTTCAACAACATCTGGCAAGTCACAGGTTACCCACTCCTGGCTCAGAGAATAGAAACCTACTGTATTTACTTGAATTCAATGCACACATTTTTGGGGGTCAAATTATGTCGCAAAAATTAGGGTGCACATTAGATTTGATGGTGCCAGCAAATACTTCGTTGGTTTCAAGAATTTGAAAATTGAGGTGCGCATTAGATTTGATGTGCATTAGATTCACGTAAATATAGTATTATTTCTATAAGCCTCCCCAATTCGCTTTTCTATTGCAATCCTGAGCAATACTGACTTATTCAATGGCATCCTTCGGCGAGTGGCATGGATGGTAACATTTGGAGAACCACAGGTTCCCCACACACTGCCTTATACACCAGGAGGACAAAGGAAGCTTTCTTTTTAGTCAAGGCTGATCGCCGAAGAATTGATGCTTTTGAATTATGGTGCTGGAGGAAACTTTTGAGAGTCCCATGGACTGCAAGAAGATCAAACGTATCCATTCTTAAGGAAATCAGCCCTGAGTGCACATTGGAAGGACAGATCGTGAAGCTGAGGCTCCAGTACTTCGGCCACCTCATGAGAAGAGAAGACTCCCTGGAAAAGACCCTGATGTTGGGAAAGATGGAGGGCACAAGGAGAAAGGGACGACAGAGGACGAGATGGTTGGACAGTGTTCTCGAAGCTACAAACATGAGTCTGACCAAACTGCGGGAGGCAGTGGAAGACAGGAGTGCCTGGCATGCTCTGGTCCATGGGGTCACGAAGAGTCAGACATGACTAAACGATTAAACAACAAAGTATACCTTATTTTCTATTATGCTTCAATGTCTATTTAAATAACCTCTTTTATCTTTTCTACTACATAATGTGACAATGGTTTTAAACCTTCAGTGCCTGCCTATGAACTTAAATGTTCTTGTTTTACTACCATGTCGTGATACAAAGGTATTTTGGTTTGTAAGAGAAACTGAAGCATTTTCAAAGGCCTGAAGGGCTAAAAAGAAAGCTCATTTTGGGTGATGATAAGCGGTAACAGCTATTTAGGATCTTTAAAATTATTTCAATATTTTAAAGCAGGAAACATCTGAGACTGTACTTGCATTGAAGAACAAATGCTGTGCATGAAGGAGGTTTCAGGCTCAATCCCCAGCATCTCCAGACAGGGCTGGAAAGACTCAGGCAAAACCCTGGACAGCTGTTGTCAGGCAGTATGGACAGGACTGAGCTGGTTGGAGCAATGGTCTGACTCAGCACAAAGCAAATTCTTATGAATGAGGTTAGGAGAAATCCCTGCTTGACCTACAGTAAGCACCTGAATGCACAAGAATGTAGGGGGGGGAGCAAAAATGTAAAAGGAACTAAAACGGTCGACAGAATTTATTCTGTTGCCCTTCACACTAGCTCCCCAGGTTGCTTTAATAAATGTTCAAGCAATTAGGAAATAACAAACCAATACTGATTGAATCAGGGTCCACAGTCCATAAAGAATCTAAGCTGGGGAAACAGGTCTCACTTGGTATTTAATCTGCAAAGGATCTTGCTAACACCCTGGTCTAGAACTGGAGAATTAACATCTTAACACAAAGGTGAATTTTTGCAACCCACTTTTATTTCTCTGAGAATAATATGGGAACTCAAAAGTATTAACGTACAATCAAGTAAATTGTTGCCCTTGTCCTCATTACTCAAAGTAAAATATGGCCTGCATAAATTGGTTGCATTTCTGATTGAAAATAAGAAAGCTATCACATCACAGCAAATTCCTGTAAATCCAATTCAGAAGCCACTGAGCTGACATCAAAATGTTCTGATTAGAAATTGCTTACTGTAGAACTAAGTACGCTCTGCGGATTTGCCAGTAGTTTGGTTATGTACAGATAAAAATTTCCAGTTATATTAATCCTCCCAGACAGAATTCAATATTACATTTACAAAGCAAAGAATAAACTTCAGCTAGGATACAAACAATATTGTAAGTCCATCAGTATTTTTCATGCTAAACTTAAGGAAGCAAGTTTATTTTACAGCAGTCACATGACTAGTTCAAGCTCCAAAATCTTGAATCACCAGGAGTATAACTATTCCAGTATTGGGGAGAAAAGCATTAATCCATAAAATTGGCATAATAATTGTTTATTTCATCCAATGGAGATGATTTCTGTACTGAGTGGCATATTGGAGGCCTTACAGCAGAGGAAAAGAGGACTAGCAAAGACCACTGGAGGATATTTAGGTTGACCCAGGCCTTCTGTTATCCGCTCTAATGCATCTGATGCACAGAGCAAGTGATGATATTGTCATTCCTGTTGGGCATGCCATGCCATAATCTACTGGGTGTTTTTTTATGTTTATTAAGACCAGGGTCCAAAGGGTCACACATTGTCTTTCTGCTGCAGTTCTCCACCCCCATCTTGCAGCCAATTAAAGCCACCCAGGTGGTGAGGAGACCATCCAAAATGGCACTGCAAGAGGCACAAAATGAAAAATCATTCAAAACCACCGGTGCTTTGCACATGCCTACCAGTATGAATGCACTGTTATATTTTTACCACCTCATTGTATTGATCAATGAGTGATATTCACTTTGTGACCCTTTGATAAAGGAAGGCATTTGCTGGTAGAACAGAGGAGGCATGTTCTGCCACCACCCCTCACAGTCCCCCATCCTTCCCCTATATTTGCTCCAGACGGTTCCCCAATCCTCCAGAACAGATTTTGGGAGGCAGGGGAAGGGAGATTGCTACAACTTGCCTCTCTCCCTATTCCACTGACAGGTACCTTCCATCTGTGGAGGTACACCAGCTACATATGACCTTCCATCTTAAAATCAAGATAGCAAACTTACTACAGCTCCAATTCTACACACACTGAATTGGGAGTAGCCTCCACTGAATTCAATGTGGCTTACTTCCGAGTTGGCATATACAGAATTGTAAATACCATTAAGCCGTCAGCAGAGGAACATTAAAACTGAAGCAATGAGTAGCTTTACTGCTTTACAAATAACTGAAAATGGGTTTGGGGAAAAATGAATAATTCTAGATCAGCAGTATCTAGTTTGAAAAAAGCTTATTGTTTTATGCAATACAGTTCCCCAAAACTATGCTGCTGATTTGAATGTGACCTTACCATAATTCATCATCTGTATCAGCATCCTGAATGAAGAAGATAACCAACCTTATTTTACAAGTAATGGAAATGTGTGTTTATAACATGCCAGCACCTGAAAGGGAAAATATTAACAGCATTCAAAATATTTATTTTCCAGCAGCTTCCAAGCTGTATGATACGGATTAGTCATGGCACTTTACTTTAATCACAAAACTTCTCAGGCCTCTCTTCGCACAGCATTTCAGTGAGTCTGAATGTGGCCCTCACCCATCCCCTCCCAACACTTACTGCAACTGCTTGACCCTGCAGTAATGTAAATAACTCTGGTTGGTCAAAAGTCCCATCACCTATATATTTATTAATATGTCTCTTTGTCCTCCAGGAGTGAGAGGCCTGAATTCATCTTCATATCAAAAATCAAAAGGGTAGAGGTCATACATTCTATTAAAGGTTTTATTTTCAAAAAGAGAGATCCTGTTTTAAAAGATAATCCTTGGTAAATAACATTTTAGCTACCATGCATATGGTACACAAGCAAGCCTGCACGAATCTCTTTTATTTATTTTACTTCTAAAAGTGCTTCATCATGATTTTGCCACAAGGCACCTACACCAAATATACAATTTCTAAAATCTAAATCAAGCACACATGGCAGGCAGGAAAACGACATATAGAATAATTTAAAGAACAAGCAAAAGCAATAGAACCATCCATTTCAGCACTTTAGTTCTAAATAACTGATAAAATTAGATAAGTCTCTATCCTAAGAGAGCCAGTGTGGTGTAGTGGTTAAGAGCGGTAGACTCCTAATCTGGGGAACTGGGTTCGCGTCTCCGCTCCTCCACATGCAGCTGCTGGGTGACCTTGGGCCAGTCACACTTCTTTGAAGTCTCTCAGCCCCACTCACCTCACAGAGTGTTAGTTGTGGGGGAGGAAGGGAAAGGAGAATGTTAGCCGCTTTGAGACTCCTTAAAGGGAGTGAAAGGCGGGATATCAAATCCAAACTCCTCTTCTTCTTCTTCATCCTGCTTGTGACCAGTGGGAAACAAGATGCTGGACTAGATAGGTCTTTGGTTTAATACTCCCCTTGTATTTCCACACAGCACCTGAATTCTTATACAGTGGTACCTCGGGTTAAGAAGTTAATTCGTTCTGCAGGTCCGTTCTTAACTTGAAACTGTTCTTAACCTGAGGTACCACTTTAGCTAATGGGGCCTCCCGCTACCACCGCACCACCGCCTCACGATTTCTGTTTTCATCCTGAAGCAAAGTTCTTAACCCGAGGTACTATTTCTGAGTTATCAGAGTCTGTAACCTGAAGCATCTGTACCCTGAAGCGTCTGTAACCCACTGTAACAAGGTGGTATGAAGGACTTCCTTGGGCAACTGGTTCCAAAGTTGCATTGCCACCACTGAGTAGGTCTTGCTCGGAGTTCCATACGGTTTTGCAACATGCAATGAAATAACTCTTCGCACAGCCTATGAATGACGAATGGACTCCATTTGGTTACATTTTGAGACCCCAGATTTCTATAAATGAACAAGTGGCTCCAAGATTCCTATGAGAACAGACAGATGAAATATCTTCCAGGAAACAATAGCAGTCTAAGAGTTCTGTGGCAGCTTCTTTCCCTGCAACTGACTTCCTTTCAGATAGATGAGCCTCAGGTAAATGGTGATCATGAAGGAATGCCAAAACATTTTAAAGGCCAATTTCAATGCTACTTATATAGTGGCTGGTTCCAAATCCTGTGCAAGATTCTGTCTCAATAGATGTAATTTTGAAACATGCTACACATGGGAAGCAGGGGATTACATCTAGGAGATTTGCTGCCTAAGATGTTTCTGATCTAGATTAAAGTACTTCTTGATTTTATAATACTGCATTGGTAATGGTAAAATTCTCCTCACCATTTAGCAGGTCAATACAGAAGTTGACCAGTTGTCTGAGTAGCTGCAAGTGCATCAAAATATTTATGTATATTCACCCAATGAGTGACTGCAAGAGGAGCCATCTGATTCCAATGAGTTACACTGCTAAGAGGCACTGTAAGGGTATTTGAACCCCTGTACCAGACCCATCAGACAAATTGTATTCCCAATTAGTATGGAACAATAACCACATACAATGATTTGTAATTTTTATCTGGTAAAAAAACAGCACAATATAAAAATGGCATGTACTTTTTATCTTAGTTGAATTGTCTATTAAGAAAGAAATAGGAATGAAAGACATCCCCACCCCTAAAAAAGGTAGTGACAATAATCCCCAGGTATTCATCCCTGTCATTATTGCAATCTGAAAATTCACAGTTTGTAAAATGACCAGCCAAACATTCCCAGAGAGGCAATCTCACACTGCAGCTGACAGCTCAACTGGCTGCTTCTACACTTTAGAATATATAGCCAGGGTTATTTTCTTATATTTGCAAGATAAGAGTGATATCAACTCCATTTATGAATGAGATTGAAAATAGTCCTATGGGAACTGAAATATTTGAAGATGCAGACCAAACATGGAAAACAAATAAAGAGATAAGTCACGCTATTGAATATGATGAACTGCATGCAGAGGAGATAGATAAGATACACAGCTGAGAAAATAAGTGAACTGGGCAAGGAAAACACAACAGGCAAATTAATATGTGGGTATCTGAGTACTGGGTTTATGCTTAGGATAACATAAGCCTAACACATAAGTAGAGGAAAGATGCATTTTGCTGTTCCTTTTACATCTATGTTTACATCTATGTTAACTGATGCCTAGGTTGTTTTCCAGATGATATACCTTTCCTCTATCCCATTCCTCTTTGAAAATAAAACAGGGAGAAATTCAGATATCCACAGTTCAGCCCACTGTTACGTACCACACACCCTCCCATCATATCCCAAATTCTGAAATAGCCAGAAAGGAATAACTGTGTGAACTGGGGGTGTGGTGGGGTTAGCTAATTTAATCTCCACATTTTCTGTGTGCCAGGTAGAGAAAGAAAAGTTCTGGGCAGTGGATGAATTGTGGTGGTTCCCCCCCCCACCCGTCTGCTTTTTTAGTGGTCTCAGAGTGGCATCAGGGGAAAGGAATCACCAGCCCTTGGGTCAATTGTGACACTCTCCACAGGCCATACCTGATCTCTATAGACTCAATTCACACCACACTTGAGTGGTTTTACAGGGTTGGAATCTGTCCTTGAATCTGTTCCTCTTGCTTTATCTGGATGGCGGGTGGAGGGGTGTGGAAGTGTCTGCAGATCTACCTAAAATTTTACCTCTGTCCCCAGTCACAGCTGGCAGGCAGCTCCAGGAAGCATTGTACACCAGAGAATGTGGGAAAAGGCCCCCCACTCCTGCTTTGCCAGACTGGAGAAAAAGTAAACTTGCTTATAGAGCAGGTTTAGCATTACTACCATAAAATAAGAGCCAAAACTAGTTTACAGTGCTTGCAGTACTGTTGCTGGGGAAATAAGCATATCCAGCAGCATCAGGGATAAGGTACAACAGAATAGGGCTTGCTGTTATCTTGCCCTTAACCCCTTAACCCCCCTCCCCTCTTTCTTCTTAACAAGTGCTGTTGCTTTTGCTGCCACTACATAGCTCTATAACTGTCCAATTCATATCTCTGGCCCAGCTGTAGAACACATTCCTCCTTCCTTCTCCACCACCTCCCAGTGGAAAAGGTACCTGCAACAATGTAGGAAAAGGGAGAAAGGGACATGTCTGCAAGTTGCCCCTGTACAGCCACACTGCATGCATGGGTGTTCCAGGGGCTGTTGCTCAGGTGCATGTGGTGCCATTCTGAGAATGCTCCCTCCTCCTGCTGCTGCTTGCTTTTATACCAACAGTTAGGACGTGCATCCATTCCTCCCCAGCAAAAGAGAGAAATAAGTGGAGAATGTGTGCTTAACTTACATTTGCATTGCATTCTCTACTCTGCATCTCAATACAATGTGGAATCCCTGTTATCTCCTGAACACAGGCTGCTTCACTGTTTTGGAGGGCAAAATAGAGCATTGACACTAACTGATAGTTGGTTCCTATCTCATACACCTCCTGTCCGTATTAACTTAGTATTCTTAGTCTGAAGTTCAAAGGTTCTCAGGAATGGGGAGAGGTAAACATTTCCTGTCTTTGTTCTACTGAGGATTCTTGACAAGACCCCCTAACCCCTGGAGATCTCCCATGACTGTACACCTGCTGGTGTAGCTATAAGGCATCCAAGCCTCTGAAGCCCAGGGCTAATAGTCAACTCACATGCTCTCTAGAGAACTAATACCTTTCATCATAAATCTGAAGCTGCCTAGCAAAAGGGCTACGTTTGGGTGCAGAGGGTTAATACTCAAATGCTACTGCATATAGCTGGCTTTTAAAAAGTGTACATCTCTCTCTCTCTTTATGAAAGTGCACTTGTACTGCTCAGCAGCTTATATTATCACCTCCTCTCTAGGGAAAAAGTTTCAGTGATCAACTTTCCATATCCAGTAAGGATCATATGTGTGTGTGTGTGTGTGTGTGTGTGTGTGTACACAGTACATCAAACCAGCTTCTGCTAAGTACATGTCACTTGCATTGGTTTTCTCCACCGTCCACAAAATGGAAAGCTGGGCCTTCATGAGAAAATTGATAAATGCCAGCTTTTAAAATGTAATAGCCTGACAACCTTCAGTTTGATGAAAATTAAAAAAAATAAAATAAGCAGCTAACATTGTAAAAATACTTTTCATCATAAGTGAAATATTCTCGTCAGAAACTTTGGCATGCCATCCGGTTCTTTAGATACCAGCTATAAAATAAAACCATTTGTCTTTTTAGCTGGACAGGAATGCCCTTCAGAGAATGGCAAAACTATTGCTTATAAACATTACTCATATACCTTAATGTTATTTTCTTAATATCTGCTGGTTTTGTGCTCAGTATGTCTAAGGGGGAGGGGAACCCAGAACTCCAGCTTGTTTCTATAAAAGCAAACATTTAGGACCATTGTTACCTTATTTGTCTGAACACCATATTCCAAGCACTGAAAGCCCCACTGATTTTAATGGAATTCACTTTCAAGAACATGCTTTTGATTAAGCTATCACTCAAACGTTTGTGTCTCTCATGTAAAAAAAAAGTGACAAATTATCAATATTAAGATAAGAAATATTAATATATAAGGATAAATTACTATATATTGATACAAATCCAGTCTGTCTTGGTAGTAAATATATTTATATGGCAAGAGAACATGTCAGCTACATTCATGTTTGGAGAAATATATTATTTCTAGACTGGCTGGACATATTACTGCACTCCTCCAAGTATAGCTACAAAGTCTACTACCCAACTCTGATAAGCTCCTTTTAATACCAAGGAATTATAGTGGAATGAGACAAAGTGAATCTGATTTTTGTAAAGGAATTAATGCTAAATATTCCCATTTTTCTTTATAGTGGGACTTTGTGTTAGTAATGCCAAAAGTCTGCCAGGCTCTGCAATTTCACATTTTCATTTCTTTCCTCAAACACTTACAGTTTTAATAAGGTTTCATTTTTATTGCAGTGCCACTTATTAGCCATGATGGGAATAACTGTAAGGAGATTTCCCTCCCAATTCCTTGTTTAATGGGCTGGGTGGTTGGGATTGGGGTGGGAGACTGACTGGATGAGTCAGAGGATCAGGGATGGTTTACACAAAAGCTTTTTATCCATCCCACTAGCTCAAAGACCTACTACAAGGGTAATAATCACCTCAGTCATATGGGCAGCAATCATAACTAACATTATGAAGCTCTGCATGCCTAAAGAGGTCTGCATTCCATGTGGCCAGACAATTAAAATCTGTGAAATCTTGTAACACCCTCCAGACACAGGTTCAGCCAAACCCAATCCAGAGAAGAGGATATAGAAACACTTTCCTGTTTCAGTAGTGTGAATTATCTGTTTTACTGTCATAATTTATATCATGTAATTATGATGAGGGATATTAAATGCTGGGCTTTTAAAGGCTGTAATATGTTGCTGATATGATCAACCGTTTGCAGTAGATACTGTAAGACTGATTTTTTAATAAACATTTAAAATATTTTTCTGCTTATTGGATATAAATGTGAGTTTGGTGCCATTAGAAACACTTCTACTTACACATATTTATAACACAAGCTTCTGGATATGAATGGCAAAGACAGACTGCCTACAATAATTGTTTATACCCCCGTAACTTCTATTTTTCAGTTTTGTCAGGGGACCCTGATTATATTGTTGGCATTCCTGTTAAATATGGAACAAAATAGTAAAAGGTACAGGAGAAGGTTTAAGAAAACAGGTTCATTCAGCTTATTAGTACAGGGAACAAACACTCCTGCCCACACTTTAAGATCTGCTATGAAGGTTCTTCTGGTGTGCCCACCTATTAAGTCAGTAAGGTGGGTGGTGGCCCCACACCTATGGAACTCCCTGCAACTGGACTTGTATGAAATTTCTACATTGCAAACCTTTGGGAAGACCACAAAGAACTATTTACCTCCCCCCTGGTCTTCCAAGATTGATGTTTATTAGTGGGGTGATGGTAGCTGAATTATGTTCCTTTCTGGGTGTGAGTGTGTAAATGCTGTTACATGGTAGTATATAGTTTTACATTTTGGTACTATTCTTTTTATATTTCATTATTTTTGAATGTAAGCCACCTTGCACAGGCACCTTCCCAGAAATACATCCCCAAAATCTTATTGGTATCTTATTGCATCTTATTGGTAGCGGTAGTCATGACTGCTGCAAAGTACACATTGAGGAAGCGATGGTGAGTGATTGGCCTCCACCTGTCTAAAGTATACTGTTGCCATGGCCACCACATCCCTTTACATGCTTCTTTTTATCCAGGTTGACAACTGGTAGGCCAACCACTCAGAAGGACCTGATTTGCTCTTATTGCCTCCACTAATCCTCACAATATTAGCTCTTCTTAGCAACTTAGGAATGGAAGGTCATTTTTCAAACAGTCTCTCCATCTGATTCATATTTGCTGTGCTTTAATGGAAACATGTTACAAGAACTCATACTTGATTTTACAACAGCAGAACAGAAGTTCCACACTAATGCATCTAAAAGCATGTTTACTCAGCTGTCAATATGGTAGTCTGATCTTTATCCATTAAATTTATTTACTTTGTCCTCAAACTCAGTTCCATTCATATCCAGCCAATCATAAACTCTAAAAGGCTTGGTTCTGTGCCAATGGAACACGAACAGGTACATGTCTCACCAACAACCATTAATAAGTCAGCATTTGCAAATTGGGAACCAGCAGGCAAGGACTTGAGACTTCAAAGTGAGCTCTCAAAATATCCTATCGCATAATAACACACAAGGAAAAGAAATACCCACTCTCAGCACCTTATCTTGGAAGTTCACATTGGTTAGACGGTGACCTTTAAAGGATTACCTTAACACACAGGGAAATCAGTCCCTCTCTGATGTATTCTGAAATTTGTAATAAAAAAACCGATGCATGACTGATGTTTAAGTTAGGAAGGGGGAAAGGCGAGGAAGGGAGGGGAAGAAAAAGAAAGGCAGCTTAAATTTCTCCTAACATAAGCTGAAGCTCAGATATAAAGCCATTTGACTTTCAAAGGCCACAACTATGATAGCTGACTGCCAATTTGCAGTTTCCAATGTAACACTCTTACTCCATAAACTAGGGCAACAGAGAATACATCTTTCAAGTCCTAAGTCATTTCCCCCCCATGTATTCATTTGTTTTGCTAGCATGAAAAAGCAGAGATGGGATTCACATTCATCGTCTTCTCCTCCCCACAAATGTACATTTATATTGTTGGCAAAAAAAGGAACATAAAGGAAATAATGATTTAAATGATACATTTAGAAGCAATCACTGACACTTTCTCCTCCCTGCCATGCACAGGTGTGGAGCGTGGGGGTTGATCGGTGATGCAGGCTGTCTTTCTTTTGACAAAAGGAAAATGTTTCTCATCATAAAGACATCTCTACCTCTCCATCAGTCATTTATGCATTATTTTCCATGCTACATTATTTGAGGATCAGGGAGAAGTGAATCTAAAGCTATTTTTGTGTGTGCACATTAAACAAAAAGATTTCATTTTCCATTTCTTTTGTGAAGTTGGTTTTTTCCTCCCATCTTGTTTTGTTCCAGATAACTTTGTTATGGTACTGGCTACCAACTTTTTCATTAAAGGTGAACCAAAAACTACCTTTCCCAAGACTGCCACCCATCCTCTGTCACAGTTCAAGCTGTCAGATTGTTCCTTCATAGTTAACACAGAATAGCACCTTGGTGCTTTCTAATGGCTACTATATAAAATAAGAACTCTCGTCAAAACTCGGAAGGGGTATAACATAAGCAAAGTTAGTAGGAGTCTTTCTCAACTGATATTCTGCTAGAGTCCTTACTGGGCTTGAAGAAAAGAGGTCTTTGTTTATTCAAGGCCTCACACCACGGTGCTGTCGATAATTCCAATACCTGAATTTTATGGTCAGAAACTAGGTTTAAGTGGGTCCAACATATTCTGACAAGCATTGTTCCTCATTCTTAATTGGTAATGCAGGCTATGTGCAGCTTTCTAGCTCTTGCCAAGCATTTTGGCTAGTTTCTATTCCAGACTTGGTTTTGTATCTTTATTTCTCACATCTAACCACTATTGCAATTATTCCTTGTGCTTTTTAAGGAAGTATCCAGGCAGTGGAAGATCTTGGGGTCTCAAATTTCAGTGACGTTCTGTGCAATGCCAAAATTTGATGCCCCCTCTCTCACCTTCCATTCTACATAATAGTTGTGGTGACCCCTGTAGTGCTCCATGCCCAAACTAGTCACACACCCCTAAATCCACCTCTGATCCAGGAAGTGACTGGAGATTATATCTTTGCAATACTGGACTGGTCTGATCCAAGTATGAACCTATTTGTTTACAAATCTCTGAATTTCACGTGTCTCACACTTTCCTTTCCTTCTCAGTCTTTGACATCCTACTCTAGCCCATCTTGTCTGCCTATTGCAAAACTTTTAAAAAAACTGGCTTAGGTAAACTAGGCATAGGTAAACATTCCCCAATTTCTCTCAAAAAGAAATGTCCACCCCACCACACACAGAGCATTCAATTTTGTGAGAATTCAACAGGAATGTTCCCAAAATGTGTCACAAGCTAAGAGAAAGAGAGAGGAGAAAATAAGACAGACATACGCACCCCTTTGTTTGTAGGTGTGTGTGCAACCAGCAGTAGAAGTCCATCTCACTAGCTAGTTAGGTCTCTAGCTGCTGATGCTTTGAACATGCTCATAAATGTAATTTTCTGCCAAGATTATTACTAAACAACAACTCCCACAATCCTGGAAGGAAAAGACATTCCTGATCACGTTCAAAGCATCATTTCTACTTCAGCAGCTTTATGATTTATGTTGCAAATGTAATGAGTTGTATTAAACTAAGTCCTGTTCACAGTATATCCATTGAACCTATCTTGATCATGGCTATTAACATCAATGGGCTTACTCTGAGTAGGACTAGAGTTGAATACCACCCAATGTCTATAACTCTGAAGTTTCTGTGTCAGTTTTCAGTCTATGAGATTAATACTCATATACTCCATTTCCAAGCAAAATAAAAAATATTGGGGAAGCCTCAATTCTCTTCACATTCAGCATGAGGCAAGAAGGGGGCAGAAGTCGATGTATAAAGTATATGTGTGAGAGAGGGAGGGCGGGTATTCAGCCAGCTGCCATGTCTTAAATGTTGATATCCAAGCAATACTGGAAGATTTCCATTTCCCTTGTTTTGATTCATACATTTAACATCAAAATTCCCACATGGCATTTAGCATGCACAGCTGTCTCTGACTTCAGATAGGATTTCAGAATATACAGTAGATGCCTATAAAATATTCTGCATTACTTTCACAGTCATCCAGGGTGACATTTATTTATGGTATTTTGTTGCTGCTCTGAATAACTAGATAGAGGCGGCCTATTTATTTTTGATCGATGAGATATGAACCCAGCTTCTGGGAATCTTTGGCACTTCAGGACCAATTTGCAGTGAGGGTAAGAGGTAACTGTTGCTCATCTACAACAATGAAAGTGGGGGCAGGCCATGGAAAGGAGCATTGCTGGAGCACTGCACTATGTTCCAGCTTTACTGTATTGTCTCCTAATGTTTATTCCATCTTATATTATGCGATCTTATTTCACAGCTTGCCTGGGGGGGAGGGGGAGATACATTTTTAAAGTACTTTTTATATTAAAAAAGCACTGACTCATGGGCTTTAGGGAATTCACAGGCGCTAAATATAGGGAAATCTATAAGGATCTCATTTGCCTAAACATACAGACAGATCAATTTCAAGTGATGAAGACAGGGGGAAACAAGTGGAAAGGGGGTGGCAAAATGAGAGATAGAGAGAGGAAGGGAGTAGGTGATCAAGAGAGGAAGGGTGGTTCTTTGTCCACCACTCACTTCAGATCTGTCAATCACTGGCTTTCCCCCTCCTGTCACTGGCATGCAACCCCTAATGATGACTCCCAAGGGATAATAAGATTCCCCATGTTGGCTGTAGCTGTTTACTCATACTTAAATACTATTGGTTAGTGTGCACCTTACTTCCAAATAAGTGTGCTCAATAATACAGCCCTGTACAGTGGTACCTCGAGTTACAAACACCTCAGGTTACAAACGCTTCAGGTTACAAACTCTGCTAACCTGGAAGAGTTACCTCGAGTTGAGAACTTTGCCCCAGGATGAGAAAGGAAATCATGTGCTGGCAGTGCAGCAGCAGCAAGAGGCTCCATTAGCGAAAGCACGCCTCTAGTTAAGAACAGTTTCAGGATAAGAACGGACCTCCGGAACGAATTAAGTTCGTAACTAAAGGTACCATTGTAATTCCGTTCATTGTTGTTTCATGAAGGTCTGTAGCATTAAGGTGTGTAATATACTCTGCCATCACTGCTCTCTCTCTCACACACACACACACATACAAACAAAAGCCCTTCTCCTTCACAAGCACTGTTTTAATGCCCCTATTCCAATAGGATTTATATGCAGTATAATGAAAGGACGTGTGTGTGTGAGTGAGTGAGAGAGAGAGAGAGAGAGAGAGAGAGAGAGAAAGAGAGAGAGAGAGAGAAGTTGCTTACTGATTAGCAACGGTCAACAGAAACATGTGGATGGTATCCAACTAACGCATACTGCAAGGATTCATGCTCCCCCTCCCCCTGTGTGCACCTCTAGGAGGGGGGAAAGTTCCTTGCACCGACAGGACATGGCTACCAGCCTAGGATAGGTTGAACTGTTGAAGAAGAAAAGTTCTAGGACTAGGTAAACAGGACGTTGGACTAGATGACCCTCGTTGTCCCTTCCAGCCCTACAATTCCATGATTCGAAACTGGAGTCAAATAACAAGTCAGGCATATATAAAACCACAGATAGTAATTTTAGCCTACATATGGAAGAATTTACTGGTTCAAATTCAGTGTTATTATCCAGCTATAAGAACAGGTGAATTGGTCTCACGTTCAAGTTCAACCATTGATTTCCTAAGGAAAATCACTGGCCACAGATCCTAATCTGCCTTGGCTCCCTGCAAAAATTTCTCCTACATTCTTGAGGAGGATTTTCCACATCATTTTCCTTTCGTTTTATAATCTGGTAAGAGCCCAGGGAAGTGCCAAACACCTCTGATAAAAAAAAATAAAAAATGATTTGCCTTATATAAAAAATTGGGCTTCCCTTTAAGTTCCTCAGATGTGTCACCTACAAATTTGCTTTATGCAATATGTTGGTGGAACCTCTTGGTATAGCTGAAAGCAGCATTTAGCTAAAGCACACATTTATAATTGGATATAAAACTTTTATGGGGATGAGAAGATAAAATTTCACACACAAAAAGGATGGCATAAGCTGAACAGATAAAGCAAAAGCATTTGACATTTTAACTAGACAAAAATCCAGTCCTCACCACACATTTACACATAAGGGGGGGAAAGGAGAGCAATCAATAAAAAAATAACAAATAATACACAGTGGCAGAACTAAGAAAAGTGAAAAATGTTAACTTATGTAGAACTATATATACAGGAAAGAACTGCAAAAAATACATAAACTCGGTCCCATAGAAAGGATAAAATTCTACCTTTGTCAATATCTGCTTAGAACAGCCTCCTGTGTTTTAGAAACTATCCTTCATATATGCTTTGCTATAGAACACTCTATAAAATACTGAAGCATGAAGCAAGCTTTCGCAAAACAGCACACAGATTTTCTCCACATTTCTATTTACATTTTAAATAGCCTGGTATAAACTCCTTATTCGATAGCTGTCAAATCAGAACAATCTATTATGAATGAATGTGAAATTTTATAAAAGCATCCGCGTCCCCCCTAAGAAACACTTCAAAGAAAGATTTAGTTAAATCCAATAAGCAGGATTGCATGAAGATGTCAATCAATAGGTGGTCCAATGTATCTATCCACATTTTTCAAATACTGAAGTGTCCTTGTAATGGATGGAGTCTCCCACTCCTCCCCTTCCCGCCCCCCCAATCAAATGCTCTTATCTAACAAGAGTCTGGGTGGCTTTGTGTAGAAACATTTTCAAAGTATGTACACAGTAGCTTCATAGTAACACTTAAATACCAAATTCAATTTCACAGCATATTTGTTAACTGCACCTCTTTTTGCCCACAAATCACACTGTCTCATGCATGAAAACATATGGGATGGAAAACAAAAAGAGTCCAAACAAAGCCAGTTAGAAAATATATCTATTCTATTTCATTAACAACAACGAAAACAACAGTGGGAATTGTACTGACAGAAGCCTCTTTTTGGAACAAACTGTATAAAAGGAGAGGGCTAGTCATTCTTAAATGTTTAGAAGTTGAAAAATGGGTTGGATATTTTTGCTCAACAGTGTTTGGAATTAAAACAGTACTGAAACTTGGTTCATTTGGTACTCTGCATATGCCTTAAAACAATGCCTTTATTCCAGTTTTGGTCTGAGCAAGGACTGCAGTTCCATTGAAAATAATCAGAAGAAGCTACAGTAATTTAAGCTAAGCTTCCTCCTGTGGATGAAGCTCAAGGGGTGATTGAGGTTCAGGGTTGCCATTATGTTCGATTTCCCATCTAACTCTTGGGTTATGCCCACAAAGGTAGCACTTGTCAACAGAATTTGCCCTCAGTGTCTAATGCAAATGTAAACACCATGCCCTTTCTGCAGTTCTTTTGACTTTGTTTTCCTTCACTGTAACAAAGTTTCACTTTGTTAAATGCATAATCCAACATGGACTCATTTAATCCATGTGAAACCTGAGTATTAAGCAGTAACCATTTTTGACAATGGCACACGTTTAACATTTCATCATGGTGGCTGGTACCTAAAGAGACATTTGAGCAAATGTAAAGGCAACCTTCCATTTCCATCCGTCTCCTCTATTCACTGCAGTCCCCCACACCTTCGCAAAGCTGCTCCTGAGGATTGGTGGAACAATATAGGATGCAGTGCAGGAGAGTGCAAGTGGGTGGGGGACTGGCAACAACTGGGGGCTCACCTTGCACAAGTAGCAGTGCTTTTTGCTTTGCAAAACAGCTTTGGATACAAGCAATTATCATAAGTGCTAACTTTCATTCCAAGTGAGCAAAATGCTGTACTCATCTGTACTAACTTAACACTTTCTCACACATACGGAACCATTTTCCAGTGGTACTTTCTCCTCTGTGGTTGTGATGTGTATTAAAATATCATAACCAGGTTGGGATGCTGAATTGCATGGTGGTTTATCACTTGATTTGCACCAAGCCAACAGATTCTGCCCACATGTTTGCAAATCCAAACACCACAGCCAAATGAAGTATCCAAAGGATTCCTATGTGGCTTAGGGTGTGCATAAAAGGGTCTTTAGTTGTAGGAAGAAATTTACTATTTCACTCACTGTTACTCTCAGGATTCCAGGAACTAAAGTTCCATACTGTGTCCAAGCCTGCAGGGAATTTGGCCTTAACATCAGCCTGATGAAGATCAACATCCTGAGTTAAGACGTCGCCAGCATTCCACACATCAGCACTGGTGATCACATACTTATGGTGGTAGATGACTTTGTCTACCTGAGTTCCACCATAACCGGGAACCTCTCCATCAATGCTGAACTGGACAAGCGTATTACTATGGCAGCTATGGCAATGGCTTGCCACTCCAAAAAGGGTTTGGGAGAATGTGATGCTAGCATCCAATATCAAGGTGAAGGTCTACCAGGCTTGCATGCTGAGCGCACTGCTTTATGGAAGTGAGTCATGGGTAACTTACAACCACCAGGAGTGATGCCTCAGCATCTTCAACATGCAGTGCAGAAGGTAGATTTTTGGTATCACATGGCAGGACTGAGTCTGAAACGTGTGCTCTCCCAAGCCCACATTCCCAGCATGTTCACACTTTTTTCTCAGCAACATCCACACTGGCTTGGTCATACACACAGAATGGGAGATTGCAGGATCCTCAAGGACATGATCTACAGGGAGCCGCCAGGCTTGTAGGCAGACTAACTCTGCATTTCTAATGTCTGCAAATGTGGTTGGCAGTATAGGAATCCCTTGCAGAAGATCACAGTACCTGGAGACAGACAGTCAGATCATGTATCCACAGCAGTGACTAGTGGAAGAATGACTACTGGGAGGAGCACAGAGAGAAGAAATGTTGTGGCTTGCCTGAAGCAGCACAACTGGAGGCCTTCATCCGCCCCAGCTGCAAGAAAACAAGTCTCTCCCATACTGTTCTCTACAGGCACAGCAGGTGTGTCATCTTCCAACAGTTTGACTTCACCCCCAAAAGCACACTCCTCCATTGTCTCCCAAGACAGAAAGAATCTCAGGATTCTAATAACTAAAATTTGTGTAGCGGAGAGTGGTAACTATCAACAATAACTAAAATTTCATATTAACATATTGACAGGCCCTGCTTCAATTTGGCATTAGCCAGAAGTTTTGAAACGACACTTTTCCCTGTTCCTTCTTATCAGTATCTAAGAAGTAAACATCAAGAATTTCTGTTGAATTCCTGTTCATTAAGCCACTCAAATGTGCAGTGTCTGGTAGTGTAAAAATATAACACTGCAAAAGAGAAGAAAAAATGATGTTCTTATAACAACAGTGGAAAGAAAGGAATTATCACACCGATTTTTATAGCGAGATAACATGGATTCTGAGTTTTGGCAAACAAATAATAATCATGCATGTACCTCCCATAGGGATTGTTCTGTGAGGAGAAAGTTTACAAATAGGATCAGCCCTAAGAACTAGGGAAATGGATGCTAGGAAAATAGCACATACCCCAAATTAACTCTAGTGTTCCTCACATTTTTCAGTTTGAAGTTTAATGGTAAATTAAGTACTAATAAGGAGAATGCAAATAAAGATTGTTCCAGGTATTGCTGCCATGTTACTATTATTTGTTAAGATAAAAAAACCGTATAGAAAAATAAGTAGGTCAAGGAAACTGGACTACTAGTGTTCAGAATATGCAAGCATGTGAGAATTTCAGAGTACTTCAAATCATATTACAGAACTTTAAAATATAATATGCCAATTCTCATTTTCTGATAAACGTTTTGGAAAGCCATAAAATCCCTGAGGAACATTCAACTTTTCATCATATACAATACTTCATACTTTAACTTCTGCTGCATTTTTAGGAACATACTGAGTATAATTTATAGGTATCTTTTTAATCAGCTAAGTACACTTGGTTGTCTTTCATTTTTACAGCTTTCATTGTTCTAGCTTAAAACATGAACATTGAGAGCAATAAAAATAGAAGAAAAGCCATTAATGAAATTGATTTCTTTTTGCTGCAGCTTCTCTTCTCATATTAGTTCAATTTCTTAATATCTTCTTTGATGTCTTAGGCCTCCCTGTCAAATAGATGTCTGAATGTTAATGAGAGAAAGTAACTGCATTTTTTGCTTTTGCCAACCTAACCCTTAGCACTTTATTTGCTTTCTGGCCCACCATAAAGGGGTGGGCTTTTTATTGCAAAAGAATGGAAGCAACCCCTAATATAGTTTTTGTTATTAATAGTTTATTAAAATTTTCTTCCTCTCGGTCACACCCTTTACCACCCCCTGACAAATCCAACAACCCCTTTTTTGCAACAATATCCATATACCTGCTATTCTTCCATTCATCTAACCAAATAGTTAAATAATGGTTGACTAGTTATATAAAGAATTAAGCAAACAACAATTAAAAATTAGAAAAATCATCGCAAATAAATAAACAAATGGTTTGATTATATGTCTTCTTAAGTAAGGGGAAATGTCTGCGCGTCTTATGAAGCGAATGATGCATGGAAGAGGGATGGACGGGAGCCATGGCTCCGCTTCCTTCCCTCCTCTGTGGCTTTAAAGCAGCAAAGCTGGTCAGGAGCCACTTACACAGATGTAAAGCAAGCACAGCAGGAGCCGTGTAATCCCTCCGCCCCCGTGCTCAGCTGCCCCATTGGGATGGGTGGGTGGGTGTGCCACCCCCTTGGGATGACGCTCGCATGGGTGACGTCCCACATCCCCACAGGCGACCTGCCACCACACAAGACCCTCCCTCTGCCAATGGTCTTGCTGGGACAGTAGTGCCTTTCTTTGCAGAAGTGTTAAATTTGAAGGGTGACTGTGGTTTGGTCCTTGTGCTGTGTACAAAGGTGTGAATTAGGTAGGTTTGACTTTAAATGGGAATTGAATGAGATTTCTCCCTCATTCCTCCCTCATATGAAAGCCCCCAGAGCTTTTTGCAACAAAAAAAAGAAAGTCCCACTTCTTTTGGCTTTATTAAAATAATTGTGTAGGGCCAAACCATACAGTCCTTAGATCTAAAGGACTCAATGTGGGAAAGCTCATCTATTTCCATTGCCTGTCTCCCTTACTAGGGGATAAAGTCTCTCTTCATTTGTTAATTACAGTGATGATGGTTCTTGATGCCACTGTTGACTGCTGTTCACTTTACATGGTTGAAATATTATTCTGATATACCGATAGTTTATTAAATAGTTTAGTACAACATTTGATTCAGAATATTTCTTTTCTTGTTTTCCTCCTCTAAAAACTAGGTGCGTCTTATGGTAATTGGCAAAGAGCTCCAAGTCTCCTGGAAGTTTGTTTACCGTATTTTTGAAGTTTGTTAAACAGGAGTTTCCCAAGGGCTGCCAATTGTAGAAGGTCCTGCATCCAACCTTCAGTACCCAGTGTGGCTTGAAGCGTGTGATGTTAGAAGATTATCTACTTTACTGTTAGTGTGCCCTGTGAAAACACCTCTTCTGCCTTTCTGAGATACCCATTTGATAGCTATGTGGCCAATTTCAGAATTAACCTTTCCTAGGATTTGTCCAGGACCAACTGATTCTGATTTGTACTTCCCTCCCCGAACAGGTTAAGGTAGTTTATTTATTTTTATTTTTAAAAGGCCTATGACTGGGCATCCCCAGAAAAGGTTGTCAAATTCACTTGCAACTCCCTGCAACTCCAACATCTGTCTGCTTAGGTTTTTAAAATGTGTTGAAGTCATTAGGCCTGGCAGAACACTTTTTCTCAAATTAGCCTCAGTGTAATATCCTCCTGGTTTTCAGGGAGAATTTTGCTGAATTGGCAAAATTTCAGGGAAAACCCGGGTGTATGGCAACGTGATGGAAAAAGAGGCAAAAACAGCTCCAACCTCAAAATAGCTCAACAACTTTGTGGATGTTTTTGAAATATAGCATTTCTAACTGACTAAACTTTCCAAACCATATTCAAGGGCAGCCTGACATACCATGCATTGCAGTATTCTAACACAGATGGTACCCAAGCATGGATAACTGTTGCCAGACTCTCCCTGTGCAGATATTACATTCAATATGCAATGTTATGTGTAAGTGCTAATCAAATGTCTAAGGTGTGGTTGAAAAGACCATGTGGTTGGATTAAAACCTGGGAGACCCAAGTAAAAATCCACTTTAGCCACAAACTCAAGAAGCAGCCTTGGAAAACTCACTCTCAGCCTTTAGCCCTTCAGCAGTAAAACAACAGCCTCTACAAAGAGTTTGTTGTGAGGATGAATAAGAAGCATTCTGTACAATGAGGAATGGATCAACTACTTTTTTTTTTTAATTAAAACCTAGCATTTGCTTCAGATAGTTTTAGTCTCTTCTTCTGCTGTGGTACAGTGAAAACTAATTGGAGTCTGCTGCCTTAATCTTTGATTTTATTGATTCCAAATTTTTTACTGCCCCTTTAAATGAAACCTAGTGGCACTCTAGGGAAAAGAGAGGGAAATCAGATTCCAGAATAGTGGTGTTAAGAGATGAGAATGATTGTGGAAGTGTATGCCGGCCTTTGCTAAGCTTGAGAATGTTCTCAACAATACAAGTTACATTTTCAAAATCTTACTGGTGGAGAGAGCATGCCAAGAAAATTCTTTTTGAGCATACACTAGGAATGAAACGAATGTAGTACTATTCCACACAAAAATCCCTTCCACATTACTACACTTTAAAAAGATAAGTACCAATTGCAAATCAGACAGCAAGGTTAAATATGACTATAGATGTGTAGACTTGCTACACTATCAATTATCTGTCTTATTAGCTGAGTGCTTGGACCAGATGCTTTGTTTGAAGTCTTAAAACTATCACACAGATAGTTATACCCTAAGAAAAGCTAGATAAGCACCAAGATCCTGTGCCACTTTCAACAACTTTAAATATACTAAAGATCCTTCCTTAAGGAAGAGGATGGGCCATTCATATGATTGACATATTCATCAGTTCCAACAGAGAATATCTGCTGATCTGAAAAAAGGGAAGCTTTATGAAAGGGAGCAAGGAATCAATCCCAATACATTCTCTGATATCCACAAGCTCCTACCTTATGGCATATTCAATCACCCAGAAAACTGAGAGACTGCATTTAGTTTACATTTGCATGCAGATATTAGCATAAATCCACTCTGGCTAAAATAATCGCCTTTTAGCTGGCTAAAAGTGTTATTTGAAAAATTGTTAGTTGAGCTAAAAATATATTTGCTAGCCTATGCACAAGGTTGCCAATATTATGTTCTCTACTATTACAAAATCTCTCTGCAACTTCCAAGCAATCAAACTGATGTCACAATGAAGGCTTATTTGTTTTTTTCTCCTTGCCTCATCACATCTTGTTATGTTGCAGTGCTTTATGTTCTTCTGCACTGCAATATGAAAACATGATGCAACTATGAATTTAAAAAAAGCAAAACAGGCTATCATTTCACATTCAGCACTCTTTGCTCTGAACCTTTACTCTCAGACAGTCAAACGATTTGGTTCAGTAGCCAAGAAAAATGAACATTTTCTGTTGCTGCTGTTGTTTCCAAATGCAGATGCATCTAATCACTATGTTTCCATATAGAACACTTGCAAATAATACAGCAGGCAGCCAGTTCTTCAGTCAATGTAATATTTGACCGCATATCTTTATTGAGTCCCTGAAGGTAAAATTTAGCACGTGTCTAGAGATTGGGATTTTTGGGGGGTATGCACACATAAAAATTAAGGGCACAATCCAGCCAAAGTGAGGGACATTTAAATGTCATTATTCCAATGGAAGAAATTTCAACATGTTTCCGGACATAAGATGATGCTTACTGGATGTGTACAAGGATTCAGCCTTGTATTCTCAATGGTGGCAAGCAAGTTGCATCTAGGCAGGGCAAGAAGGCAGCAGGCTTCCCCTATCTTTGTTTAGTCTGTAACATTCAGATATATACTACTTCTGAACACAGAATCTTGACTTAGCTATTATGATGAATACAATAGTTTAACTTTTCCAGTAAAATCAATGAGACTTTAAAGTGCTTAACTGTGGCTTGACAGTGCCAAAGTTATTATCCAGAATAGTTCGGACTCTGGCTCCTGGCCTTGGTTGAAAAGGCTTTTCTCCTTTGGTTAACAATGTTATCTTCTCTTCCAGATCTCATTAAAAAAGAAATCAATCAAGAGCAGTAGGGATTTGAGTCTGTCTTCATCAGTTGCTTCCATGCACTGCTTCACTCTTGAGTGTGTTGGTCTTGCGCTTCAACACCAAATCTAGCATGTTTCACTTTGGACAGCCCTGCATGGATAAATGCGGCCATTTCCTGTTCTTATTTCCCAAAGCAACAACATGTGTTTTCTAAAGAACAGCAGCAAATTTGCCCTCGCCTTTGACAAAAGGACAACTCTTTGGGGAAGCAAATTTAATGCAGGACATTAAGTAAACTGATGCTGTCATTAGTGCAAATGTCAAGTTCATTATAGCAGATGTTTCAGCTGAAGATCACTACACATTAAAATCACACAGCAAATGTGCGGTGCAGCCACCATTTTATTTAATGTCTACTTCAATGCCCCAAAGAGTCAATCAGAATCATCTGTTCATGTAATTACCACATTGTTATGTAACAAAGCAAGTTGTTCGGTTGAAACATTCACAACAAGCCCTGAATCCAGGTTACTGCTGATCATTTTTCATAAACTGTTTGGAAAGTAAAAATGCTTATGAACCACAAATAGAATTTTACTGCAAATTGGTTAGGACCCACCAAACAGTAGCAATCACTGCCTGTACTGTCCACGTTGCAACATGAATATTCAGTTTCCAAACAATAAGACAGTATGACTGAGTAATTAGATTAATGTGCAATGGTGCTGGACGTTCTATACATTTTGTCTCCCAGCTTCTCATTTTAACAGATGACTTGTCCATTATAGAATGCAAGTCTTTTGCCTATGTGTGTGAACATGTGTGCTTTTAAGATTTGAAGTCAGCTGCTTTGATAACGGATAGCAGAAGTAATTAATGCACTAAGCACAGCACATTCCACCAGGAAAACACCACTTGAGCCAGCAATGAACTTCTAACAACTATAAAGCCTATGTGATTTATGTAACTGATATTCCACAAAATCATCAAAAGTGTATGCACAGATAAGATACAAATTGTTCCATCTGGCAGGGACCACACCAACATGGTAAAGGTAAAGGGACCCCTGACAATTAGGTCCAGTCATGACCGACTCTGGAGTTGCGGCGTTCATCTCGCTTTATTGGCCGAGGAAGCCGGCGTACAACTTCCAGGTCATGTGGCCAGCATGACTAAGCCGCTTCTGGCGAACCAGAGCAGCACATAGAAATGCCGTTTACCTTCCCGCCGGAGCGGTAACTATTTATCTACTTGCACTTTGAAGTGCTTTCGAACTGCTAGGTTGGCAGGAGCAACGGGAACTCACCCTGTCGCAGGGATTCGAACCGCCGACCTTCCGATTGACAAGTCCTCGGCTCTGTGGTTTTACCCACAGCGCCACCAAAAGGGCTTTAAATTTGCCTTCTGGGCTGCCATGAGCCCCACAGTGTTGCCTAGATCGGGCCTGTGCTGGCAGGTTCTGATGGAGGAGGAGGAGGAGGAGAAAGAAGAAGAAACAGAGAGAAGGGCAACTTGTGGAAACCTGGGTTGGAGGAAGGGGGGAACAGTCACTTTGGAAGAGAAAGCGAAGAGGCATCTCTCCCTTTGACCTTCCTGCAGAGCAAAGAGCCTCTGTGGAGCCTGGGGAGGGGTATGATCAATCAAGGTGGGATGGAGGGCACACTGAACAGCAGTCATCAGTGACCGAACAGAAGCCTGAAGCAATTCCCCCCACCCACTCCTGAGAAAAGTTTTCAACTGAGCAACTAACACTGACTAAGCACGTCTAACCAAATATAATCACAGACGAAAATAAAACAGATTAGCTGTATTATTTCCTGCTGAATGACAGCTCTAGCATGTCTTCTTTTGCAGTAGCATGAATACAGACTTCCTATGAAAGAAATACTCCCCACTGTTTACTTCTGCTCCTGCTGAGATGACTGAGCAGAATGAAGACTTTTTTGCTAATAGAGATGGACTGGTTTCAAAACTTCACCAATAACAAAAATAAAAATCATTATTTTTTCAAAAAGACAGGAGAAACGTTCCTTTCTGTTGCTCAATCCAATGCCTACATAAGGTTCACAAGTCCTGTAATGTGAGGGATGGGGAACCTGTAGCCCTCCAAATGTTGTTGGAGTTCATCAGCCCCAATTGTCATGGCCAATGGTCGGAGAAGATGGGAAAGTAATGCTGTAACTCTCCTCTCCAATAGTTTGACTTCACCCCCAAAGGCACTCTTCAATAGTCTCCCTATACAGAAGTATGCCAACCATTTATAAACTAGGAAAGAGAGCTATGATTTATATTACTGAACCTACATGTTTCATTCTACATGCTTAAGCCCCTATTATACCATGATCGTCCATCACACAGATATTAGGTGGACAAGGAGACAGGGCAAGCAGCCCACCTGTCTCCATTCATTCATTCATTTATTTATTTATTTTAAAAAACCAAACCAACAACAACAACCAACCTATATCAACAACACAAAAATAGCATGGTGGTGAACAGCATAAAAACAAATGTAAAATTTCAACCATAAAACAAACACAAATGCATCACAGTAGATCGGATCAATACATCAATAAAGATGGATTATCCTTCAGGGAAAGCCTGGATGAATGAGCAAATTCTAATCAGGTACCTAAAGGCCAATACAGTAGGTGCCAGCCTGACGTTCATTAAAAGTGTTTTCCAAAGGATAACAAAGCATCACACTAAAGGTTCCATACAGCACTACAACACAGTATCAGTACGTACACAGAAAAGGGGACATTTTGGAATTGCTATACTGTGCTATCTTTCTAGAAAAAGAGGTGCTGGAACTCACCATGAACGCCTCCCTCGTTGTCTTATAATAGCAATGGCTCCACCCGAGAGGGGCCGAAACTGAGTTCTGGGGAGTTCCAGCTGAAAAAACCCCCTAACCATTTCCTAGTTTTAAAAATCAAACCCCAACTAGACAGCAGCAGGCCAATTGCCTGGTCTTCATGGATGTGACCAGAAAAAATATCTGACATGCCCAGTCTTCAGATTTTATATGTCTAGAAACTCCAGCGTCTCAAAAGTTTAAAGTCAATGTTTTGTTGCTGATTCCAACTTGCAAGTCAGTTAGGTTGATGAAGATACTGATTGATTTTAGAACAAATACCTCTGAATTTTACAAAAGTGATAAGAACAAGATTCTGTTTTCCTTATTCTTTATCCAAGTTAATGTGTGCAAAGAAGCCAAAAGCAAAGCTAGGCAATAATTGGTGCTAGACAATAATTAATCTGAAACCAATAGATCATAGACTGATAATGAGAAAAAGAAGGAACATGAAAAATTTAAATAGAATATTTTATGCAAAATGCCATTGAATTATTGAATTATTACAGCAATATCAGCTGAGTTCATTAGTTCAAGAATAAGTGGGTCAAATGTATAACCAATTATACATTCTGAGATGAGGGTAATTTGTCTGGCTGAAGTTTATCAGAACAAGACTTCAGTAGCCCTCTCCTTGCTTCTTCTTTTTCTAAAAGCGGATTTTGTTACAGCTAATAACAATGTGCCAACAATTTCATGGAAGACTACTCATTTGTTTATCCTGCATGGTCTGTGTATACCGTTTAAAAGAAAAGAACGAAGGCACAGATGCTTAGGAAATTAACAGCAACAGCCAAATAGAAGCATATTATATCCATTGAGTTGGCATATCCATTTCTATAAAACAGCAAGCCGGTATGGTCCAGAATGGACACGAGGAACTCTTGCTCAAATCCCTGCTGAACTATGATGTGCACTGGGTGGTCTTGGGCACATCACTGTGTTTCACAGAGTGGTTGTTTAAGTTTAATACACTTCCTAATTAAGGGCTAATGTAAAAGGTTTTTTTTTAAAAAAAATACATTTCTATATCGCCCTTCACCTGAGGATCACACAGCAGTTTACAATATAAAACCCCCAAAATAAATAACATAGTAACAAACAAAAACAATACCCCCCCCCCAACACACACAGTTTTAAAAGGCCATAGATTGCTTAATTAGGCAAAGGCCTGGGGAATGAGGAATGCTTTTGCCTGGCTCCGAAGATATGTGACAAAGCTACCAGGCAATACAAATAAGTATAACAAATAAGCAAAAGCTGAGCTAGATAGTACTGTGTGTTATGTTTATATTATTTGTTTATAAAAATATCTGTATACCACTGTGTCATAAAAAGTAGATATCCAAAAGGTTCACAGCAATAAAAACATAAAATCATTTGTGGAATGCTCTCCTTAGGGAGGCTCACCTGGTGCCTTCATTAAACATTTTTAGGCACTTGGCAGAAACATTTCTCTTCAACCAGGCCTTTAGCTGATTAGCATTCTATGTTCCTTTAACTTTGTTTATGGGAGGAAGGGGTTATTGGTTTGTTTTGCCTTTCTTCTTGTTTTTATTATGTACAGTGATACCTCGGGTTACATACGCTGCAGGTTACATACGCTTCAGGTTACAGACTCCGCTAACTCAGTAATAGTACCTCGGGTTAAGAACTTTGCTTCAGGATGAGAACAGAAATTGTGTTCCGGCGGCGCAGCAGCAGCAGGAGGCCCCATTAGCTAAAGTGGTGCTTCAGGTTAAGAACAGTTTCAGGTTAAGAACGGACCTCCGGAACGAATTAAGTACTTAACCCAAGGTACCACTGTATTTATTTTTTTATATTGTCTTTTTATGCTATGAACCACCCTGAAATCTTCAGATGAAGAGTGGCATACATTAAAAAACAAAACAAAATTAAAAACAGACATAAATAAACCATTGTTAACCTGTACTCTGTGCCTGATTGTATAAACAGATGCATCAGGATCATGCAAATATTTCACTCACTGTGTACAAGCATCATCCTTCCTTTCCTAAATATGAGAGATTGTAATTTTTAAGAATAAAAAGCAGCTCCTAACCATCTCCTAGGGTGCAGGTTCAAACACTATTCACACAGAACACCTACAGGGGAAATGTTGCAGCTTATTAGACAGGCTGAAATAACACAAATGCAAATGAGAACTTCTTACCCTTACCTCAGGAAACAGCTTACCTGAAACCAAACCAAGCTATGGGTATTATCCCTTTGAAAGAAGCTGAACAGTTTTGCTTACATCAAGAAGCCATCTCAGCAGTATAGAGTTGCTTTATCTGTTTGCTGTGAATTTGTCCCAGCTCTAGTTTTTCTGCCATCTTGTTAATTTTAGTTGCTAAGAGCTGCACACTAGCCCCCTTTTTTATTTATCTTTGCAATAACAGGAATTTCTGTGTTGTTTTTTAATTTAATAATCTGGCCTTCCCTTCACCACCCTCTCTCTCTTTGGAGTGGCAGCCATTTTATCTTCATTCTATAGTATATGCAGTGCTTTTCTGGAGAGGGTATGCAGGGGTACGCATACCCCTAAACATTTTGTGAATCCTTGTACTTTTGTCCATTTACTGTATTTATTTTTCCTGATTTGAACTATAAGATGGTGATTTTCTTGAGTCAAAATGAGAGAACCCCTAAATATTTTTTAAGAAAAAAAATACTGAATATATGGATTCTAAATTGCTCCTCTGGGTGTTTCTACTCCCCCTCCCCCCCAAAAAAATGCATCTATAGCCACCACCATCCATTTCCCACACATTTTCAAGGGGCCCTAAACCTGAACTGCAGATTAGGGAGAGTGGCTGTAGAAAAAAAGACTACTATCTAGGGCAGCCTACAAACAGGCTTCGCTGGCTCAGATGTCCACACCTAATGCATGGTTGTCATTGGTGGGATTAGAAAGACATGAAACTACAGCAGCAGCATGGCATGACCCCTTGGCCTCTTTCCTCATGTAATGCTCTTTCAAGTGAAGAGGCTAAAATGGCCAGTGATCCACTTCAGAGTTTTATTAGTAGTGGACAGCTGCTATCTATACTGCCTTTCCTAGGCAAGGCTTTCAATTCACTTCTGTAATCTACATCTCAGAGCTACAAATAAAAATCTTCATCACCTGTGAATCAAGATTGTTGACTGACAGATGACTCTCTAGTCATTGGTTTTGTGGAAACGTGTCAAAATACAAAATAAAATTCAACCTCAGTTGGAAAATGTGCATTGCACACAATGCTGTTATAAACAATGTCATGTAACTTAAATATATTTTTGAAAAAAACACTTCATAAGGAAAATGATGCAATTGGACTACCCCAGGTATCTTTGGCATCTGCTATCTCTCAGTTTTATTAGACTTACTGGTAATTTTATTATTCTAAATATCTAAAGTAAATGATATCTGTAACATACATCACCAAGATACATGCAGTGTTCGAAACTCCTATTGTTCTTGGTGCAACAGGGAATTTTGCAACAGGGAATTTCATTTGCGCAGGCAGTTTCTGAGCCCTGGATGCAGTACTACGCCTAAGAGTTCACGTTAAAACTGTGGAGTGGAAGGAAAGGAGGACCTTTTTCTGCCTCCCCACTTCCAGCTACTCTCTGAAGACTGGAGAAGAGACCCTCTTAAGAATATTAGGAGGGTGGGCAGGGGAAGGATTAGACCATGTGAAAAATGAACATAGTATTTTAGCTGCAGTTCATTCATTTTCAGCTTTGAATCCTTGTTATACAAAAAGCATGCCTAGACATTCTGTTGCTGCACCCATAACCTAGGCTTAAAGGTGCCATGTGGTGCCTAAGCTTCGTATCTCAGTTTCTAACAAATGGTTACATCAGTTCCAAATTATCAAAATGCTTCTCAGCAGTTTTAGAGCCACAAAGGAATAGATAAGAGTCATATCAGTCAGAAATAGTATCATTAGTCATTATTCTATTTGTGAAAGTAATGAAAATAGAATTATGCATTTCTTAACATGTATATATAAAATTTAGCTGACATACAAGTTACTCATTAATTCAAAAGCTAGTTATAGCTTCTATAAGTCTGCTGAGTGAATTCTTCCTGTTACTCACAGGAAGTCCACTTATGTTAATGCTACGTTGCAAAAGTGATGGATGTGAGCAGAAGGTCTAGGCTAATTTCAAGAGCAAAAAATAATAAAAAAATGCATAATATAGCTGATTCTCTTGGTTTGTAATTATCAACGTACCTAGCTGTTTTCAAAGTAGTCTTCTGACCCTTAGAAGAAAGAGAAGCTGAATAAGGAACTGTAGCATATGCTTCTGATACTTTTTGCACTGAAGTTAAGCCTGAAAGTGGCTGGGCGATTCTTAGGGCTCTATCCAAAGAATTGGACCAAAAGAATAAAAAGTTCCCTGTGTTCAAGGAAACTTTGGACACATGTTTCTCCAAGAGCAGCTCCAATCAAGCATCTTTTGAAATAAAGAGGCTGTTTGTGATTTGGACATGGAGATCTGCTATTCAAAAGAAATAATAGGTTTTTTTAAAAAATCTACTGGAGTTTTCTGATCACTGCAGATGGTGACAGCAGTCACAAAATTAAAAGACACCTGCTTCTTGGGAGAAAAGCAATGACAAACCTAGACAGCATCTTAAAAAGTAGAGACATCACCTTGCCAACAAAGGTCCGTATAGTAGGACTTCCGGAGGCGGCGCGAATGGTAATGGCTGCCCTCTTCTAACTAGGAGAGGGAAGCTCCACTGAAACGGGTCGTCCGCTACGGCGAAGCGGAGACCCACATCGGAAAACCGCAGGCGGCAGAAGCCTGTGGTCTTGGGACCCGGCGGGCGCCAGGAGCTGCCCCCAAAACGTTGAAGGAACCCCGTAAGGGGCTCCGGATCGCGGAGGGGGTAGCGGCGCTGAGGGTCGTTCCGCAATCAACGGAGTGAAGCCGCGAAGCTGTTGCCGGTGAGCGCTGACCTTTCTTCCTGGAATTTATGTTTCGGAAAGCAACAACCCGTGAGTAACAAGGACTTTAAAAATTTTTAAAGACTTAAAAGCTACGGAATTTGGCTGAAAGCGGATTGACGAAAAAAAGGAAGTCCGTCTTCCGCTGCTACTGAACTTCAAAGCAAAGAGCAGGAGGAGTGGAGGCAGAGAGTGAACTTTTAACCTATTGGATCTGAGCACCCATTGAACCTCTTTCGAAGCAGAATAGGACTGTAAGCATTGGATTTTGTGTTTCTAATTTGGACTGTGATATCTTCTTCTATTGGAATTACAATTTAAGTAAAAACCCCAGGTGCTGCAACTGCCTGAGTAACTGTAGCAGTCAGTCTGCAGATCTGGATACTTTGAATATAAACTTGGAAACAATCTGAGGGGGTCTGGAATTGCTACTTTGAGGCACCATTTGGAATACCAGCAAGCACTATTTGAGACATTGTGTTCTTTTAATACCAACTCTGCTAAAATTTATTATTTGAAGGCTCTTGGACATTAATTCTGATTTTATGAACTTTATTGGAATTGATCTCTTCCCGAAAGACATTTTAAGCTCCCCCTAGAGGTCTTGGAATTTACAGCAGTGGCATTGTTTTACTTTCTCTTTCCCGGCCTCCTGTTTGACTGTTACCATCTGGGCCGTCTCTTTCCCATGGGAATAACTCAGCTTGACCTTGACTTTTAGATAACTTTGGAATGAGTGGTGCAAGAAAAAAGGAGCCTAAAGAAAAGGAATCTAGAGTAAGAACTAGACAAACAACCTTAGCCACAGCCTTACAGTCACGTAGATCGTCTGTGCCTATCTTGCTTTCTGAGGAAGAAGCTGCATCCCTGCCACGGGCAGGGGAAGGAGAAACTGAGGAATTACAATTGGAAGATATGGCCTCAGGAACAACTGCTTCTATTTTAGAGAAAATCTATGAAAAAATGGAATCTTTGGATAAGAGAGTTGAATCCTTGGATAAAAAAGCTGATGAGCAAACATTTAAAATCGACCAAAACACAGAATGTTTAAATAGACTAACTGGACAAGTGGCACAGAATGCACAAGCAATTGGAGAATTGAAGGAGGCTACAGGTGAAAATCGGAAATTGGCTGAGGATACCAGCCAAAGACTTGGAAAGTTAGAAAAAGAGGTGAGACCACTCAGTAAACAAGTAGGTGAACACCAGACCTACCTTTCTATGATTGAATTGCGGAACAGGGAGACTAATTTAAGGATAAGATCGGTCCCAGAAGTGGAAGAAGACAACTTAGCTGAGTTTCTGACCAAAATATTTTCCAAGTTCTGGAACTTAGAGGAAAAAGACTTTAAAATTGTATCAGCTTTCAGGCTTGGAAGACTTATAAAGAAAGACAAACCCAGAGATTGCTTGATAACATTGAGAACAAAGGAGGAAAGGGACAAGATCCTGGGCCTGCACTACGGAAAGTCACTGGACATTTTGGACAAAAGAATTGAAATTTACAAGGACATTCCTAAACAACTCTTGGATCTTAGATCTGAGTATTTGGAACTAGCAAGCCTGTTGAGGAGTAACTCAATCATCTTTAGGTGGGACTTTCCTCAAGGATTATCCTTTACTTTCAGAGGGAAGAAGATTAAAGTTAGAACATTGGAAGATAGAGATAAATTTCTAAACGTGTACGGAGAGGACCTTCAAAAAGGACTCGAATTACCCTCAGGGCCTGGAGCACCAGAGGCACCGGCATCCTTGGATTCTGAAGACCCAGTGAACAAGGTACCACCCCCAGAAAAATAACCAGATTTATTCAGGATGTCTCTGCAACTGTTGAGTTGGAATATAAATGGCTGTAATATTCCGGAAAAAAGGAGGAAAATTTTTCATATATTAAAAAAGGAACAATTGGACATTATTTGCTTACAAGAAACACATGTGACTAGGCTCCATAGAAAAGTGTTAATAAACAAAAGACTTGGTCAGGAATTTATATCCTCAGACACAGTAAAGAAGAGAGGCGTGGTGATTTATGCAAAAGAGAGCCTGTCACCTAAATTTCTATTCAAACATGAGCATGGAAGAATTTTGGCAATCGAAATACAACACCAAGGAGAGAAGATTCTGTTATTAGGAATTTATGCACCAAATGAAGGAAAATCGGAATTTTATAAGAAGTTGCATGAGACTATGCTGGAGTATCTGGACTATGACAACATCATTATGATGGGAGATATGAATGGAGTCGTATCAACTTACATGGATAAGTCACAAAGCCAAAATGTTACGAAAGATGGCAGACTACCAAAGACCTTTTTTGAAATGACAGACAATATGGACTGGATTGACCTTTGGAGAACGAAGAACTCCTTGGGAAAAGAAGGAACTTTCTTCTCTGAAGCCCAGCTGACTTGGACAAGAATCGACCAAATATGGATAACTAGAGGTCTGGCACCCAAGGTCAGGAAAGTGGAAATCTGCCCAAAGACCTGCTCCGACCATAATGCACTGAAAATGGACATGACACTATTACCAACCGGTTCCTTTAGATGGAAGATGAATGACAATTTGTTTAAAGAGCAGGAGATTATTAATAAGGCCCAAAAAGTTTTGAAGGACTACTTCGAGATAAACATGAACACTACGGTGGAAAAAAGAATCATTTGGGACGCAAGCAAAGCCGTGATGAGGGGGTTCTTGATACAACAGAATGCTGTAAAAAAAAGAACACAAAATGAGAGGAAAGACAAGATCCTGGAGAAAATTAAAGAGTTAGAGAAGAAGTTAAGATCGAATCCGAAGTCACAGCCGATTCTGAGAGAAATTAAACTCCATCAGGCACAATATTCTAAACTGATGAACCAGGAAATAGAGTGGAAGATCAAACTAATGAAACAAAAAACTTTTGAATCAGCAAACAAATGTGGGAAACTGCTGGCTTGGCAGTTGAAGAAGAGACAAAAGTTAAATGTAGTCACAAATTTGGAAATTGAAGGAAGAAACATTCAGAACCCCGTGGAGATTAGAAAGTGTTTTCAGAAATATTTCAAAAAACTATACACTCAAGGGCCGCAGGACGAGGCTGAGATTAAACAATTTTGGGGGGAAAATGGACTTAAAAAACTTTCACAAGAAAATAGATCACTCCTGAACAGCAAAATAACACGACAAGAGATTGAACAAGCCATTCAGAACATGAAATTGGGCAAATCTCCAGGGCCAGACGGCCTGACCTCCAAGTATTATAAGACATTAAAAGATTATTTGATACAACCATTGATGGAGGTCAGTAACGAAATTATGGAGGGAAAGAAGGCGCCGGAATCGTGGAAGGAAGCTTTCATCACATTGATACCAAAATCGGAAATTGAGAAGACACAACTCAAGAACTATTGTCCCATCTCCCTTTTAAATGTGGATTACAAAATATTCGCAGATATTTTGGCAAGCAGACTTAAAAGAGTTTTAAATGAAGTAATTCATAAAGATCAGGCAGGCTTTCTCCCAGGTAGACATATGTTTGCTAACACAAGGAACATCATTGACATTTTGGAACTTTTGCAAACAAACATAAATACAAAAGCAGTGTTAATTTTTATAGATGCGGAGAAGGCCTTTGATAATATCTCTTGGAAATTTATGAAGGGAAACTTAAAAGAAATGGGAGTGGGACGGGGATTTGAGAATGGGATTGATGCAATATACTCAGAACAGAAGGCAAAATTGATAGTTAACAGAAGAGTTTAAAATCGAAAAAGGTACACGACAAGGCTGCCCGATTTCCCCTCTGTTATTTATTTCGGTTCTGGAGGTGCTCTTGAACAGGATTAGAGGGGACCGGTTGGTGCAAGGGATTCAGGTCGGAGCGAAACAATATAAACTTAAAGCTTTTGCAGATGACCTAGTCTTGACTTTGCAGGAGCCAGAATCTAGTACAAAAAGAGTATTGCAACTGATTCAAGACTTTGGTCAGGTGGCGGGATTCAAACTAAATAAACAGAAAACCAAGGTGTTGGGGAAAAACTTGACAGATACAGAGTCAGAACGGTTTCAGAGGGAAACAGAACTAACTGTGGTTAAAAAAGTAAAGTACCTAGGGGTAAACATAACAGCAAAAAATCTGAGTCTATTTAAGGATAACTATGAAAAATGTTGGTCCGAAATTAAGAGAGACTTGGACAGTTGGACAAAATTGAAGCTTTCTTTGTTAGGCCGAATTGCTGCTATTAAGATGAATGTATTGCCAAAGATGTTGTTTTTGTTTCAAACATTACAAATTGTGGACAAGACGGAGTGTTTCCGGAAGTGGCAGAGAGATATTTCTAAATTTGTCTGGCAGGGCAAAAAGCCCAGAATTAAGTTTAAGATTTTAACTGACGCGAAAGAAAGAGGGGGCTTTGCCCTGCCAGACTTAAAACTGTACTATGAAGCCGCAGCTTTCTGCTGGCTAAAAGACTGGCTACTTCTTGAAGACACTGATGTGTTGGATTTGGAAGGTTTTAACAATGCTTTTGGTTGGCATGCATACTTATGGTATGACAAAGTTAAGATCAATAAGGCCTTTAAGAACCATATTGTCAGGAAAGCAGTATTCAATGTCTGGACAAAATACAAAGACTTATTGGAAAACAAAACTCCGAGGTGGCTGTCCCCTCTGGAAGCTAAGGCCCGAAAAAGACCCAATATGGAGGCCAAATGGCCAAAATATTGGGAAATATTAGAAAAAGACGGTGACAATTGGAAATTGCAGAGTTTGGAGAAAATGGAGGGTAAAGTGCGAGACTGGTTACATTACGCCCAGATTAAAGAAGTTTTTAAAAATGACAAAAAACTAGGGTTCCAGGTGGAGAAATCGAAGTTGGAGACAGAATTGTTAGAACCAAAGACTAAGGTACTATCAAGAATGTATAACTTGCTGTTAAAATGAACACACAAGACGAAATGGTTAAATCTGCTATGATAAAGTGGGCACAGGATATTGGGCATAACATTATGTTTGAGGACTGGGAAAGGTTGTGGACCACTGGGCTGAACTTCACTGCATGTAATGCTCTGAAGGAAAATGTAATGAAAATAATATACAGATGGTACATGACCCCAGTTAAACTTGCCAAAATATACCATTCGTCTGATAATAAATGCTGGAAATGTAAAGGAAATGAAGGAACATTCTTTCACCTCTGGTGGACCTGCCCTAAAGTGAAGGCCTTCTGGGAAATGATATATAACGAGTTGAAAAAGGTATTTAAGTATACCTTCACTAAGAAACCAGAGGCCTTCCTCCTGGGTATTGTCGGCCAGAAGGTGTTAAAGAAGGACCGAACATTTTTTATGTACGCAACAACGGCAGCAAGGATACTCATTGCCAAGAATTGGAAGACTCAAGATCTACCCACACTGGAAGAATGGCAGATGCAGCTGATAGACTATATGCAACTGGTGGACATGACTGGCAGAATCCGAGACCTGGGAGAAGAAAGGATTGAAGAAGATTGGAAGAAATTTAAGATTTATTTACAAAAATATTGTAATTTGATTGAATGTTAAGAAGGATGCTTGATCATAAATAATTGGCCACCACTAAATTAGACTGGAACTTGATGATAAGTGAGATTAAGGAAAAGACAAACCCTTCGGGAGAACTATTAGATTATATTTAAATGAGTGGATATAAGATTGTAAACAAGATGATAATTTGCTTGAAAAATCTTTTTAACAATGTAAGTGGGAGCAGGAGACGTGAGGAAGTCTAAACAAGTTATGAAATTTTGTTATGATATAAGCAATGTTGTTTATTACTTATGTTTTTCTTTCACAAAAAATCCTAATAAATATTTATATATATATAAAAACAAAGGTCCGTATAGTAAAAGCTATGGTTTTCCCAGTAGTGATGTATGGAAGTGAGAGCTGGACCATAAAGAAGGCTGATCGCCGAAGAATTGATGCTTTTGAATTATGGTGCTGAAGGAGACTCTTGAGAGTCCAATGGACTGCAAGAAGATCAAACGTAGCCATTCTTAAGGAAATCAGCCCTGAGTGCTCACTGGAAGGACAGATCGTGAAGCTGAGGCTCCAATACTTTGGCCACCTCATGAGAAGAGAAGACTCACTGGAAAAGACCCTGATGTTGGGAAAGATGGAGGGCACAAGGAGAAAGGGACGACAGAGGATGAGATGGTTGGATGGTGTTCTTGAAGCTACCAGAATGAGTTTGATCAAACTGCGGGAGGCAGTGGGGGACAGAAGTGCCTGGCGTGCTCTGGTCCATGGGGTCACGAAGAGTCGGACATGACTAAACGACTAAGCAACAACAACAACAAAACTGGAGTTTTCTAAGCCCTAGGGCTGGCCCTTGTATTGGGCAGAGCAGGACAGCCACCTCAGACGGCCAGAGCTGTGAATGCCATGCAACCTACCCTGTTCAATATAAACTAGTCTTATATTGCTGCACTGGAGAACACTGACCCATCACCAGTGTTGGAAAGAGATTCAGCTGCATATGGAAAGAGGGACTGTCACCCTGCCCTTTATTTCAAGCAGTAAAAATATCTTTGGTCAGTGCTGCCAAGCCCTTCATGGCCACTGTATTTTCCCAGTATGATGAGTAACATATACATTAAAGTATGTTTGGGCAACTGGTCACAGAAAACTGGATACTATTATATGCAGGGAAGGGGTAATCACGCCAATTTGGGTGTCAGAGAAGAGTTAGAAGTTTCCAGTTTCTCAGAGGGAGAAAGCATTCCCCAAGGGGGGGAGGAGAGCAGTGAATCTAATAGAAGAGAGCAACAGGAACAACGGGGAGGGACAGGATGTTCCCAGGAAAGGCAAGGGTTAAGTTCTAGCTCAGATTCGGAGGAGGGGAGATACAGGCCAGCTCTAGCCAGGAGGTTAGAAAAAAGAACGGGAAAGCGAAGGGAAGGGCGCCTTCGCCACTTTGAGGGTGGCTGGTCACGGAGAAGCAGAGCTCAGAAGGTATCTGAAATAAGTGACTCTGAGGAATAATATTTAAGAACCATTTATAAGATTGTTTTGTTAATACGCAATAAAAAGTTATAAAAGAACAAGAAGTGTTTGTGTGGTGATCTGAAGAGGACAACGACCAGTCCTGACATTGGACTCCATCTTTTTTGTGCCAATGCCAGCCCTTTTCAGGGGATAAAGCTGTGAAAAAGATCTACTTACAGGGAACATTAACAAAAAGTATGAACTTCCCAAATAAACTTTCCAAATTGCTTAATCATGTTAATTTCAACTCACAGCAGACGCTCACACTGCCTCCTACTGTTTGAACCCAACAGTTTTCTCATCAGAAAGAGTCCAATTGAATTACAACACATGGAGTCAGTCAGACCTTATTTATATCACTTCTCACATTAAAATCAAGATGAAGGTGAATTAGTTCAGGCAATTCCTAGCACATAATTCACTTCCCCACCCAAATACCCAATTACATGGAAGGACAGAAATCTAAACCTTCCGCTCCATAAATTGTGGTAATTTACAGTTCCTCTTAGGAGTGTATGAAGTATACAGTAAAAAATAGCACAACTATCTGTATCACTAATTATATCTGGTACAAGTTACAAGCAGTGAGATTTACTTCACATTCTGCTCCTGATATGTTCCTTTAAACAGTAATATGTCAGAGGAAATAAGATAATTATTTTAAATTTTACATTGGATAATTTATTTATTTGTTTAATAAACCTGTGTATCACCCTCCATCCATGGATCTCAGGGCAGTTCACACCATAAAAATACAAGATAAAAACATAAGTTTAAAAAGAACAAAAAAAACCACAAACCAATAATCACCCAGCCCCACCCCATTCCCCTTCCACAAACATCTTTAAAAGGACATAGAATGTTAATCATCCAAAGGCCTGGTTGAGGAGAAACATCTTTGCCTCGCGCCTAAAGCTGTATAATGAAGGTGCCTGGTGAGCCTCTCTGGGGAGCGAATTCCACAAAAGGAGAGCCACTGCAGAAAAGGCCTGTTCATGTGTCACCACCCTCCAGATCTCTCATGGATGAGACACACGAAGAAGGGCCTCAGATTATGATCATAGGGTTCATATGGAGAGACACAATCCTTGAATGTTGTGAATCTCAGAATTTTCTCACCAACCATTCTGATTCCTCAAAACATGTTTGTTTGTTTATAAAGTCTCTATAAAGAGCACATGAAAATGGACAACCAGTACTCTCTTGCCCCCAAAAGAGGTAGTGGCAACTGGGTGGTAATTATTGCAAGCTTCTGGGTCCAAGGAGGACTTTTTAAAGGAAAGGCAAAACCTTAAATGCAGCTTCCATACATACACGTTCACCACTCTCTGGACCCACCCTATCAACCCACCCACTACCCAAAGCCACAATGGACAAGAGTCAAACTCTTAGAAGCAAGATGGCTTCTAAATACCAGCAGCTTTCAAAATCGGACAGGATAGTGCACTGGACATCTCATTTGGACCTGTACTATCAGTGGTGTTCACATCCCTGTGGAGACCATTAGAGAATAGTGATTTTACCCTGAAAGTACTGAGCAAAATTGTCACAGCCACAGCACATCTCAGAATCTCCCTTACGCACCCCTCTTCTTCACACCTGTGCCAAAAACCTTTCCAGCCCACTCCTTCCCTTGCTTTCTATGCTCAACTTTCAAGTGGAGAAAGTCTTCAGTTCTCCTGCTGAAGCCAAGAGAAAGAGAGCATCTTTGAGCAAATATGGCCACACTGGCAACACAAAAAGCAATAGATGTAGCTAGAAAATAATGGGAGTTGCATATATTAATTGTATAATGGACACATTTCTGACTAGAGAATACTGTGTGATATCTTCCCCTGTGTTGTTCTCCCATTGCTCTTGTGTGTGAGAGAGGGAACTTAGGCAGGAGAACAGGTTACCTAAACTGATTCACATCCTGATATGGGGTGATATGTCCACAGAAAATTTTCTGTTTCATTCGCAGGAATGAACAGATGCCAACAGCAAATACAATATTAGGCAAGGCTGACAGTGTCAATGTTTGTTTACTAAATGTTGGAGGATGTTTACTAAATGTAAGAATGTTGGAGGAATCTGTTGACAACAGGCTATCAAGCAGATTTCCTTCCACTCGCCCATTCAACGAACCTAATTCCTGCAATGCTACGGATTCTTTTTGCCCAAACACGTGAATGCGAAAGTGTACATGTTGCCCTCAACATGCTCTTGCCCATCCTCTCTCTCACACATCCGTGGACTTAAGTTTCTATAAACTGAAAGTGAAATGTTCACAACAAAAGTTGGCAAGAAGAGCAGCTGAAACATCACAGGATGTTCTCCCTTCCGCAAGAGGCAGGACTAGTTTTTGCTGTGAACAATTGCTAATGTGTGTGCTCAGCGCATTGTCAACAAAGCAGCAAGCTCATGACTGAAGAGAAAACTGTGAATAAATGTGAGGAACTAGACACAGCCATGAGAAGCCTCTCTTGTTACTATGAAAAAACAGATAAACCTTCCATTTTACATTCATTGTTTCAAGCCACAGGAAGCTATGTTTCCCTATTTGAAGAAAACTGAAGTCACAGTTTGCATTTCACCCAGAAACAGCCTGACACTATTAAACAACAATTATAACACTTTGATGCCAGAATTAGACAGCAATGCAGACAGGTGTAAGAAGCATATGAACAGCTAACAAAACCTTACAATCCTAACATTTGTCAACAAAAAGCTTCCCATATAAATAGTTTATTGCATTTTAATAAACAACATCATATCTAAGATAGGGATGCAACAGCAAGGAAGGCCCTCTTTTTCCAGTAAGACATCAGAAAGGGAAAGGAGACACTTGACACAGAAGCAACTGTATGCTTCGGCAGCAGAAGATGCTCTGAGGAATGACAAGAGCAATTTGCATTTCTATAGTTTCTTTTGTGTGCCCAAACTCCCTAAAGCATTTTGCAAAGCGATAAGTATCATACCTGGCTAGGAGAAGTGATAGGATGTCAATACAGTAGCAGCTCTCTGTGCAACCAGACACAGCAGCTACTCAATGCATAGCAATGCTCCCACATAGCTGTAAACATGAGGGCCAATTAATCTGTGCTGGTTAGAAAACAGGAAGTGTTTGCCTTTGGGTAAACTTCCTCCTTTTATTAGATAGTTATCTGGGTGACCACAGGAAGGTGCCTGGTTCTCTGGTGCTGCTGCTGTACAGTAGGAATACATGACTCACACACCCTCTGAACTTCACCTTTTCATGCAGGGCATGTATAAGAAATGGAATAGGGGAGAAATCATGAAGGAAGGGTATACATGAGCAGCCAGCAATCGTAGGGAGCAGGTCCAGTGGGCCAAAGCTCATAACGATCTCAGGCTTACAATAAAGGTTTAATGTAAGTAATAATAAAGGTTTATTCTGCTATGGTCAAAGCAACAGAAAGAACAAGCAAGAAGTAGGTCCTTTGCATGGAGAAGATTGAGAAAGGCTTTTGGGTGACAGAGAGAAGGTGAAACTGCCCAACACCTACTTTCCCTCTGCTCACCCAAAAGGAAAGCAGGGCCCAACCTGGTGATAACAGAATAAACAATGCAAGGAGGGAGATGCAGCCCAAATAGGAAAAGAGGTGGTAAGCAAATACCTAGCTGCAGGGTTCTGTCCTGTGCCTTTTGTTATGTGTGCGTTAGTTGAGATCCCTGCATTGCAGGGAGTTGGGATTGATGACTCTGGGGTCCCTTCCAACTCGGGAATGCTATGATTTGATGATTCTATGAAGTGTTCCCTGCAACACCTTAATCATATTACCCAACCTCAAACCCGAATGGAACCAAACCTAATGTTTTAATGGCATTTTTCTCACATTTATCTCTTGCTGCCTTTGTCTCTTGTTTCCCCCTCCCTTTATTGCATTCCCCCCCTTACCATATTTAGACTGTGAATTTCCGGTGTGGGGTGCAGAGACTGGATTTTTTGGCTTATGAAACTGTAAAGCACCACGTACTGATGGTGTGACGACAGCAGCAGCAGGAACACAATAACGCTGCTAGTAACAGAGCAATTTATCCTCTCTGACAAATTCCAGGTTTCCGAAATGCAACCTCGTTACATGCAATCTTTTGTTCAGATCAAAAGGAAACTCCCAATTGAACAAAGTATCAGACACGCTGGTAACAATGAAGGCAACGGGGAAGATCATAGCTGCAAGGAGCCTTACAAAAATGTATATTCATTCTACACCTGTCCTGTCAAGCTGTTTTCCCTCTCAGTGTAATAATGCTTAGTTCTGATACAGCACTTTGTGCACATTGTGTCAGCGATCCTTACAACAGCCCTGAGAGCCCAGCCAGGATCATTATCCCCATTCTGCAAGAAGGGGAGAGCAGACATTGGCTGAAAGAATAGGGGCTTCCCTAAGGCTACCTTCTTCTCCATTTTACATTTTAACACACCCGTTAGCTAAACCATGAGGATGTGATGAACTCAACAACTTCTACATCTCCCATCCCCTATCAGCTATTTTTTTCTCCCCTTCCTCCCCCCGCAAGTAAATCATCACTTTGGTGCCTTTGGGAGAACCTTACTGGCTCCTGCGATCAGGCCTTCAAAAGGACTCTATTTCATCAGCACGTGCACTTACACACTCTCTCACACAGCAGCAACAGCAGCCTTACAACTATCCTCCAGGGGTCACAATTGGGTTACAAATTTCATATAACGTGATGACTGAGCAGCCTGATTTAGAACAATTTATTCACATCCTTCTTCATTAAGATTCAAATGGAATAAGTAATGTAGAAATTGAACAGATACAGAAAATGTGCATAGCTTGCTCCTGTAGTCAGTAAACATTTATTCACTAAGCAAAGATCTCTTCTCCTCCCCCTCTCATTTTCCTTCTTCCTCCCCTCCCCATCCTTTTGCCTTGCTGTTTTAATGCATAATTAAGAAGGTCAGAATTAATGAAGCAGTGTGGAGTAAAGTTCAAGGAATCCCCAGGCACTATTTATTCTATTAGATCTCAGGAGTGAATGTCAGATTGGCAATGTTAGAGGCAGAAGCAGTTAGGCTGGCAGCATCCCAGAAAGGAAACTACCAAGGGAGACTTACCTGCAGTGTCAAGTCATTCCTGAGCTCCTTCCCTGCAAAAATCACACGCAACTGGTCAGCTGGAACTCCCTGTCGCTTAGCAACCACCTCCTTGAGCTGGAAGATGCTGGTGTCTGAATCAACCTCCACTGGGAAACCATGGCTGGAGTTGAACCTGACAAATACTGACCAAGAACAAGACATATTTTAAATATTTGTGTGTGTGTGTGTGTGTGTGTGTGTGTGTGTGTATGCCTGAATATTTTGAAGTCTGAAGCATCTGAGAATGGCACAAGAAACAACTAAGAAAAATGGACAACGGGCAAAATGGTACTGTAAAATGTTAGTGTGTTTTATCATTTTAAAAGGAGCAACATTGTTATATTGCAGTTTATTATTTTGATAGATAATTCCAAGTAAGACATTCCACCATGTAATTTTATTAGCTAATTAAACATGCATTATGTTTCATATGTCACCCTAAATTACATTTACTATATGGAATGAAATGCAGACTTTATTAGCAATACATACAATAATCACTAATATCAGTTTAGCCTTGCCCTTGGGACAGATCAAAATATATGCTCAGCAAATATATTCTCTCTCTCTCTCTCTCTCTCTCTCTCCAAACAAATGCAAGAAACACATGTGTGCTGTGTGCAAGCTGCTTTTGAAGGAAAGCTTTTAAAATACAGTAATACTGATTCATACACACTGGCCTCCCAGAGATATAATTGTCTAGAAAATAACGATGGAGAGAAAATTGTATATTTTATGCAGAGTCTTAAGTCTTTTTCCAGAGCAGTGTGGTCTTTCTCAGAGTTCACTTAAATAATTGCAATGCATAACTTCTGTTGACATACTTGTGGAATGCCAAAAATTACTCCAAAATTCAGAGCTATGGCAACCAGTCAAATCATACACCAACATTTGGAATGTAAGATACAAACTACCACCATTCACAACTCATGGCTGCTTTTTCATTATTTCAGAAATATAACTTGCATCATTATTATTTATTGAATTTATATGTCACCCTATACCCGGAAGTCTCAGGGCAGTTCACAGAATAAAATCAAAATATAAAACCACAAAATACATAATCAAAGCAAAAACAACAACCCAATAACAGCCCCACGCAAACTGCACATATTAAAAGGGGATAGGGTGTCAATCAAATCAACCATATGAAATCATCATATACTTTGTGACTGATAGTAATCATAAAAAGATATGGGGGCAAACTGGAAAGCCATGTAAACTAACTAGAAAGGCATGGAACCTCTTTTCCTAATCCCTGAGTATTTATTTACATTTACATAATAAATACTCCAGAAACATAGATGTTCACAAAGACACAGGTTCATTCATTTGCACTACCATAATCGCACAACGCCTATCTCTTCTTCCTCACATCTGGTTTCAGTTGCTATCTTTGTACGCTATAAAACATGGGAAAAGATACATGGAAGGGAGATTCACATAGTCCTCAATCTTTTTTTAAAGGGAAATCCAGGATGCACACTCTTTCCTTTGAACTAGAGACAGCAAAAGAGAAGGAAACTGATGGAGGTCATTGTCCTGTCAGGTTCTCCCTACCACCCCACCCCAGGTTTATGAAAGCCCATCCATGGCAGCAGAGATTGATTGGGTATCAATAGAAAATGATGCCAGTAATCTGCTGGATGTAACTAAACCCTGCCTCCACCTCAGGGGCACTCAATATATGGGGTGTAAAGGACTCCAGCCCCCCCAATATTTTGGGGAAGAGGGCTATACCCCCCATTATTTAGGTGGCTGCTACCCCTGCCGCTGCTGAGTGCCCTCCATGCGCCCCAGCCCCAGCCCCTGCTTGGCAGCCAAGGAACCGGGTCAGAGTCGGGGCAAGCAAAGGTGAAGATCACTCTCTGCGTGTCCCACCTCTGGTGGCATCACATGACATGTCACATGGCCCCTGCTCCACCTGACCATTTTATGTCTGTCTGTGCCCCTGCATCACCGTTTTGTGACTGGTTGGCCTCAGTAATATTCATCCATATCAAGCAGGGCCTGGGGTTAGAAAGTTGGAGAACTGACACTGTACTGTTGCTCAAAATTTCTGCTGATATAAATTAGCATACAATTTAAACACCAGGAGGATAGACATTTCTTATGGCAGGCCATAAAGGAATCTGTTGTTAGAGGTTAGCATAAGAAGCACTCCCCCCCCCCCACCCTTGACTTCTGTTGTGAACCATTAAAGGAAGGTTCCTAGAGCAATCTTGAAGATTTTCCGCATCTCAAAGGCAGCTGTCCCTTGTGAGTTCTTCACAGTTCGACCTGCCACTGTCTTCCCTGTGGCAGTCATTAAAAAAAAAAAAAAGTTTACACACCACATCTTTGTCTGTTATCCACCTCATACCCAAATAATAGGATTCCCTTAAGGAACAAACTCTTAAGAAGAGATTTAGAAGCTAAGTCCACCATCCTCCAAAACAGCCTAAGGCCAATTTTGCCATGTTACATTATGTGACATGACCTGTTTGCTGAAAACTGTATATGAAAAACAATGTGTGCTACAAAACTGAGTAGCAATTTCAAGGGGTAAAATATACATTTAAAATACTTAAAATATTGTCCTCATACACATTAGTGATCAGCTCAAGTTATTTTTGAAGCACTACATTATGAATTCATAAAACTAAGCCCTACACCACTATGAAATCCTCAACACTTTTGCTTGGGTTTACTAATACATTAAAAGCATTAGGTTTGGTTTTTTTTTTTTGTTTGCTTGCTTTTTAAAAAGAGTTGAGAATCCAGGATTACATACAGAGGGGATGACTAAGATTCCATGTCCATTACAATAGAATGGCCCCCTCAATCAATTTTTTTTTAGGGGGCCAGGGGCCCCATTGTACAAGCCGAATGTGGAGCCAGGCGGGGGGGTGCGGCATGTATCTGGGGGCGGCCGCAATGGTACCTCTCTCCCCGATGGTGCTGGGGACGGTGCGCTCCTCCCCCCCCCCCCGTTCCTCCACCAGTGAACCAGAGACTAGGATCTAGGATCTTTCCTAATTCTGACTGTGTACACAACCAGCGTGTTAAGGCACGAATGGGGCACAGAGGTCCTATGTTTCAGTTTACGCTTTTGTGCATGTTCATCAACACATGAGTTAACTGAACTCTAGCTCCCATTCACTCTAGGTAAAGGTAAAGGGACCCCTGACCATTAGGTCCAGTTGTGACCGACTCGGGTTGCGGCGCTCATCTTGCTTTATTGGCCGAGGGAGCCGGCGTACAGCTTCCGGGTCATGTGGCCAGCATGACTAAGCTGCTTCTGGTGAACCAGAGCAGTGCACATAAACGCCATTTACCTTCCCGCCGGAGCGGTACCTATTTATCTACTTGCACTTTGACGTGCTTTCGAACTGCTAGGTTGGCAGGAGCTGGGACCGAGCAACGGGAGCTCACCCCGTCGCAGGGATTCGAACCGTGACCTTCTGATCGGCAAGCCCAAGAGGCTCAGTGGTTTAACCCACAGCGCCACCCGCGTCCCGTCCCATTCACTCTATTGAGTGGTAATTGATGGGGTGCATTTGCACTGTGTGTCGCTGTCCTTATCCTCAAATAGCACTTCCCTGCCCTCCCTGACTTCCAGAAACCTGAAGTTCATTGTGGTCAGGCATGCAGGTATTTGTGTGCCTGGCTATTTTAAAGTTAATTTTTGAGATACAAGTTTACCAATATACCAAACCTACACAAATCAGTGGGCTAAAAATAATAATATAAATACATATGTATTGTACCCAGTCCCATCGGTAGTCCACCAAGAAGCACATCATCAACAGAAGTCAAGGATGTGGTGATAGGTGGCACTGAGCAACACGTCACCACACATGAAAAACAAGCCAACAGTCACACAATGCACTTCAGTATGTCCACATTTGGACAGTGTGTAATTTTATGTTGGATTCTTTTTCCCTAACCAGATTATGGAGGTAAAGTACAGGCTGACACTTGGATGAGGACAACACTGCATCAACATTGTAGGAAAATATGCACAAATCTAGTCACCTTTAAAGTGCCAGGTCTATGTGTTCAGCTTCTATCTGTTCACCTTCTTGAACAGAACAGGACTAAGGGGTCTCTCTCCACCCAAGAGTTAAAGATGTCAGTGTATTTTCACTGATGCTAGAACATTCAATAAAAGAGGTATCCAAACATACTAGGGATTATTGCTGAAAAGGACAATGAAACAAAAGCACAATAACACAAAATGCATTGCTTGGCAATGTATCAAAAGATTAAATCTCTACAAGCCTTTATTCCTTGCAAATAAAGACATTGACAAATGAATAGCATTATAATTATTTTAAAAAATCTTTCATACACTTCAAATTAGTAACGCTGTAATACATTTTCAAATTATTCACCACTGTCCTCTCTTTAATTTAATTGTGCTTTCAGCACTGTAGCATAGGTCTTGGTCTTTTTGCTACTCAACAAACCTGGAAAAATTGTTGCTCAGTGATTTAATACCTTTGCAAATATATATATGCTCTCTCTCACACATATACTCACACATCATATTTGCATAACATATAAAACTCCCAGCAGAATATTCATCTTTGCATAATGTTTTCTACCAGCAAACGACAAAGGGAAGGAAGAAAAGCATAATAAATCCTGCTTACATTATTCTAATGTTACTGGGACATTGTAACTTCTTTATTCTGTCAGGAACAGTTACCCTCAGATGTTTAATTCTTTTGGAACAAGCCAAAAAGGTCCATTACATAATGCAAGTAGTCCCCTCTCATAGAACAATGGTTTCAAGATTGGATTAAAAATTATATAAGAAAAAAGGCGCCCACTGTCATGCCAACTGCTAAGGTTATTGTAGGATGGGGTACAGAATAGAAAGCTGACAAAGTACCTTCTGATATTTTATAGAAGGGGTCTATTGCATGGGTCCCAATTTTGTTTGAAAAACAATAAACATTGATTTAAAACAAACTGACCTGCAAGACTGTTTCCTCATACAATGTCCACTTCCCAACCATAGCCACCTGCCCTTACCAATGGGGGTAGGTAAGGAGGTAGGTACAATCAGGAGCTTAAAGTGAGCTCCCTATTGTTCCATTGCAACTGGGGCTGCCAGTCAGATGACTGGCACGGTCAGCTCTACTGGGACTACACAAAGCTGCACTATGGAGTTCTTGAGCAGAAACTCGCTCACGCAGATGAGGCAGATCATGGCCAGTGCCAATCAATTGATCGGCACTGTCAGCCAGTCCCGCTTTGTCAATCTGCAGGCACAGCTGGGGTTCAAAAGGCAAATGGACAATTCCCCATTGCAGCCAATCAGTATGGAGGTGGCCGTCTGAATGCAAGCCACACCTTCAAACAGGCTTCAAAGGCTCTTGCTGAGAGTCACTTTGCACTTTGACAGGTGGGTAGAATAACACACCTGTTAATGTTGATTTATAGGTGGGGGGGCCAGGACTTAAGGCTCTGGCCCACCAACTGGCTCCAGCTCCCCACCTGTTTTATGGACCAACCACCAAATCCTAATTTATTTATTTTTTGGAAGCTCTTCATACGGTAAGACTTACTTCCAAGTAAATGTGTTTATAACTACGGCCTGGGAATAAGTAGAATTGCACTCAGTGGACTGTATTTCTGAGTAAATAAACACAGGACTGTACTGCAATTAATTTACTCTACCTTGGTGTGTACAAGCAGCAGCATACACTATCAAATAGCTCATTATAAATATAAGTGGTCTTAATATTTCAGCAGCCTTAACATTTGGAATGTCTTTTCAAGGAGTTGATAATTATTTGCCTGAAAAATGTGACATTTCTAGATTTGTGGGTAGCATAGCCAGACAAATAGCGCAAGTCAGCTATGAACAACCGAGCAATTAAGAACAATAGCATTAAACTTTTCTGACAATACTACGACTGCAAAAGAGTAGATGTGCTTACAAGTTTAAGATGAAAGGATAACCATTCTTAGAATAGGTCCTATGCTCAGTTCCTCCTTGAACACTTCCTATGGGCATTTAGCTGGCAACTTTGAGAACACAATGCTGGTGTAAATGGGCTACTGGCCTGATCCAATCATGAATCAGAATTAAATAGCAACTAATATTGTCTAAGATTTCTAAACGGAATGTTTAAAAAGTAGGTTCAAGGGGTGACAATGAATGTTTTGTTCATGTTTAAGTCGGTATTTGTTTTGTGGAAAAGAAATATAGAACAGTGGTTCTTTTAAAAGTTATTTTGATAAGCTAACAATATACAGTGGACGCTTGGGTTGCGAACGTGATCCATGCGGGATGCATGTTCACAACCCGCAGCTCTGTGTGTGTGCACGTGCGGGGGGTGATTCGGCGGTCCATAATCTGAAAAAACACTACCTGGAGCATCTGTAACCCTAGGTATGACTGTAAGTGATTACAGCTATGAAACCATAATGTGAATAATAATAATAATAATAATAATAATAATAATAATAATAATAATAGTTAATTCATACATCTAAGAACTAAATTGTTTTGTCCCATTATATTTTGTCCCCCCCTGCATTTCTCCTTCCCTATAATCAATCAAAACATGCATATGGAAATGACTTAATTCGGTCTTCATATACACTTCCACTAACAAAGCCAAGACTATGTTCTGACTGGCATTCAGGCTAAGTAGGTTTATGGGCTTGATTGCTGGGGTTTGGTGTGTTCATTTGGAATGGGAGAACTGCCTGAACATCTGCCTTCAGTACAGATGGTGTGAAGCTACCCTATAGACTTTCTGTGCCTGGAAGTCTTACTCTGTTCACCGAAGGGGCTATGATCATGTGGAGGTGATTTTCACCCAATTCCCACTTCTTCTGCAGCCTCCTGGACCAGCTTCTGCACTGCTCCCAAAGGTTCTTCAACTCAACCAGACTTTCAGAATGTGCATAAAGGAAATCAACTCCTCTCATTCTTTGAGCATAATTCTGTTCACAGGATCTGTAGCTCACAAGATCTCAAATCTAAGTATGTAGAATTTAAGGAATGCCAGTGGCATTGGAAAAAAAAGTGCACTGTGATATGCCCTAATTTTATTTCCACACCACTTTTTATGCTTCTTTATAATGTAAGGGAATAAAGCCACACTCTGCTAGTTTCTGAATTAAGGCAACAACCATGACCACACCAAGGGTGAGGGAGACCGACTGCTGAGAAGTCACTGACTTCAAAACACTAGGAATTCAAAAAGGGGGAGAATGGGTGAAAAGGACATCTCAAGGTCACTTTCACCAAGTAAAGCCAACCTGAGATAGTGGGTATAAACTGTTTAGTATTCAGAGATTCACTGTATGTTACAGGGGATATGTAATAAAAGATATGTCATGTCATGTCAGTGTGTTCAGTGATTCCGCACACTTGTTCTAATTCACTGACTTCTGTTTGCAGGGAAATTCTGGATGTGATGAAATCACACTTCTCATTACTAAATGTTATTGAGGAGACACAGATCTCTAATAGTCAGTTTTCCAGGCTAACCTCTTAGTTCAGTCTCTGCCCAGACAGTTGATGTCTTGTAATATCACTGTAAAAAAGGTTTGTAAACAAGATCAACAGCAACCAACCCATGACTGTTGTGGAGAAACAGCTAGTCGAGGCACCTCTTTGTCTGATGTGTTCTTTTGCTGCTAACTAGTAGTGATGCCGTTTAAACACACATGATTAAGCTGATTCTCTCAAAATGGGTTTGAGTGGGCCAGACCCCCACAGAACTCTGTACTGTTGATAGCTTTGAACATTCAGAAAAAAAGGCAGAGCATAGAACCTTTAGAACATGAGTCACCTTGACAGGAGGTTGAATAGAGAACTCTGAAGCAAGCACAATTGTACAACTTGGAGCAGTCCTAACAGCCAAGTTTTCTTTGCTGAGGACTCCACCACTTTAACTGCATTCTTCAGAAACAGTGCCTGAAAGGTTTACAGTGGTGTCTTCAATGTGGAAGAATAAAATATAATAGTATTATATCTTGTTTGCAAATCCAATATGTTTATCTGTGTGAGCAGATCAACTCAATTCAGCATAGACTAGGACCACTTATGCCGCTGTTACAGAATACGGTTGCTTACCAGCACTGGTATGAAGAAGCCTCACACAGGAACTGGAATCTACATAGCTAAAAGCTACTGTCTTAGTACGGTGTCATACTGCCTAATGAGCTACTGTCTCTTTTGTTGCCCTTCTCACCCTTGCCAGCATGGCTTCCTTCATCTACATTATTCCCATAACCTCACAAAGTGTTTTCTTTTGTCCATCCCATCAGGACTTGCCTTTGGCATGAAATCTAAAAGGTGCCCCATGCAAGCCCTGCTTGCAGAGGAACGATCAGGAGAGAACTTGAAGGCTCTCAATTGTTCCTTTGCAGCTTTGGCTTTATCCACCTCATACTTGGCATCACACATAAGGTGGTATAGCTTGTGAAGAACGACCTTGTGAGTCAAAATAGGTCAGAGGATGGGTCTAATTTGGCCCACAATCCAACATTCTCCAAGCCTGTCTTAAGTGATGGTGAATTCTGAACAAGAGGCAATTTTTTAAGGATACTGAGATCCACATATAGGGTACCATGGGTAGTTTGAGAAAAGAAGCAACACAGTTATGCCCTTCCATGAACTTTATTTGCTAGGAAGGAGCAGTCTGGGTTCTCTTTATTTCAAATGAAAGCAAACATAGTACCTAATAAACCTATAAACAACCAAACATATGCACTGGCCTTCCAAGGGCCTGAAAGGAAAAGAACCATGAAATACAACTGAAGTCAACATGTATTTGCATAGCTTAAAAATGCATTTGCAAAAAAGAAGAAAGGAAATAAAATCCAAACGTAAGCAAGCTTTTCCAATTCATCAACACAAAAAAATAGTATGTCAAACAATCTTAATTTCCTTGAATAAATTACCATGTCATTAAATACTGTATAGCTATGTCAGCAGCTCCACTTTATAAATCTAAATTTTATGGGGGTATAATTCAAGTTTCTAAATATCCCAACGCTCATGATTTAACATGCACAGAACTTTGCAATGTAAAAGAAACTATATTTGATGGATAACAAGTTTGAAGGTTCAAATAATTTTGTATTAACTTATAAAGATCCAGATGTATCCTTGATATTCATATTAAAATGGTACGGTCTGGTCAGACGAGCTGCTGTTCATCTATCCACCAAGTGAGTATACTCAAGTCTGCAAGTGGACTTACTCAGTTCAACTGATCTATTTCTCTATCTATAATCATCCAGTGTGCATGGCACTTTACACAATAATGTAAAGAAAAGACTTAGTTTCTATTGGCAGTGAGGCTCTGGGGCACTATAGTCTGTCACAGTCATCTAGGTAATGCAACTGCATTAGTCAGTTGCCATCACCAGATAGCCATACAAAACTCTTGTGCATAAAAACTAAACTAAACTCTTGTGCATCACAGGTGTGCATGAGTATGCATGTAACTGAGAGAGCCTAAAAGTGCTCCACTCATGACAAAGCAGGCTTTGGGGGCACAAACCTACATATCTAAGTGATGATGTAAGAGGGAGAAAACATAGAAACATGGATTTGAGGTATGTGTGTGACAGATTCCTACACTCTCTATTTGACACTTCATTGAAGCATCCTCCTAAAAAGCAAATACCTTTTGAAAAGCTGGACCACAGCCTGTGGTGTTTCTGAAATTGCTCACCTCAGATGTATGAAAGAAGTGTGCCCCCATAGACCCTTTGGGTTTGATGGCTCTAATAAGTTCATGTCATGACTGTGAAAGTTGTTCCCTTTACCAGCATGTCCTTGTCTTTCAATATCAGACCTTTTTTTTTTAAAGAGTACGAATAAACGTCGCTGCCTTTGTTAAACAAGCATCTGAGGAGCCTTTGGGCAGATCACCTAGATGAGCACAGCAAGCATTACCATGAGTCTCTTGGGTCATAATCTATGAACAAAGACAGGATGAAACAAAACTCTGAGAGCTTTTAAGGTCCATTAGAAGACAAATTGGCTTTTTAATTAATACTAAGCACAAACAGATCATGACAACATTATGTATATCTCTGTGAAAGGGATTATGTAAATAGCATGCATTTGCGAAATTGTTAACTATGCCATTTGTATTTATTCAGCACAGAAGTCTTCTAAGGTCTATCCCGTAAATACCACAGCCTTCCAAAACAATAATTCCTTTTGTAATAAAGGGCTGCCCATAAGCAAACTTTTTGAGTTGTTTTCAGCATACAAATATTCAACTCAGAGCAAATAAATTATGCATATTTTAATACAACAAACTTTGCAGGAAGCATTGAATTGATCCTTGACCAGTGTGGTTAGTAACTATGATCTTAGATGGCGGAAACCTAGATTCAAGTATTTAAGTACAAAGCTCAATAGGCGAGTCTTGAGTAAGTGGCTGTCTGTTTGTGAAGCTAAGGCCTGGTCTACATTGCCACTATGTTGCTCTGGGCAACGTGGATCTTATACCCAAGCGACTCAAAGATAAGCTGTATGCTTTCTTCTACTTACTGCCACATAACTCAAAGGTATGGAACCTCAGGCCTGTGGGTCCTCCAGATCTCTCTGTCCAGCCTTCAGGACTCACTCTAATCATGTCATCTCCTCGGGCCACACCCCTAACTGGCCCTGCTCCATAACCTCCTTGAGTGCTTTTGCATGGCAGTAATGTGTCTTTGAGCAGTGGTAATGTCTCTTACTTATATTGATGGAGGATAGAGAAATGTGGGTTATAAACCTCTGGATTTTGCATGGGTACAATGCAAAAAGGTAAGAGTCACATTCATTGTCGTGCCCACTTTTGCCTCTGGCTCTGTCCATCACTGACATGTGGGCCCCATAAAACTACCCAGAAGGGAATTCAGCCTGCTTGACAAAATTTATCACAACATCAAGAACACTGCTCAGTTCTTTATGTTAGCTGGAGGAGGAAGGAGGATACAATTTTGTTTTATTGTACTGTGAAATTGCTTCAAGATGCTTCTTAGGAAGCTCTTCATAAATGAAATAAATAACAAGAATATATAATACAGAACAAAAATCAGCCATTTCCAGGAAAATCCAGTCTGATTTTCCTCCCAAATTTTTGCCTTGAGGTTTTGTCCATTCCTACTCTAGAGCAAAAAACCACATCTAGCCACCAAGTGCGCCAGTAATGGAAAACTGTAGAAAGAAAATAGCCGAGGCACTAACCTGACCCATTAGGACTTCCATTTAAAGCTGAGTGAAGTGCTTCTTGTATACTGTACATAATTAGTATGATCAGTTGGGACAGTTTGTAAAACCATTTGGGACCTCTCTAGATGAAATGCACTAAATTAATGTCAAGTCATTATCACCATTACTCAATAGATGGAGCCTTATTTGCTGAGTTCAAAATGGAGTGAGCCACAGAAAGAAATATGGAAGAAGCTGCATAACATGATTAAAATATGCCTTCTAAAAATCCATTTCCTCTCAATAAACACAATTCAAAATGCTAATTTGATAATAGGGGGGAGGATTGCTTAAGGATATCAATTTCTTGGTGATACAGAGAAGGTCAAAAAGTCAGATCTACATTGCAACTGGAGGAGTACATGTTTGTATATTGGTTATGCCAGGTCCCAACACATTTGATGGTTTAATTATGAGTTAACAAGTTTCTGAACTGTCTTCTCAGATTTTTCCCTCCGCTGCCCCTCTACCATGCCCTACTGTTTTCTTGCTCCTCATACAGAAAGCTGTAAATCTTGAGATCAGAAGAAATGAAAAAGGACTGCCCCTCTCCGCAGATCCATGGAAAATGTGGATAAACATTGCCATAAGCAGAATGAAAACCAGTTCATGAAGCAGAGCAAATCTATCTTCAGATTTTCCACACACCAGGCAAGTTCGGATTTTGTAAAGAAAAGTATACAATGGCACTGGAATACAGTGAAGCGCTCCTGGGTGGAGTGGAATTAATGGGCACATAAGAAGTATAAAATCCACATTAAGCTATGGTATGGATGAGCCCACAGATCATCCCTTGTTATCAAGTTCAAAACAAATTTGGTATCGATACATGAAGTTGAAAGCACCAAACTGTCCACAGAATTACAATTTATGTGCAAAAGTATAGGGACATCTTTCAGGATTTGGGCCCTCAGTCAGAGGGTCCAATCAACTATATTGAGCATGGGAAATTCTCAAATAATTGAGAAGAGTGAGGATATTTTCTTTTAAAAAATAAATAAATAAAATGCAGGAACATTCTAACATTGTAAGATTTAGAGAAACATGTGCTACTTTTTCAGTCTGCCATGATAAAACTAACTAGAATACAGAGTATCTATTGACTCACTATAATAAAAATGTCATTGAGAAATTCATCAAGTCTGTATTAAAATTCAAGTTATGACGCAGATGAAAGAACAAAAATTGGGTGTCCCTTTAGATGATATTTGGATAACATGGAACACCAGCTAGAGTTATCAAAATAGAGAACCATTGGTGCCATCCCCATGCAAGTGGCTGCATTGAATTCTATGAAACTACAAATCAGTGCACGTCTCTCACAAAAAAACCCAATGGACTGCCTCCCTATTTTTGAAAAATATAGTGAGGAGCAATGTATCAATGAGAATATTTCAGCAGGAATCTAAAACTTTCTGCTCATAAATACGAGAATGCAAAGACAACCTAATTAGAATTTACATGGCTGTTAAGTAAACTTGCAGTCTGACATCTTTTGTACTGTTCTCTTAGGACAGCAATTCAAAGGAAATAAAAGTCTTAAAACACTAATCAATGAGGGAAGCCTTTTGTAAGATTACTTGTAAAGATTTCTGGGTCATGCGCTTTTAATCCAAGATTATTGCTCGTTTCCTCAACTTGACAGGTTTATCTGAATAAGAAACACTTTGTGGTAGAAAAATTCATGCTTTTATGCTCAATAACAGTTTTATGCTGGAAGCACTGCCAGGTTGTAAACAGCATCTCCAATATTTTCTTTTTTCCTTTTTTAGGCACCAGAAGAAAAACTACAAAAGCATAACCTTTTCATTGTCAACGCAAGACCTAATGGTTTATCATGCATGACATGAGTCACTCTTTAGGATGCATAAAATTGCATTTTCTAGATGCTTTTAGTTAAAATTGATTTATCATTGCGCCAAGGCCTTTAAAAAACAGAAGCACACAGAGTCCCTGCCTGAGAAAAAAACTTATGTCCCATTCACCGTCCAGCCTGTACAGTCCATCACTGCTTGTCTAGACAGACAGAATGAAAGCCTCTTCATAACCAAAAATAAAGACTGGTGCATCAAGCTTATAAAAATTAAAAACCACACTGCATTAATTATAAATCATAAAAATATGTTGCGACATTAATGTTAATGAAAATGTTATTATTATCACTAGAGTTTGGCAGAAGAATAATGCATGCATGCTCACACACATATGGCTGTGTCCCTGTTACAAAAATACATGAATAATATAATTCAGTGCTCAGTGATCACACTTTGCTGTAGGTTAAAAAAAAGCCACAATAATTATGTTCATTACTGTGATGGGTTAGTTCAAGTCCAGTTAAAGCTGTAAATCCGCCTTGCGGCTTTTCGTTTTATACAAGAGAGAAAGCTTGCAATAAGCATAAGGAGAAATCCCAGATTGGCTTCTGATTTCTTTCCCCAATGCAGAGCTATTTTTGGTCCCTGAAAAACCTCAGAGTAAGTGTATTAGAATAATTTAGTAATATATAGTTTCATGTGCTAAATTATTTCCCAGTTGTGTGAGTTTACAAGTATAAAAATTATAGTAAAAGATATACTGCTGGATATTAAGCGGTACAGTTTACTTGGCATTCTTTTCCTACATTTCAGTGGTGAAAATAAGGACACTCCTGAACATGTCTGGTGGGGGTTGGAGATGTGTGTGGGAGCCTAGTCTGGGCCCAAAGCTATTCAGACTCAAACAACAACTTGGCAAGCAAAACTGCACGCAAGCAGGTAGTGAAAAAAGCAAATGAAGAAAGCCACAGACATCAAGGCAAAACAAATACATAATACATCCATTGCAACCATCTTTGGCTATAGAAGAAAAACCCTGACAAAATACACACATCATATTGTTAAGGAATTATGCATTTATATAATTTCAGTTTTAGAGTGCAATGTTCTCAGTTTTCAAGCTAAGGGACACAGGGAGTGCATTCATGGCAAATGATTCTTAAGTCGAAATAACAGTTAAGTGATAATAAACACTTTGAATGAAGAAGTAAGGTTTCTCTTCTTTATGTGTCTGCCAGCTTCTCTTCACAAAAACAAGTTGTTGCTTTCACATCTCCCCTCCAATCTTATTTGTTTTCGGCAAGCTATCCAGTTTAGCTGCCTGCCTACCTTCTGAACATACTCCTCTGATGAGCTGCACAGTACAGCTTCAGTGGGACAAATTTGACAGGCGAGAAGGGCTGCCCAGCTGTCAATACATACCAGGTGGGGACGACAATCACACAGAGAATGTCTTTTCCAGAGAGGCTCACAGGTACCAACTTTAATATTTAATATTCTGTTTTCTGATACATGGAATCTTCTTTTCTTTTCTTTTCACAGGCCTTGGAAATGTTTAATAGATATATTATCCCTGCTTGGCTCTGGTTTTGTCTTTCTTTCACGTCTATATTCCCCTATCAACTAGGAAGACGCATTAATCTAGGCCGTAATCTCGGCCCTCTGCTTGCAGACATGCATGGACTCCTGAAAGCTGCTCTTGAAGGTCAACTCCCTAGGGTGACATGTGATGAGGCACAAGAAGCCGCAGCTGGAAGGGGGCAATTGGAAAGTCATCTGCGTATACACAGAAGTTGTCAGTTCCTGTGCATGGAGCTTTTGAGATATAAGGCCAATGGAAGAGAGAGACTGCTGGATCAGGCTAATGACCCATCTAGTCCAGCTTTCAGTGGTCACCCAGATGCCTGTGGAAAGCCTACAAGCAGGACCCAAGCGCAAGAACACTCTCCCCTCCTGGGATTTCTAGCAACTGGTATTCAGAAGCATAACTGCTTGTTATTGTTATTGATAACAATCATAATTACATTTCTTAGTCACCGTTCTCAAATATGACGTAATAATATAAATATATAAGTAAACTCTAATATACATGCCATCTAATGCCTGAGAGTAGAGGAAAGTTTAACTTTGCACCAATAAGATAATAACGTCAGCACCAGGCAGACATCACTGGGAGAGTGTTCCGTAAACGAGGGCCACAACCTATAAAACCCTGTGCCTTGTCATCCCTCTCCAAACCTCCCTTGACCCTGATATTCACAACGTGAGCATACATTCAAGTGAAACTTAAAAGGACTACAATATGGTACAGTTCTCTATACATCAAGCTAAGCCCCCAGAAGTCAAAAGGAGCAAAGCAAGGCAAAACTAAAAGGTAAAGAAATGGCAGGAAAGGGATAGGGCATGAGAAAAAACAAATCTCTCTTATAAAATTACATTTGTTTAAGTATCAGAAGCAATATAAAACTGGGTGACAAATTACAAACACGTGTTTGTATCTAAGCTTGGCAGTTTCCAGAACAGGGCAGAATGAAACTTAAGCAACAATAGGCTATTTGGGATTCTTCCTTTTGGTGTTTACTATGGCATCAATGCTCTTCACACAAGCAAGTTTTTCACACTGTCTGCATGACATTGTTGACATAAAATGCCAGCCTGCATTCCCCAATGCAATTTAATTCAGATTTATCGTTTCTGGGGGAAAATTGTTAAATTTTAAAATCCGTTTGCAAAATCTCAATGACCTGTTTGCAAAACAAGTTCTTATCTGAAAGCCTGTATGAAATTTAATCAATGAATAATAAAAGCACCCTTAGTCCAAAAACAAAAATCCACATGAAAAGGGAATTAATAATGTATTATATCTCCAGTCAAACTGATAAAAACAAATAGTGGCGTAAACTGTGTAACAGAGGTTCTTTCAACATGTTTAAAGTATAAAGAGCACAGGATTACATTAAGACATCTCTTCTTGCTATCTTATTACAAGGAAATAGCCAGAAGCAGGATTCAAGGCAGCAGGTGAGTTCCAGTAGAACATAAAACATATTGCCTGCTTTAAAAAATGAGAATGGAGGAATTATAGATATCTAGCTTCAACTTCTGTCCCCAAGAGATTTTTGGAACAAGTGATAAAAATGAGGATCTGTAAGCATTTTAGTACAAAGTGGCCACGCTAGCAGTCATGGATTTGTTTATAAACCAAAACAATTTAACAATTTCTCTTTGGTAGCAAGATTCCCAAGAAGAGTCTTGGGAATAGTCATTCCCATCACCTTAGAAACACGGGTGCCAGCACTCATATGAAGACTAGGTGAAATGTGCAACACTATAAAGACAATAGAATCATAGAGTTGTAGAGTTGGAAGGTATCAGGGGGGTCATCTAGTCCAGCTCCCTGCAATCTGTTGCCCACAAGCCTGAAATTAAGAGTCCCAGGCTCTACCAACTGAGCTTTCCTTTAACATAAACGGTGCCCACATCCCAGTTTGGGGCAGTTGGTCAAATAAACTGATTTGAACAATTCAACATGGGAACAGAGGAAGGAAGTAGGCGAAGATAAAGATGCTCTTCTCCCTTTTCATTCTCCAGAACAGTCAACAAAATATAGAACCTTTTGCTAACCTTAGAGCTGGTAGAGGTACCATTTCCGGTTTAAGGAAAGGGGTGATAAGAGACTTCAGTGGCAGGGTGCAATATTCACAGCAAGGTTCAAAGGTTTACTTTAGGAAATATTCAAGACCAAGTGTCAAAAGTGACACACTTTAAAAACATTTTTATGGCTACCTTTTTTGTATACCACAGCAATGAATGTCCCTAAGAAATAATCACATGTAATATGATGCCCTTTCGACAGGCCATCCCTGTGGAGCATATGCAGTAACAGCCTTAAGAGCAGGGTACATTCTTTTTGGTCTTTTGCTGCCACTCTTTCCTGCATTCTTCCCATTGTTTATATTCCTATTCTTCACCGCCATGGATTCCTTTAACATTCAATACCTGCATACCAGCTCAACTCCTTCCCTTCAAATCTTTAATTAAGTCTTTGGGCCGATCAAAGGAACATATTAGATATAGGAGGATTACAGGGACGGGGTTCTCAATAAGAGCATTTGGAAATTCCTGCTGTGACCTGCCAGCACAAGGACTTCTGTTGTGCAATGGGACTTTGCCCTCCCTTCTCCCCCTGAGTGTGCCCCACACATTTCCCAAATCAACACCAGAGGGTAGGGGGAAACCCTAGAACATTTTTTCTGGGGGGTGCACAGGGCAAAGAGGGGGAGAACATTCCATTGTGCAAGCAGATATCTTTGAGCTGACAGGTAGTGCTACATTGAACTCCACTCAGATTATTGTAATAACCAAACCCTGAATTACCCACCTACCACCTTAAAAGGCGGAATCAATTACACACTGGGGTTTTCTGTGTATTTTGCCCTTAAGATAACAATTAGATGGAAATAAATAACTTACAATTCTTTGCAGGTCTGTAATCAATAAGATGTAAAGCTGTTTGCTCTTTCCTTGCTGGTATCCCAGAGTCACTAAGTGTTTCACTCCTAGTATGAGCAATGTTCTCATTCACCTTTTGTTTTTTAGAACATAAAAAGGGACCTTCTGGATCAGACCCATCTATTTCACTATCCTTTTCTCACAGTGACCAGTGAGATGCTTGAAAGAAGTCTGCAAGCTGGACCTGAGTGCAACAGCACTATTATTGGTCCACGGACTCTGACACTGAATGAAGTACACAACCATCATGGCTAGTAACCAGCGGTAGCCCTGGCCTTCATGAATTTGTATCAACTCCTTCTTAAGCCATCCAAGTTGGTGGCCATCATAACAAGGTGTGGAAGCGAATTTCATGTTTTAATTGTGCTTTTAACTGGAATCAAAGTTTGAAGATCAGAACTACATGCAGAACTACACTATATAGCCCCAAATTAAATGATAATGATAAATCACTCAATTTCAAAGAATGCATTTAGGCAAAACAGAGCTACAACTAAACAGTGTTTCTTGTTTAGTTGTTTTGTAAGTATGTTCCACATAAAACCCATCAGTCTCTTTCAAACTGGGGGGAAAAATCAAATAAAAATCAAATGGATTTACAGCAATTATTGTTGCATGGAGAAAATATTTCACATAGGAAACCAGTACAAAACAATTTTATGGGTAGTCTGTTGGAGGCAAAGGTTTTTAAGTCTAATTTTGTTCCCACCTACTCAGTTCAATGGAATGGCAGTTCTTAATGTTTTCCCTGGAGCACAATTTAAATGTCAGCGAGATTAAAAATGTGTTTTAAAGTAAATGGTGTGCAGAGAAAGGGGACTTAGAATCTGTCTCATCATATTGTGGGATACATGATACTGAGAAACCCGTGGGATTTTCATAAGTCTTAAAGATAGTCTGTAAGAACCTCCAAAGTGAAGTAATGTTGCCTTTACCTGATTTTCACTTGATATTACTACACACAAGGCTGAATAGTCGCTACCAGGTAAGCCCCAGTAAGCCTGAGGGATCTGAGGACTTAGGAAAGGAATCCTGAGGTAACAGTCCTGCTATAAACAAGTCTGGGAATCAGAAATTCCATGTACTCCCCAATTATTAAAAATAACAGCACAGCACTGGAAGGGATGTGACAGAACCAAATGGCGGACGTGCAACATAGCAGCCCACTACAGCTCACTTTTTGTTGCCAGTTCCTACACTGGGAAACTGGGGGCACCACTTTGGTGTGTTGGAACAAAAAGGTTGACCTGGTCAAACCCTTCTTCAGGCAAATCCAACCAACCTCAAGCAGCAGAATTTCCTCTTATGAAAAACAGGATCCGCCTATAATGCAATCAAGGTGGACAGCAGCCCTTGGACAAATAAGACAATACGTTTTATACCACACTTCCTAGAAACCAACTAAAAACCACACTGCCTGAAGCATTATCAGGCCCAGAGCTTCAAATGAATTTTTAAGTGCTTAGCGTGGAGGAAAGCTCAGCCTCCCAGTACAACTTCCTGCAATAGCATCTTAAGACCTGTAATGAAGGTACACTGTTATGGTATCACACCTGGTAAGCTATATTGCAATCAACTAACCACCACTTCAGTGGTCCATTTTATTTCCTTATTTGGTTGAAATGTTTGAGAGTTATACTGAGTATAGTGAAGTCGCCAAAAATGACACAACCTGTATCTTTCTGGGGTTTTTCGAACAAAATGTGCTTAAGCTTCAGTATTGCTCCTACCCCATGTCGCCACTGTTTAAGACATAACATGAAGCACTAAGTTTTCAAACATTACTAAAACTAAGTAACCATAACTGCTCTGTGGAGGCCAGGGCTCTGGGAGGAATGTTATAAGGGGGCACTAAGTTTATTTAGGGCCCCTTCCCTTCTCTATTAGTCATTCTGTTTTTACCCACTACCGTGCCATGAGCTGTAGCCTGTAAGGTCAAAAAAGGTATGAATAGTTGTTTGGAAAATATTCTGTATTTTTTGGTGTATAAGACAATGTTTTTGCTTTTAAAAATTAGACCAAAATTGGGTGTTGTCTTATACATGGCTAGTGAATGCAGAGGGGGGATGTGCGATTAATGGCAGCAGCAAGCAGGAGATTGGCAGCAGCAATTGGCGGCTGCAACAAGGCCTGCTGGCGATTGGCTGTGGCTGTGGCAATTGGGCAGGCGATTGGCAGCTGTGGCAAGGTGGGCAGGTGATTGGTGGCTGTGGCTGTGGCAAGTGGGTGGGTGGGTGGGCAGTTGGTGGCTGTGAGGCGATCAGCAGTGGCGGGCAGGCAGGTGAGCAATTGGCGGAAGTGACCTCCCCCCCCCCAAAAAAAAGCTAAACAACTTAATTTCTTAATTTGGGGTTAAAAAAAATAGAGGTCGTCTTATACATGGGGGTGTCTTATACACAGAAGAATATGGTAATTTTACCAGATGTAATCAGTTCCTCATCTGTTTATGATAATAATGGTGGCAATGAGCTGCTTTGCACTACTCTGCTGGAAGACGGGCCGCTGTCAGTGTGGACACCTGCTGCCCCTTCAGTAGGCAGAGCGTCTGACCCACAGGAGAGGCAAGGCAAGGCAAGCCCACCTTCTTCCCTTTCCCACTAGTGCTATCTTTCGCTGGGACTTCAGTACCACCTGTCTGGATTGCCTGGGAGAAGTAGGCAGACGCACATTAGAAGAAAAGGAAGTGGGCAGGGGAGGAAGTGTCATGGTGTTTTATGTAGGCTTACACAAAATGTAAATGCTGGTCTTCACACAATATACCGTATATACTCGAGTATAAGCCGACCCGAATATAAGCCGAGTCACCTAATTTTACCACAAAAAACTGGGGAAACTTATTGTCTCGAGTGTAAGCCGGTTCACCACACCACAAACCTCCTGGTGGATCGGAGTGTGTGTGTGCGCGCGCACACAGCAGAGGGGCCTTCTCTGTCCCTCCTCCAGCCCCTCTCATCCCCCTGCCCACCTAGGGTACTGCTGAGAGGCAGAGGATGGTGGCGGCGGAGGAAGAACAAGCAGCCCAAAAGGGCTGCTTTCAGGCTGCTCGTTCCTCCGCCGCCGACAGCCACCAACAAGGACCCTTGCTTGAGTATAAGCATGGGGGGGGGGGCCTTTTTCAGCATAAAAAATGTGCTGAAAATGTCGGCTTATACTCGAGTATATACAATATGTAAACATTTTCTGAGGTTCCAGGAAATCTCTGGTTCCCAGGTCCCCTTTTGACCTTGAGCAGGGGTTTGATGTACCCTCTGCACCTCAACTCTCGTGGGTTCTGGTGGAGACTGTCAGTGTGATTTCATGCTTGTTATATACTGAAGTTCTCACCCTGGGCCAGCAGGGGGATACTGTAGATAGTTATGCAAATGAAGGATCGAAAGTGACGTTCAGTGATTGGATAGTTTGTATGCAAATGAAGGATCGAAAGTGACGTTCAGTGATTGGATAGTTTTAGAAAGTTGTTACAGTAACAAGGTACTGGAGCTCTATATAAGCAGGCTGACTGAGGCCTTCAGTTCAGTTCTGTTCCAGCTTACGAATAAAGAGCTGCTTTGGAAGAACCGCTGTGTTGTCTGATATGTTCACCCACAACCTAACAATGCTGATGCATCAAGTCTAAGTACCAAAACATTAAACTTCATTGTCACCCTTATACAGCTTTGGATGGACAGATTCAGTTAGAGTCCACTGATAGGGAGCCAGTATCTGACTCGGCTCCTATATAATAAAGGAGTCTTAATTTAAGGTACTGTCAAACAATGCTCTCCAATAAAATGTATGCAAACATAAACATACATATAATCATATTTGTTACGCTGCTGTAGTGTTCCTCCTCAAAAGCAGAAACAATTAACACCTCTATGGACCCCCCCCCCTTGTTCCACTCTCATCCCTTCCACAATTAGGAGTAGCTTTCACAATTATGTGTTTAGCAGCCACCATCTACCATATGCCCAAGTATTCTAGACTCTTGCTTGTTCTCTCCAGACAGTGCAGCCATCTAAGATTCCTCACCAACTTTCAAAACATAAGCCCAGCCATCTGCCTGCCAACTCGATGCAGATGCCTTTGCAGACTAGTATCACCAACCAGCACTTTGAAATACATCACAAAGTTCAAACAAAATTAGAAAAGTGCCTATTGAATGCTACGAAATGCATATGCTGTTCATTCTCCAAGAAGATTATAGTTTTGTCTCGTTCGTGTGAGGTTTCATGCAAAGCATGCATTCATAAGACACTTGTGCAGCTTTTTCCCACACTTAATCCATTTGCAGAGCAGTTAACAGTCAATGAGGTTAGAGCAGTCAGTTCGTGGGGCATGTCTGGCAATTTCAGTTTAACCTACCAGACCTTGCTGAATTGGATATAATGCATCCAGACAAGAAGAAGACGAAGACGAAGACGAAGACGAAGACGAAGAAGAAGAAGAAGAAGAAGAAGAAGAAGAAGAAGAAGAAGAATTCATGGAGGAAGGCTATCAACAGCTAGCATGATGTCAGTGACCAGAACGGTTGGAGCATTTGACAGGGCCCACTGCCAATCAACAGGGAGTTCCTTCTTACTTCCACACCTCCTTGCTACCACCCACTCTTTCACCCTAGATCTTATGCTGGCTTGGCTGTTGCTGTAAAACAGAGCAGAGAACTGAATACCTGTAATGAGAAACCAGGCAAAATACCCCTGAATGATGTATTGTTTATATATAAGAATGCAAAGGGAAAAGTGAGATAGAATTGTGAGATTCTACATAACAACTTCAACTTGCAGAGGAATAGATCTGACAGTAATCTAGACATTCCATTTTTCTGCATGTGACAGAATGATCAAACATTTGTTTGTAATGGTTATTTATCAGATGTTATTTCATGAAAAGTTAGGAAAGGTTTAAAGGTTTATATCTTTATTGTATATGAATGATGCTCTTAGAAAACCAATATCATAAGTTAAGCTTCTTTTCCGGATGCTGTATTTATGGATTACTGGGGGTGGAGAAACTTGCATGTGATTTCTTTTTCTGCCTTTGTATGCACATCTCGGGGATTAATTACTTGGTCCTTTATTTGACAAATTTCTAATGTTTCTGTCAATCAGAAAAAATTATTTGTTTTAAATGAGTAGAAGTTTAAAAGTTACACATTTCCCTAGCTGCAGCATCCTATCACACTGGAATTGCAACCTCTCAAAAGAAGCTGAAATTACGGTACCCTATTTTGTCCTTATAATAATTCTATGAAGCAGGTGAAGCTGCAGGTTATAGGTGGTCACCCAGTGATCTTCATCACTGATTTAAACTCAAGCTTCCTGATTGAGCCTGCCACAAAGTGTTGCGGGGTCCTCGCTGCGAGATCACATTTACCCGGTGCTATACCAGCTGCACTGGCTCCCAGTGGGGTACAGGATCAGGTTTAAGGTGCTGGTTTTAACCTTTAATGCCCTATACGGCCTAGGACCCTCGTACCTACAGGACTGCCTCTCCTGGTATGTCCCACAGAGGAACTTACAGTCTTCAAACAAAAACATCCTGAAAGTCCCAGGCCACAGAGAGGTTAGGCTGGTCTCAACTAGAGCCAGGGCTTTTTCGGCTGTGGCTCCGACCTGGTGGAACACTCTGTCACAAGAGACTAGGGCCCTGCGGGACTTGACATCTTTCCGCAGGGCCTGCAAGACAGAGCTGTTCCACTAGGCCTTTGGTCAGGGCACAGCCTGACTCCCTCCTTTGGCAATCTTCACAGAACTTTAGACTAATGGTTGCCATCAATTTGATTTGAATTAATTTTATAATGAAATGATTTTAGAATGTTGTACTATTTTATTGTTGTTAGCTGCCCTGGTCCTGGCTTCGGCTGGGGAATGCGGGATATAAATAAAATTTATTATTATTTATTATTATTTGTTATTTGCATTGGGAAGGCCTTCTTAGGATGGAGGTACATGATGTTTTTGTGTGATCATTAGTGTACAATAGCGTATTACCTGTGATGGATGCTACTTTCACTCTATAGAGGACAGCAGACACATGAAAAGCTTTCTGACAAATTAACAAGAGAGATTTGCAATAGTCCTGCAAAACACAGGGTATCTGAATGCTTCCTCCAATGGGTCTTGAAAGAAACAAACAGTTGCTCTCCTCTAGGGTTGCCGGAAGCGTAGATTATGGCGAATTTCCTTTTTCTGAGATCTTGCAAAAAAGCTCAACAACTTTATTTCTGGATTTTCACTTTTTAAAATATGACAACACTACTCTCCTCCAAAGACATCATTTTATTGGTTTTTTGGATGTCTTCTACAACCTGCTTTGCCTGGATGGATTGCATAAGAATCCTAGTGAACGCCAATTCAAAGGGGAATATCGACTCTTGATGTGATAAAAAAATAATTCTAGCTAAAAAGCCTCTGAAGTCTTCTGTAATTTTTAACAAAAATTTCATTTTTCTCAAAGTAAAAGACAACTTAATAATGATATAAAATGCCACATAGAATTTTTCATGAGCAGCCTATACTCCTGTCAACACACCCACATTGAAAGCCATTAAGGTATCATTTTATTATGATCCTATCAAGCAGCACCAGAGTTCTTTGACTTACAAATGTTTTTGTCTAGAACTGATATTTACTCTGAGCAAAAAAGTGGACAGAATTTCACACACACACAAAACTGTTGAACTACATAAAATATATAAAATAACTGCACTGATTAATAACATGCCGTTGGCTTATTTATAATAGTTTTCTTTTGAAGGTAAATGATGCTGCAAACTGAAAAACACACTTTTTTTGGTGATAAACGCTTTGGGAGAACGCTTGAACAATGAGCTTTTAACAGATTTGTATTTCTGGAAGCTACAGCTGCAACCTTGAAATCCTCTTTATTTATTTATTTATTTATTTTTAAAGACTAATATCTAATTAACACATGCAATTTAGTGTAGCAGCCTCTTGAAAATGCAATCACATGGAAGAAACTGCTCCACTTTGCAAACCATTCATGTCAATGTAAACAAGAACTCTGCTGGCAAAACCCAGGTTCCTCACCCTCCTTGTCATCGCGGCAACATGGAATGAGAGAGAGAGAGAGAGAGAGAGAGAGAGAGAGAGAGAGATCGCACTCTGCTGGCCTTCAGACAGCCACACTTAGACTATCTAAGTTAGACACCACACATTAGATACTGCAAGCTTTTTCTTAGCAACTATGAGAAATCACTCAGACTCTGATGTAACTTCCATCTTTACCATGAAGATAACACTGCTATCAGAATTCCTGAACTCCTAGGCAGATGTTAGGGGTGAGGTCAGGAACTGTGGCCCAACACCCTGCCCTATGTTGGTTAAATGTGTGGATCAAGGAGTGAGAAAAGAGCTGAGGATTCTCATTTCAAATATCACAAGTGTAGTATGGAGAGTGTCCATTTAAAAGAATGCACCTCATTGTATAGATAATCTAAGAATTGTTCTGGAAACATGAAGTCTGACAAACTCTGAATCAGCTTTTGCATGTGTATGCACAGAAACTGCACATGGGATCATAGACAATTATCCACAAATCCTGAATACATAATAAATACTTCAACACTAAAGTGTTATAACTTGCATAGCCTGAAGCCACCATATGAGTCTATTTCCAGACCACAACTATGACAAGGTTCTTGTGGTCCTTTAACTTAATTCTGCTCAATTTGTGATCCACCAGACTAACATAGCTCATTAGTGATTCACTGTTCCTCCCAGATGCTTAAAATACCCCCTCATTCCAGTCTTAAGTTAGGCAGCAATGATAGGTCTTGGTGACTACAGCCACACATGGCTGGTGAACTGCATTCAGTTTGGGGGTGGGATATGATGAATTATGTAGACTTGCTCTCACCACACTGGTTCTGAATCACTTTAATGGAAGTTAAGCTTTTAACCAAGTACCTAAAATATAATTGCAAAACTTAAGTCTATCCCCTCAAAAGTCAGAAAATTATCTTAAGAATAATGCAAGTTTATGGCTAATCTACATACAATTGGCCACATGTTGGGGGAGAAAAGCAGGGGGAGTTCCATCAGGCAAGCAGAACAATTCGTGCCAATGGAACTATCAAAAAACATAACGCTTAATACCTCCCAATATAGATATTATCCAGAAAGACAGTCCATAAATAATAGTATCATTTAATCAAATGTATTTTATTCCAAGACGGGAAGCAGTGGTTTAGTTCATGTAAGTGCTAAATTCATTTCACCTTCCTAGTGTTACCTTATGCCAGCCTTTGCCAGTCTGGTGCCCTCCAGATGTTTTCGAATGCATCTTGTATCCAACATGGCAGAAGAATGGCAATATCTGGTCTGTGTAGTGCATGAATTGTGTACTCAGAAGTTAACAAATAGGATTTCAAACTTTAGAAAGGGATATTCCAGAATGGCAGAACAGATGAAAATATAATTTTAGAAACTCCACCTCTGCAGGAGTGGAGAAGCATTTTAAAAGACATTGCTGTCTATCTTAATGTCTGCTGCCACAGTCAAATGTGTGTTATTTACTGATTTTAAAAAAGCACATGACAGCAATGTAAAAATGAGACCTCTTCTGTCAGTCAAATTAGGGAGGTAGAATATTATCCATGCTAGGTGACTACTGACAGGGCTCTCTTTTTCGCAAACTGCCAGATCTATTAAATAACAACAACAACACATGAAGAGCAAGAGACTTAATTTAAGAAAACCCCCAGAAAAACAGAAATTCTAGGATGTTTGAAAATACTGACCATTTACTTACAAATGTATATTTGGCTAATAGTGCATTTCTTCTGTCTGTCATTTCCTTTTAAACAGAGAATTTCAAATATTCCATAACTATCATACATCCCCTCCCCCTCATAAAATCAAGTTATTTCTACCATAGAGGGAAGTTCATTTTTTGTACAAAGGAGTGCTCCCATGACAAATGGTATAAGAATAGTGACTATAAATTTTAAACAAAACAAACTCTTTGTGTTAGGTTCAGACATAATTACGCTTAGAGAAGGCCCCTTGAAATCAATTGGACTAAGTTAGTAATTTCTAACAAGCACCACTGATTTCAATGTGTCAGTTCTAAGCATGACTAAGTCTGGATCCAACTCTTAATATGCAGTCAAATCAACAATCACTTCCCAGACCTAAATATGTAACAGTGATGTAACCCTGGAATGTGAACTCAGGATGGAACACACCTAGTTCTCCTAGTGAACTTCATGGCTAAGTAGGAATTTCAATCCTGGCCTCATATGCAGATTCAAATAGTAAGACTAAGATTATATGGATGCCTGCTTCTTACGTTCACTCTGGAAAAGCCCACCAACATTTTGGCATTTTTAACAATATCAATAAGAACAACAGTATTAGATGGGGTAGCAGCTGAAGTAGAACACAACATACTTTATTCATCCATTATTTAAGTAGACACTAATTGCGCCAATGAAAACAGGGAGTATTTAATTAGCCCCTACAACTCAAATGCACTCCAGCTGGTGGACATTCTGATCCTTTTGCTAATACCTTCATTAACTTGTTCTCTCAGTGACCAATTCCATTTCTCAAACACTGCAGGAGATTGCTAACTAATCTAAACTTTTCAATCACTGATTTCAGGAAGCTGCTTGTCTTCAGAAAATAAATGTGTCCCTCATTTTATTTAAGTGCATTTATTTTTCAGGCTGTCTCATTGAGCAGTTCTGTGTTAATTATTATTGGTAGATATAATAGATTTATAATTTGCGTAATGTACTTCCAGTTTCCTCCTTCCATACCATTTTCTCCAGATTTCTCCTTTGGCTTATTAATATATTTCTGCTTTTAAACATTTTGTAAATAGCATGTATTTTTTTTTTGCCTCTTTTGGGGGAAAAACAAAGTGCTCTTACTTTTGAAGTGGGTAACGTTGGGCTTATCCACACTTCCACTTGTCCCACTCCTTTTCTCTGGGGAAAACCACTCTCTAGTGCTCAGTTGGAGCAAATTGGAGCAGTTGGGTATTCCACGGATTGCCATTTGTTCCAATTTACAGCTAAAGAGCGGGTTTTCCCAGGAAAGGGGAAATCAGTTCAGATCCATGCCTAGAAAGCACATCGTGGAAAACCATGCAGGCCCACGCTTTCTAATAATAATAATAATAATAATAATATCTTTATTGTCATTGCCCCCTCTTGGGGACAACGAAATTATTTGACTGCTCCATAAAAACACTAATTAAAACAATACAGTATAGTACAGCAAGGAAGATTAGATGACTTTCAAAGTCCAGGCTTCCCATTCAGGGCCGAGATCGCTCTGGAGAAGAAGCTGTTCTTAAGACGGCTCGTTCTTGTCTTCATTGTCCTGTATCTCCGTCCCGACGGCAGGAGCTCGAAAAGACAGTGACCAGGATGTGATGGATCTTTTACTATGTCCAATGCCTTCCTATGGCACCTTGTGGCATAAATCTGCTCTAAGGTGGAGAGTGGGCAGCCAACAATGCTCTCTGCTGCCTTAACAACTCTGCACAACCCCATCCTGTCCTGGGTAGTACAGCTTCCGTACCACACACATAAGCCATAAGTGAGCATGCTCTCAATGGCACAGTGATAGAAGGCAAGCAGCAGTTTCTGCGGAAGATGGTTTTTCCTTAGAATTCTCAAAAAGTACAGTCTCTGCTGCGCCTTCTTCACAAGCCCCCTTGTGTTGACACTCCAGGACAGATCCTCTTGTACTTCGATGCCCAAAAATCTGAACGTTGTTACCCTCTCCACAGAAGACACAGGACAAGCACATGTTAAGCACAATTTAACTAGTGTTAAGCAGTTCAAATTCCTATTTATTTCAGCAAGGGTTATAGGCTTGCAATTCCCTCAACTACAGTGCCCAGAATTCTTTGAGGGAAAGAATGTACTTTGAATGTTATTTAAAAGTATAGTGCATGCACAGCATTAGTTTTGGTTGAACTATCCTAGTATTTTATCATTTAGAATTACACTTTTCGCAGCACCCATACAGTCAGGGATTTCCTCTCTTACCCACTGATCAAGGTTTCTGTTAAAATGTTCAGGCATTGAAATGTTTGGGCAGTTTTATGCTCCTGCCTCTGGAATGACATGTTCAGTTCTTTTGCCAATGCATGCATGCAAAGTTGACCGATAGCTTGTAGCTTCTTGGTCTGTCTTTCTTGACCGATTTGCTGCTCTGGGTATGTTTTGACTCAATTCTTTGTCAATGTTGCTAATGTACTCCAACTATATAATGGGTACATTTTAGAAGACAGCTTAGGGGAAAAAATGACCCATTTTACAATTGTGTAATTAATATACAGTGGTACCTCAGGTTACATACGCTTCAGGTTACAGACTCCGCTAACCCAGAAATAGTGCTTCAGGTTAAGAACTTTGCTTCAGGATAAGAAATCGTGCTCCGGCGACGCAGCGGCAGCAGGAGGCCCCATTAGCTAAAGTGGTGCTTCAGGTTAAGAACAGTTTCAGGTTAAGAACGGACCTCCGGAACAAATTAAGTACTTAACCCGAGGTACCACTGTATATATAAAGCATACACAAATACTTATGTTATTTGTTTGTACTTTGATAGGTAGCCTGTGAATGAAATAATGTGCATAATGTGAATGAAATAATATGCATTAATGTTCTACACTTATTGCTTGTGGTGCATTATATTAGTCTGTGTTGTTGTAGATAGGATAGCAGAGCATCCTCTCATCTGGGGGGTGGGGCTAGGCCTGACCTTCTTCTGGAGAGAGAATTCCCCCTTTGCTCAAAAGAAATTGGTTTTGGTGGTTTCAAAGAATACAACAGTGAAAAGGTCAGAAATAGATCCAAATTTGGTTACTTTCATTAAAAGATGCTATCTTATGAAGAAGCAATGAAAGATAAAAATTATGCTTTGTTATGCTAGTATTACTTGGAAATTCAGTTGTCAAATGAATATATCTAATCTGAGAACTACCTAGCATACAAAAGAACACTTACATAGTAGTACATTTCTATATTCGCTTAGTATAAACTTGCCTGTGCTCTCATACATCACTTATGTGATATGTTTCTACAATAGCAAATAAAGAGTAGGAAAAAAATACAAACCACTTTAGAATATTGTAAAACTTAAAACTAGGACTTTTGCTATAGGGCATTGAAAACTGCAAATCTAAATTAATCTTTAATTACATTAATATAACAGGAGTTTTCAAAGTGTTCTGCATGTGCAGCTTAGAATTCTAACAATTATATAACAAGTATGAAGTGATCAAGCAGCTTGACTTTAATAGTAACTACCAAATTAAGGAGATTTCTAATTACACTATGTGTTCCAGACCAAAAGCCACAATTAGTGAGTATCTGACCTAGACTCTTTCAAATCAACTGAACTGTGGGAAGCCCTGTGAACACCTGCCAAATGCTGCCATTACAGAACATGAAGATGATGAATAGAACTTTTAATTCCTACTACAGTAGCCAGATCTTATTATGTACATTGATAAGACGGAAAAAGCCTGTTACAAACATTTGGTGGGGTATGGTGAGATCTGACAGTAACAGTCTTCATTCAGTTACTGAATATAGTTGCATGCCACCCCAATCTCTGACCGGTGTTGAGATTCCAGAGGATCAAGGCAGGGTTCCTGTTTCCTATGGAATGAGGCACAGCGGAGACTGTGGTGTCTTTATTATATGTGGTTTATTTACACATCTGTACAACCTGAGCCTACGAAGGAGGGGTTCACAGAATTACAACCCAAGAGGGTCTTGCTTCTCCCATAGCTGCAAACTTGGATTCAAACAGAAATCAAACATCACTCTGTCTCTGGCTTCCGAGCCTGCTGCTTCCAGCCTCTAGCTCAGGGATAGGCAACCTAAGGCCCGTGGGCCAGATGCGGCCCACAGGCCTTCTCAATCTGGCCTACGGACGGTCCAGGAATCGGCTTGTTTTTACATGAGAAGAATGTGTCCTTTTCTTTAAAGTTCATCTCTGAGTTATTTGTGGGGCCTGCCTAGTGTTTTTACATTAGTATAATGTGTGCTTTTATTTAAAATGCATCTCTGGGTTATTTGTGGGGCATAGGAATTCGTTCATATTTTTTCCAAAATATAGTCCGGCCTACCACATGGTGTGAGGGACGGTGGACTGGCCCACAGCTGAAAAAGGTTGCTGACCCTTGCTCTAGCTCACATCACTGAGCCCTCAGCTCTGGCCTTTGTCTTTCCAACTACTAGTGAGCGGAGGGAGTGGGGTCTACCCATTTGTTTTCTGGTGCTAAGCCACTTCTTTTGTTTCCTTAATGGCCCATTAGCTCACCAGGAAGCTACTCTGGCTATTCCAGGAATTTGAATCCTGACTTAGATGTTAACATGTGCTAGATCTAGAGATTAAAAAGATCTCTGCATACAGCCTACCCCACCCCTCACTCCAAAACTCCTAACAATATATTCATTTCATCTACTATATATGGTCTTATGACTTACACAAAATCATGAATTCTAAAAACAACAAAACTGAAGTTGTTTGGTTATTAATGAATGAATTCGGAGCACAACTTGGTTAGAATTAACCAGGAGGCTTTGTCTTAGAGAAATCACACCGAGGAATAATTATTTCCTAACAATGACAAGAAGCTCACACTGATGCTGACCGTTCTCTTTTTGACTACTACAAAAAGCTGTATAATCACAGATGCATACAGCCAGGCCATGTGAGTGATTCAACCCCATGCCATCTAATGCTTTGCATGTCAGATTAACCCATAGTGTAAAGAAATAAGCTATGGTTTCATGCAGGACATACAAGGTGCTTTGTGCACTGCTTAAATAGCAGGTACTTCACTCTTCCCCTGCTCCTGCCAGGAACAAGCAATGATCTGTCTTAGCATTATGTCTGAACCCTAGCATATGATTTGCTTCCACCAGTGTACTCCCAAAGCCCCAACCTTGCTGCCATCTTAACCGCACCCCTGCACTCTTCTAGTAATTGGTAGAGATGCTGGGTTTTTTTGGGGGGGGGACAGCTCCACAGCACTGTCCCACTGCACTGGCTGCTCTGCTATTAAGATAACTGACAGATGATTCCAGTTTAGGTATGTAAACACACCTTCTTCACTGTAAGTTCCAACACATCAGGCCTTTAGAGTTACTAACTCACCTTCATTATATGCTTATACAGGCCCTTGATGACATAGGTTCTGGACAGTGCTTACAGGACAGCCTGCAGAACTACTAAGATGTTTGGGTGACTGTCAACATAAAGAACTACGATTGGTTACCTTAAATATCAAAATTTGGGGAAGGTGAGTACGCAATTGGCCACAGAAATTAATTAAACGATGTGAATAAAGTATAACTGGGATATATGAAATACTTTCTATTATTATTGCTTGGAACAAAACTGTCTGAAGAGGCTCAATATTTGAGTCAGGTCAGAACCTACAGGGAGGTGGGGGGGGATCTTTGTTTTCATTTTTGTGTTACACTTACTTTCCATGCCTTCTCAGATCTGAGATTTCTACAGTTTCTCAGCTTCTAAGACTAATTTTTGTCTCCTAAATGGTGAAACCATTTAAAAGCCTGTAGTCAGAATAAAGCACTGACAAAATTAAATATGGCAGCCTTTGGTGGTATTTATGCTCATTAAAATTGAAGATGACAGTTAAGGGAAATATGCTATTTTCCTTCTTTGCATTTACCATGACTGCAGAAATAGGTAGCTGAATGTCATTCATCACAATTGCAAGATGCAAGCAGCACCATACTAAACTACAGAGTCAGATGTCTCAGAGAGCCACCGTTTTGAAAATAAATTTCATATATAAGAAATTTATCATTTATATTGCATTAATTAAATTGTCTTCAGTGGATAAATAATTTACACTCTGTAGGCCTTGCTTGCTTTCTGTCTGCCACTATCCTTCACATACAATATTAGCTTCTGAAGACAGCAGGCTTTCACTGAGCATGGCTGCCACAGGGATTGTACCAATCTAAATTATACATATTGAACCACACTGAAAGGGGGAATATGGCCACCCAACTGCTTCCAGAGTCATGCCAATTCAGCTTTTGTTTCCATGTCAGCCAGAACCCATTCAATGGGATGAGGATGAAATGCCAGGGAGTCCTGGCTTCACATTCTCCATTCACACAGCCGCAAATGTTGCATTGTGAATTACTTTTAACTTAGGCGACAACCATTCTCATTTGAAGCCTGCAGCATAAAACGGTACGTTAATGAAGTTATACACTTGGGTCGAGATCCATCACAACATGAGTGGCTGTCTGCAAGTGCAATGGGGCTTTCCCTCTTCCTCTGTTCTGCAGCCCCACAACATACCTCGAAATCTTGTGTCTGAAAGGGGGAAAATGTTCTGGGATCTCTGTGACGGAGTTGAAGGCCTTATTCTGGCACAATGTTGCAAACCTACTAGAAGTAGACCTTGGTGACAGGTTCCGATAGAGGAGAGAGTGACAATTGCTTTAATATTTTACTAGATCGGACCTGGATCAGGTAAATTTAGTCTCATCAGCCTGAGGAAGGGACAGCTGAGGAAGGGAGAAAAGAAAAGATTGGAGCTGTGTGAGGAATAAGACCAGAGGAAGCTGAGGGAAAACTGAGGTATTTATGCCCAGTGTGTTATTAATACTAGTCTGGTGAAGATTAGGATAATGGAGACAGAGGTAGCCTGAGAGGCTGCCTTGTGAAAAGAAAGGTCTTCCCAGAGGACGTTGGCTGAATTGTCCAAGGAGCCAGGAGTACAACAGAGGTAGATTGTCTCCAGTAGCTGGACCGAGTTGTGGGAATATTGGGCTGGGGTTAGGCAATTTCGGCTGAGGTAAAAGCCACTTAAGAGGCTACTATCAGCAGCAGTGTCTCTTGAGACTACAGAAACTGTCAATGAACACCTTTGAGGCAGAAATACTGCCTTACGTACATTCAGGCCTGTGCACAGCTTGTTTGAGGCCCGGGGGTGGGAGTCTTGTTCCTGGCATGACAGCGTAAGTTTGGCAGACCCCTAGCGTGATTCCCCAACCAACTTAGCCCCCTCAAAGGCCCAGGACAAGTGCACTTGGCTGCCCCTCTCTGCTGCACTGGCCTGCACAGTGTATCCCTTAATAAGCTTAGTTGAAAGGTCTCTGGGTCTCTACCATTGGCGCCCATGCCGCATTTAGGAAGTTTCGAGAGCGATCTGGGTGAACTGGTCGCAGCAGAAAATTAAAGAAGAAAAAGAAATACTTTGATTTATACAAGTGAGGCTGAGGGAACCCAGCTGGTATCCCTGAGAAGACCTTACAGAGCAGATTTTGCAAGAGCAAAGGGGCACTGAAGGAAACCCCAGGGACCAGTTGTACAAGTGGAGTTTTCTTGTGCAGATGTGTGAACATCCTTGGATGTTGCCCTAAATAACTACATTTCCAACTATAATACAATTGCCGCCAAATCAACTCTAATGCAAAATTCAGGGGGACTTTAAAAGGTCTTGTTCAGACTAACTCACCTGCAGAAACTGAGGGAGTCATTGTGTCGTGCAATGTTAGCAAACTGTGCTTGCATACAACATACCCCACAGTTTTCCTTGGTCTTATGGTTATTCTGGCCTTAGAACCACAGGTTGTTCCCCCCCCCCATTGCATTTCCCCAGTTTTTTAAAATGTAAATTTATTAACAATTTCGTTTTGTTTAAACATAAAAGTAGCTCTGCCACCAAACTACAGATCCTTCAGCCTCACTGCCACCACTTTACCCTGCATTTTTTGTTTCTTTTTCAAAAATAAGAAAGTGTAAGCATGTTAACATTTTCTCAAGTGCCTCTGGAGTATATAGCCTAAACCAAAAATAGCCTGTAACTGCAGGCAGTTTAAGATACTTTATTATCAGAACACGCAGTCATGAAAAATAAAAAGTCCTTGTTATATTTTAGACACAATCATCATTTTTCTGTACCATACAGTCAACTGCTATAGTCTGTTAATATATTTATCAAGGTTTTCTTTGGGGTTTTAAAAAAAATTAATAAATTAAGAGGTGAACTGTGAAAGAAGAGGAGGGTTTTAAAAACATATAAAAGCAAGACATGTGTAAGCCATTAAAAACAACAAAATCACCAGTATCTGCCTACCTGAGGGGAATGTGCCTGGCTGCTGACATGGGGTGAAAATGTCTACCAACAGCAATTCACAATCCAATCCAATTGTAAGTTCTGTTTTCATTGCCTTACTGTCGTATTTCTTAAATGTTGCTCTCTACAATACATTTGTGTGTATGTGGTGAAAAAGTTACTAACATTATTTCAACCGTGTCTATTAAGGCAGGGTTTCCTCACTCACACCCATAATTTATGCTTTCTACATTTTCAGTCTCAATGAGATTTCATTTTCTCACATAAATGTCATAAATTCTCACTCTATAACCAAACACAACTTTCAACCTCAATAAATACAAACCACAAAAGAGAAAGCTGATTGCCCATGTAACTCCTGGGACTTGCTGAATTACAGAAGTCTAATTCATATTTGACGCCAGGTTTTGCCATATTCCTCTTACACAATTACAGCTACAACGTTCTGTAGTCATTGAACCATACTTTGCCCTAACAAAAACATTTGTTCTCCATGTCAGCTGGAGGAAAATCCTGCTATTATATACTACATTGACTATGACTGCAGATTCAGAAATGTTGATTCCCCCCCACCCCACCCCATATTGTTAAAAGCATGCTTTGGGACCTCAGTTTCTTCAATAAACAGAGTGGAGATCTAATTTCAGTAAATGTAGATATGGTTAAGTGGCAAAGTCAGAACCACCCATGTGCTAATCTGTTTAATACTTTATAGATGGAACTTACAAAAACAGCAGGAAAAAATGAGAAGATATTTGTACTTATTTGTCTAAGTGTGGCCATGCTCTATATAATATAAAGGTAAAGGGACCCCTGACTGGCAAGTCCAGTCACAAACGACTCTGGGGCTGCGGTGCTCATCTCACTTTACTGGCTGAGGGAGCTGACGTTTGTCTGCATTTTTTTCCGGATCAGGTGGCCAGCATGACTAAGCCACTTCTGGCGGAACCACAGCAGCGCACCATTTACCTTCCCGCCGGAGCGGTACCTATTTATCTACTTGCACTTTGACGTGCTTTCGAACTGCTAGGTTGGCAGGAGCTGGGACTGAACAACGGGAGCTCACCCCATCACGGGGATTCGAACCGCTGACCTTCTGATCGGCAAGCCCTAGTCCCATCTGTATAATATAGCTATATGCATATAAAATAAATGGCTATTATGCAACTTTGCAATATATTAGATATGTCACTAATATCTGTTTAATGAATGAAATGGTGGTGTGATACTACTTGCCTTTTGTTACTGGGGAGCAGTGCAGTAACATGCCCCAAGACTACCAGTTCATTTTGGCTTTGCTCTGAGCAATGGGCATAACGCTAGTGCAAGCAATCAGAGGAAGCATAAGCTCAAGATCCTTTATTTAGGAAAAGCTCTTGTGTTTCTTGCCAAAATATCACACACGTTAGCTCTGTTGCTTAGAGGGTGGTGCTAATGATAATAATAGCTTGCATATTCTTGCATTGGAAGGGGGTTGGAATAAATGATGCTTGGGGTCTTTTCCAACTCTATGATTCTAAGCTGTTATACAGGGAAATTTCCACACAATAATTAATATGTATAATAGATGGCTAAAGTGCAACAACTAAGTCCCTATAACCTCTGTCACATATAATGCATGTATCTCTTTATTTAGTATTAATTGATTCAGGATAGTAATCGAGGGGCAGCCTCTAGCAAGCCCCTTTCCATGTAATTGGATTAAGCCAATATTTAAATTTCTTGGGAAAACAACAGCGCTTTATTGCAGTGCAGTGGGCAGAGTGTTAACCCTGAAAGAATGCTGTGATTGGCTCAATTGCTCTTTTTGGCTGCTCAAGTGCCCTTTTTAAGTCCTCAAGTAACTCTCTGGTGAGAAAATTATACTATGATGTTTAATGACAGCTCACTTCCTGTGTGATGTAATAGCCTATCCATAATCATCCTGGCCTCAGCAAGTTCATTCTCTGTGTCAGAGCCCATGCCCCCCAAGATGTTCCTTCTCTATAAACCTTTCAGTCCTCATTTTGTTCAGGCTTGTGAGATGCTCAACAGGCTATTTTTCAAGCTTTTCACCATCACCTTTCCTCCCCAGTTCTGAACTAACCCCGTGGATGATTACAATAGCAAGAATTCTTTTTCTTAACTTCCTGCTTTTGGGCTTTATATGTTGTTTCTCTCTTCTTAGCCAGGTTGGTTGACGTACAAGTAGCATCATTCTCTCTCCTTTTTTTTAAGAATATTTTTTTATTAACCGACCAATCACATCAAATCAAACCAAATTACATAAATTCCAAATTACACAGCCGAATTTTAATTTTTTGTTGGGGTACCCATATTTCAATTTCCGAAGGGGATCCAATCAACTTCTTACTTCTTGCTGCTGTTTTAATGTCCACAAATCTAACCTTATGATGTTCACAGTACCATCCAGTCCTTTCTTATTGTTTTTCCACATCTCTTGTTGTTATTTTCATATATTTTTCCTTTCTCTTTGTGACCTCTAATAGTCTCCACAAGCTGGTTAGAACAGTTTGTAATCCTGCGTGGATATTATTTTTTTTATCCAGTAGCCATATCCAGACGTTTTCCATATAACATCACTTCCATACATCAAAAGTCTTAGCGTCATTAATCTTCACCAATCTGCCTCCTTTCTCAAAACCTCTGAGGAGATTCACTAGGAATGCAGTCTGAAAACAAGTCCGTTCTTCCTCCCAGCTATAAATCCTTTGGCAAGATGGCGGTTCCGAATTAATTGCTGCGCCATTCCAAAAGCTCTTATTGCTTCTCGATCTCCATAAAGCATACTTTTGGTTAAAGTTTATCTCCACACAGACCTTAATCATCCTGCTTGGGTCAGTTCAACCGACGATTCTAATGAGGAGGGGTTCTTGTAAATCACAAAGAAGGAAAGTAAAAAAAGTCCCCCCCCCCCCATTCAGCCCCGTTGTCAATATACCCAGCCTTTGGTGTATCTTCATCGTAAAATATTCCTGTTTCTCCATCCCGTCGTCTTCTTTCGCAGAGGTCACTTAAATTAGCAGACTTCACTCCCCTTCTTCACTTGAAATATGTGCATTTGCTTCTTTTTTAATTAATTATTCCAAATTGATGCAGCTAGTGCGCGATCAGAGACAGCGTCCAGGAGAGCCGAGGTCCACACGGGGGCATTCTGCCTAGGGCCCTCACCCCCTTCTTTTGAATTAGGGGGTGATTTATGGGCACAGCAGGCAAGGGCAGTGTTCCCCATTTCCTTGGGGCAACAAGGGAGGCTGCCTACTCCCATAACAGCCTCTTAATTACCCCGTGTGGGTCGGAGAGATGGTATTGTCAGCCATCTTCCAATGCACCCCTAGTGGGGCCCCCAAGTAGCATCATTCTCAGCAGTTCTGTGGGGTTTGTAAACACCTGCTCCAGAACTACATGTAAAGCACACTATCATTTGATTTTATATCTCTGAAATAAACTGTCTAAGCTTATGGTCCAGGCAATGTTGGTTGTGTAGCCTGCATAGTTTGTATTCACTAAACATCTTGCTATTTTATCTTTAGGCATTGGCATTTCAAGCAGCAAAGCTATTTTACTTGCTGTTCACCATTTCGTGTACATAAATACCTTAATCATGGTAATTGGTGTGATTATTGCTAATTCCCATAAGCAAGCAGGATAATATTGGCATTTATTGGTTGTTACTACTTTCCTCAAATAAGCAAACCTAACGCTGAAATCCTAACCGCATCTACTCAGAAGTAAGTCCCACTGAATTCAGTGGAATTTACTCCTAGGTCAATGCAGCCTAAATTGGCATGTTTAAATGTGGCTGTGTCCATTGCAATAATATATGTGGCCCAAAACCATATCCTGTAGAGAGCCCCAAAACAATGCTTCTATGAACACGTCTAAGATACAGGTTCATGTGTGTTGTGTGTCTGTCTCTTCTTGGAAACTGCAATGAGATTTGCAGGCTCTGCCCCTTTCAGCTAAGCTTCACCCATATATGATATCAGGTGGAGGGCAGCTGAATGTGGCTTAGTTGAAATAGGCTCACAGGCCAAATGGGGAGGTCTAGTGACATGCGTATGTGGTGAATCAGCGCCACCCTCCTGACACCAGCATCACCGCTGCTTACCTAAGCAAGGCAAAGGAAGAGGCTATGCGTGCACCACTGGGAGCACCAGATTGGTGGCACTGACCCCACTGGTACAACCATGAGGCCTCAAACTAACCCCCGCCAGATAAGTAGCAGTAAGGGCAAAGTCAGGAGGGCAGCTCTGCCCCACCACACCTCCACAGCCCCACTAATGTCTTCATATCTGCAACCACTCTCCCCTGGAACAATATATCACTAAATTAATCCACTATAATCTAGGGGCTGTACTGTAGATTTTTATGGCACAACTTAAATAATTGCAGAATGCACTCTTTTAACAAAAAATACGAATTCTATATGTAAACATTTTTATTTTTCACTTTCAGACAGCAAGGGGGGGTTGTGGGGAGATGTACAAAGCACATTTTTTATTCAGCATATTTAAGTCCTTACTTCCTCCTGCCACATCCCCACAAACTTTGGCAATGTATTATCCCACATGTGACAGAAGAATAGCAGCCTTTTGCTACACACCCAGTTTTCATTTCCTTTCTTTCCCCCTCTTTAGGAGCTGCCATTCGTTTTCACATCTGACAGTAAAAACCCCAGGACGTGGTGGTTGTGAAGAGGATTATCTTTCAGATCAATGCTGAAATTGATTCCAAACCACACTATTTATCAGCCTGCAGCTAAAGCACTAGCAGTCAGGAAATATTTTCTCTCCTTCAAATCCATTCTTATTCCATTGATGGAAGGAACATTATACTAGACTCCCTGTTAATATGTAGGGAATTTTCTTGTTGTCACTGCCGAACCTAGTTAAACCTAGAGGAATCTATGGTTGAAATTACAATTCGTTTTATTGCAGAATTTTTGGCATTGGCTTCCAATAGGCATGCACCATTCAAAGTGCTAGTGTTAACTTTGAAAGCCCTAAATGACTTAGGAGCCAAGTAACTGATGGAAGGTCCTATCTCAGCCTGCCCTCAAGTGAGGTAGCCAGCAACCCAAAAGAGGGCATTCTTAGTTGTAGTGTCCTGGGTGCAGAAACTCTTGCCAACGAGGCTTGCCTAGTGCTCCCATTGTTATCTTTTAAGTTTCAAATGAACATAATTTAACTTTCCCAAGCTTTCTATAAGTGATTCATTTTTTTATATTGTAAAAAATCCGTAACATTTTGCAATTTAAACCTTACACAGTCAAAATGTGGTTACAAAACAAGACAATTTGAGGGCCAGGTTTGTGAGACTGGCTTGTTTAAGCCCTCCATAGTTCTTGTTAACCACATTTTCCATACAGGAAGAAATGGCAAACTGGTTAATCAAAAAGCTGAAGCAAAGGTCTCTAAACAATTCCTCTGCACTATGCAGTGAGAGAAGAAAGGGGTCCTTTTTTTCTGGAACCAGAAACACATCTAGAAAGCTGCAGAGAGATGTGCAGAACTACCTTGCATGGTTTAAAGTGTAGAAGAATGGCAAGATGGAAGCCCAACACTGTCAATCATTCTTTCTGTAGCCTCCCTGCATTTCCTTCTGGGGCAAGGAGACTGCAGATACTTTCATTTCCCCCTTTGAAATCTACTGCAAGTGCTACCTGTGTAGCTGTCTGCACCGTCACACCACAAAGAAATGCCAGCCATGCCAACCACCATTGCACAAAGAAAATAGTAAAGTAAAGAGTATGGTGAATAGCTCTCTCTTTCCCCCCAGCTCATTTGTCATTGCTGAAATAAATTGTTCTATTTCCTGTTTTCCTAGAACCCCGGGCACGGAATTCCTTAATTGAAATATACAAATCTCATGATTTTTCTATTTTAATTAAGTCATTTTAAAGGCCTTATTATGAAGTAGATGTGACATGATCAAAGCAATGATAAATAGCATGCCTGCTGCTATTTAAGTATTCGGTTCTTTAGTATTAGTATTATTGTTATAGCAACAACAAAGTTAATCAGACCAACGTTGCATTTTTCAAACTATGTTCCCATATAACTTCAAACCTTTTCAGTGCAAATAAACAGGGACAGGACTTGGATCGGTCTTTACTTCATTCCTACCAATTAACAAGCTATTTTGATATGATAATGTAAGAAGATCATTATATCTTAATGAGACGATTAAAAACAAAACAAAAAATGTGCATTCTTTGCAAAATATTATCATGGACCTCGGGGAACAGCAGTAAGGTTTATAGCTTGATTTTAATTGATTGCTTCTTGCTAATAATAAAGTCTTCAAACTACAAACATACAGTAGACATTATCTACATTATGCATAAAATATGCCTACTTTTAAAGTGCAAAGTATTCCCACAGCAGGAGATTTAACTTGACTGTGCTGATTGGCATCTTTTTGACATTAGTTATGTTTGCGGCATATGCTGCTGTAAATTATTGTATAATACTATATTACATGAAACACAAGGCTTCCAAAAAGGAAGATACGCAACATTTTAAATGGCATTTAAATTAGTATGTACAGGGATCAATCTCATAGATTAGTAAATGTGTTTAGATTACTGCTGTGCCTGGACAGCACTTTCCAAGCATAAATGAACCTATTACTGATAGAGGATCTAGGATTTTAAAACAAAAACCCTTCAGTTCAAGAAGCCAGATAAGGCTGTACATATTTATCCATGCTCCAAGGAGTATGGAAATTCTTTGTCAAGGCTTCTGCAATTTAAGACAATGGACTCTCCTACGATTCCATGCACCTACATTTTGCCATCATCTTTCCACCCTATTCTTGCAGGATGAGGGCAACACCAAAACTAGAATCAATGCTACGGACGTCAAATGAGAATGTGATTACATGCTGAAATGTATTACATGGAATGTCCAGTAGAAGACATGGAAATGCATCATATTATTGTTGCAGGTCCCTTTAAGTGTCTGGCACAAGAAGAAGGGGACGACAGAGGACGAGATGGTTGGACAGTGTTCTCGAAGCTACTAACATGAGTTTGACCAACCTGAGGGATGCAGTGGAAGACAGGAGTGCCTGGCGTGCTCTGGTCCATGGGGTCATGAAGAGTCGGACACAACTAAACGACTAAACAACAACAAAAGAACAGAACAGAAATACATTTTTGGGACTTTCTGGGGAGCGGCCAGCAAGAGGGTAGGGTATAACGGAGAGCAGCTAAGAAAGAGTAAGGAGAATGGCTAAAAGACAAGAGAAGACTATAGAAATGGATTGTAGAGGAAGGATGTGGATGGAATGTTGTGAAAAACAGAATGCCTCATGGGGGGGGGGGCAGTAAGTGATTAGAAGAAAGGATAGGGCACTGTGATGAGCACTCCTGTCATTCCAAGCAATCCCCATAGCTGTCCCCCACTTCTTCCGTTCCATATTGCCTCCATTTGGGTAAATCGATCTCCTTTTTTGTCAATGTTTTCTAATTCCAGCTAGTAATGGGTGAACCCCTCTTCCAGGTCCAGTTAATATTTGGGCTTGGCAAACTGAGCTACCCTGTGCTAACCCGTTCAAGCTTTGCCCTCATTGGACTGTTTCTTACACAAGTGCCTGCTTATGTCTGAGCTCCTCATGCTACACACACACACACACACCAAAGTAATTAAACACAAATATATGTAAATATTATGCAGATTTTATTATGTATTAGATATCTTACCTATCCTTCACCACAAGTTATCAGGGTGGGTTACAACAATGTAAAAATACAATATTAAAATAAGTTAAAGCATATAACTTTATGCTGCAGAAATATAGTCCCACGTGGGGCTTGACTTTTTATAAGTGTTAATACTTGATTTTTTAAAAAATACAGTCATATACATTCTTGTATGTGTTTTGATAGATACTGTTTATCAAACCTGCAGTTTATAATATTATACATATACTAGTAATAATAATGCATATGATAACAAGTATAATGATTAGAATATGTGAGAACTATATTCATATTCATATTTTTAGTAGAAACAGTTAAAGAACAACTTGCTCAGCAGAGTAAGCAACCTGCAAGAATTTTTGTTGAGCCAATAAAACTCTACACTCGTGGCTTCCTCCCATGGCAGAAAAATGTAGCATCAAAGAGAACAATTCAGATGGACATTTTTTAGCTTGTACTGAGTGAAAAACAAGTGCTATGCCCTGTAAAAGCAAATGTATTAGAATGACACATCTAGGAAAATACTATTCTAATCCTGGTGAATATTTCTTGTAGAAGCACTGTGTTATACATCTTAATACTGTACAAAGAAACATATATTTCTATAGATTATATAGCATGTGCAGATAAATATGACACTAAATTATTACACCGGAAATGAGTGTTGATAAATGAAAGGTGTTACATTTCCTGGGGGGAAATAGACACAAAAGTTAACTGATAATGAGAGATGCATGCAATATCAGAATACATATGGCTTTATATACAATTGCTCATTAATTCATAGGTGCTGATGGGAGGAAAACCTAAAATTCAATGGCACTTAGGCCTCTGAATGGTTATTTATTCCAACTGCATATTCATTTGAATTACTGATAACTTCATTAATCAATCGAATGCACCAGACACAAAAGAGAAATGCAAACATAATCTAGATGCAGCAAATGGAAATACAGTACGCAAACTACTGAATCATCCCATTTTATGGCTGTCCATTGATGTGTAAAACAAAAATTAGCAGAGTGCATGCATATAGTTCTTTGCATGATACCATTAAAAAGAAGCAACACCAATAGGTCTTAAGTGCACACAGCTTTCTATGGAGTGTGTCCATTTTCAATATATTGGCTAAGCAAGCATGCACAAATGTGTTGGCTCTTGGGGATATCCCAACCGCTTTGTTCTTCCCCGTTCCTTTTAGGCCAGTGTATCATGGCAACAGCAGGCTGAAGATTCCCCAGAAGCCTGCCTTTGCATGTTGTCCAAACATGCTGTCCCATTCTTAACCGCAACTTGTAGCCAAGGATAACGTGGAGAGCCATGGTATGACTTACTGTGACATGTGAACCAGACCTGTCATTCAGACCAAAGTAGCATGTGAGATAAGAGCAACTGTCAGCATGGAAAGTGATGGGGCTCAAACCCATTAGGAAGCCACACTACCTGATCGAGAAGGCCTTATCCCAATCTTAAAAGGCCTTGCTTAGGATACTCGAAGCACAGGAGAAGTCTCTTTTTAGAGCTCTATCGTACCCTCATGTTGATGGCTGGGGGTGTTAGGAAAGCAGAACAGCATCAACATTTCTGAGCTGCTTTCTTTTTAGCCATAAGAACTGGCATTCTTATTGAAGAGGCACACAAATCCTCCTGCTTGCTTGCAATTCCCAGCTGTCATTTCATACTTGTGTGTGCAAGAATGGCACATATGTGGTAGAAAACAAAACAAAAAATCTATTCCTCACCCTGCCAACCACCACAGACTGCAGCTGAACTTCTCCACTGAATATAGCAGACGATACAATACATCTAGGATGAATACAGCACTGACAAAAGTTTTTGTTTATTTATCTGAGAGAGAGAAGAGACAGGAAAACAATGTATGAGGCCACTGGCTGCTGCAACCTGGCATAACCCCTCTGAAGTCCCTAAAGTTAAAATGGTGCATTGCTGCTGGAGTTTTGGCACTGCTCTCTTTTCTACAGATAGTCCTTTCATTAAGAATGGATTTCCATTTATCATTAAATAATATTATCAAGGCACCTTCAAAGTAAAGGGGGGAAGCCTTTTGCCTGTCTTTCCTCCATTATCCAGTGATGCTGTTTTCCACAAACCATTGTAACTTTAATAGCAATACATGCACATGTTAATATTAGTTAAAAAGACACCAGAGCTATTATATAGACTTTACGAAATGAGCTATGCAGAGTATTTCTAAGCACAAAACTTATTTCTGTACTCCAAAAAAGGAGTTTTAATTTCTAGCATGTAGGAAAACAAGTGGAAGCAGATAGCTACTTACTACACACTCACCACTTTAAAGTCTCCTATACTGACTGAATGGGGGGAGTTGGGTCATATGTTGGCACCAGCCACATAGAAAACCAAGCACTTTCAGGGACACTCAGGAATCTCAGAAGCAAAGGTGTGTCTGTGCTTGCTTGGCTCACCATTTGCTTAAAATGCAGGGATAACTGGCTCCTCTTCATGAAATCAGAGCCATCACGGGGGGAATGTTTTAAAAAGAAAAAAATGTATGGCATGATAGTTTATTGGAAATCTCATCAGAGTTGGAAAGTGACATTAAAATATGTCTTTTAGTGTCTTTCCACAAAAAGACAGCTTCTCACAAACAAACCACAAAAGATGGAGTTAAAGAAAGATGGCAAAATGATTCAAAAAGAGCTCACAAGCAACTCAAGAATGCTCAGCTCCAGACACTCCAGACATCTGGACTGCAGAGAGGAAAGGTAACAGCAGAAAACAGCATCGTTTGCTGTCCAGCTTCACTTTGTTAAAATATTCCTTTTCTTCAATTAAGCATAATTGAACCATAAAAAAACACTAGGTTGGATTCAACTGTGACTTCTGTGGATGGAATGGCACTTTTGCTGGTACAAAGTGCTTGCTATCTCCTCCTAACTCCCTGATTTCTTCTTAATCACCCCTCTGGCTGTCCTGGGGAGTCCCCTCAACTTGCAGGAGTGTGGCACAGAGGGTTGCAGTACTAAGGAAGGGACAGGAAATCCTCTTTGTTTATAAGATGTTCTGCTCCAATTTATTGGTTACATTTTTATAAATAGGAGCAGTGTGTTATTAAAAATTGGTTGAAGGCAAGAGAAATGGGTTCTTGGACATCTGAATGGCTACTCCTGGAACCCTTATATTCCAGAAGGTAATTGCACCCTTTGAGTACTCACATGGGACAAGAAAGCAGTCTTCTACAATAGGTTCATTAAGCCGCTGATGTGCGGCCATATGTAGTTGATGTGTTTCATTTGGATTGGTAAATGGCAAGGTAGATATTTTCTCAAATCTGTGTAGTGCTCCTTATGAGTGCACTGGGTGGTACAACAAACCAACACCACCAAAAACTGGCTTATGAATATAAAGGGCAATTTTACTAGAATAGGTATACAAACTCACAAGCCTACTAAACAATAAGCAAACTAAAGTGCAGTGTGCATAACCAAGCCTGGAGATACTCATAAACATAGGATGAACTAATGTCTCTCTCTTTACTATACCAGTTGTGTATGCAGAAAGTATTACATTACAAGGCTGGAGCAAAATCGTTCTTCAAATAGTCGTTCACTGGAAGCACAAGGCCATATACGTAGGAGCGGTTGCGAGAAAGCGTTCTTCGAATAGTCATTTGCTGGAAGAGCTAAGTGATATATGTATGCTCGATTGCAAAAAACTCCTCGCCACTCCCACGGAGAAAGTGGTACAAATAGTCAAATGGAGCCAAATAGAGACCTGTTCTGCGGATATTATCCAGGATTTGCAGCCAGCTTCATCAGTCAATCACTCAACATGGTTCACTCAAGACAAAAGATCATACAAAATGCTCACAGGTGAGAGCTTTCACACACCTTGTTCTTTCTTTTGCATGCCCATATTTTTGTTTACTAATTTAAATTGTGAGATGTTAGGGTTGGATAGTACGGCATTCGTATTAGGCAATTCAGATGTTGGAGAAGTGTAGATTACAAGCCAAGCTGCATCAAAATGTAAAAATATTTTAAAACAAACTATGGACTCTTGAAGTCAGTAGTTGAAAAAAGCACCATCACCAATTCCAAGAAGACTGCGCAGCTGCTGTCTTCCAGATTTGCAGACTTCTACTATCTTGCCATGTCCTCATTGCTCTCTACTGGCTGTCCCACTGTTACCATGTCAATAAAGTCACAGAGCATTTTAACACTCTGTGAACTGTCCCTAAGTTTTGTGTTTATGTTTGAGCATATTCACAAGGTGCTTGGCAGCATTTTTAGCACCTCTGATCAGTTGAAGGTTCTTGGCACCCTCTGAGTTGCAGGAACTGCCTGACAACATCAGCCACTGAGGCCAGCTCCAACTGAGATAATGTACAAGATGCAATCTGAATAGCCAGCAAACTCCCACTGGGCATTATTATTGATATTTATTTATAAATGCATTGAATTCAAGGCTTTTATTATCAGCTTTTCTACTAACTGTTGTCATAATGCACTCTAAAATATGCTCAAAGATACATATAGTGTTTTTCATCACTATTGTGAATTCCAAGTGATACTGTGATTAACGGAGTACAAAGAAGTCAGAGAATTGGAGGCTGCATCTTTAAATATTCTCCGTGCAAGAGGACTAGGCTAGCACTTCAGAGCTGGAATCCACAAAATGATAAACCAATTCCTATCTACAAAGCAGAGGGCCAACTCTAAACTCACAGTATTTGAACACTGTTATCAGAGTAAGATATTTCATATGTGTGGTTCTGTGCTTTAAAAGAATGACAAGTTAGGCCAAGCTTAGAATCTAATTCAGTTAAAGCGCCTCAAGATTTTACATGGAAATTGTGACTAGCTTGCTATATTATTATTATTATTATTATTATTATTATTATTATTATTATTATACCACCCTATACCCCGAGGTCTCAGGGTGGCTTAGAGAACAAAATCAAAATATTAAAAAATGTTAACTCCTGAAACCGTTATTTTAATGTGCAAATTTAGGCCACTGATAAATGAATAAACATACCCAGAAACATACTCAAAATGACATGTAAGCAGGCCTTTTGCCTCTTACAATTAGATTAAAGAATAGTCTCCAAAAAGCTTTTCCAATTGGAAATGAAAACTCTGACTAAAATAGCCCAACAATGTTGATATATTTACATTAATTTGCAAATTACGTTTTACTGCAGTATGGAACACACTGCATAAATCAAAGGATAACACAAGTTAATTAGGGGAAAAGCCTATTCTGTAGCAATTTTTGCATGAAAAAAGCAACACATAATGCCTGGCCATATGCTTGTATCATCCTCTTAGCTAATTACCTACAAATCTTTGTACCAATTTTACAGCTACTGGTTATTATTAACTGGAGTGAGTTTTCTCCAGAGAACCCTTCTTCCTTTCCACATCTTTGTAGCTTCCATCGAGACTAATGATATATTATTCATAATGTTCAATAATTGGTTTGCCAAAGATCCTATACTATATTTCATCTGATAGTATAGGATCTTTGGCAAACCAATTTTGCCAAATTATATATATACACTCACCCACAATGTTTTATGGTAAACGATACATTTATACACATCCAGGATTCAAAGTTCAGTTCATGCAGGATGCTTCTCTTGCTGAAGCATAGTCTTTCCGCACTTACTGTTTATAGTGGAATAGCTGCTGATTCAGCAGACATTTTTAAGTGTGACTTTGTAACTGATGGTTTCCACCTTTGCTCACATGTCACTCTTCTTAGATTGTGAGGTTTTCCTTTCCATGCTAATGGAAGGCTGTGCCCAAACTTAGTCATACCCCTAATGTATCCTTGTAGCCTCACGGCCCATCAATGTGGGAGTTATGAACATGCACACAGAGACAGCCCTCCCACAGCTTCTTACAGTGGTACCTCAGGTTACATACGCTTCAGGTTACACACTCCACTAAGCCAGAAATAGTGCCTCAGGTTAATAACTTTGCTTCAGGATAAGAACAGAAATCTGGCTCTGGCGGTGCAGCGGCAGCAGGAGGCCCCATTAGCTAAAGTGGTGCTTCAGGTTAAGAACAGCTCAGGTTAAGTACGGACCTCCGGAATGAATTAAGTACTTAACCCGAGGTACCACTGTATTTTTCTTCTCATAATTATACCCCTGCTATTCTGGAATACTGAACTTGTGGGCAATGGTGTATCGCAGGTTGCTGGCACCCAGAGCCTTGTCATGCCCTCTCAAAATAATGTGTCCGGGGTCACAGCCCCTCTGGCTCCCCCCCCCCCGCGCTATGCCTCTGCTTGTGGGCGTATTAGAGATTAGAATAGTAACTACGTGTCTGCCTGTGCTGTGGCAAATCTGGTGATCTTTAATAAATTGAGTGGGGTTACACTAAAAATGACAGCCACAATTATGGGATACTAAGCTTGGGGAACCAACTGAGCAGTTGCACTAAAACAGCCTTTCCCAACCTGGTGCCTTTCAGGTGTTTTTGACTAGAACTCCCATCAGCCCAAGCTAATAGAGGATGGGGCGGAGGAGAATTCACAAACCTGAGGTTTGCTGAAACTTGTTCCCATTATGCTACGTTTTGTTCCAATCCATAGTTTCTGCAATGTACTAAAACTTTAAATTAAGAAATATGCATTCTCATGGTTTCTTTGTTTTTTTCTTCTGTTCTGCCTCTTCTAATGCTGTGACCAAGAAAATCAGACTCTGTAAGACTCAAATCAAGTGTAGCAATGGCTGGCCCTTTAGGGATAAACCCATCAATACCATTGCAAATACACTTCTTGAAAGGACCGCACGCATGGCCATAAGGCTGAAATTGTGACTTTGTATTTGACCATGTTTGTCTTGCAGCAATGTCAGTTTAATGCTACGTTTCAAATGTGCTCTGACAGTACAGATTTCTGTCATGCTTTCATTTGGTTATTAATGCAACCCTAGTTTACTTAACACAATCCTATTTATTTATATTAATTTTGTTTCCTGTGGAATTGCTTATTTCCTAATTTAGCTAGCATCCAGCATTTGCTGCTGTCCCCGTGATTTACAAGTTTGTTAATTCTCAGCTCCATAAATGAAAGAGAAGAGTATTCTCCAAGAAAAATAATTTGAAACTGCTTAATATGCCTTGATGAATGTACTAATTATTACACAGAGAAAGCAGGAAGAAACCCAATAGAAAAACCTACTGTCATCTTTCATTGTGGGAGCCTGGGTCCCAGGTTTCCACTCCACAGTAAACAGAGCATCCCTGTCTAATCGGAACATGGTTTCACCTCTACACACTCCATATACTTGTGGGTTTGCCCTGCTTCTAATCTGAACTAACCTTCTCTGCAATTTTGTAAACAGATTGCCCATTGTCTGGTAATTTGCAACGTGGTTGAGGATCTAGGGACTGTCTTCTGATAGACACCACGTGAAATTGCATTGCTCCCATAAAATGCCAAATAACATATCCTATGCTGTTCAGTTAACCACCCTTGAGTTTAGTAATCACATATCCAGGAGTGAACTGAATAACAATGGCTCCTGAGCATTAGAGGGCTTTCCCTTTGGGGAAAATCCCTTGCTGAACAGTATAAATTTAACAAGCTTTCTCTGGGAGGATTACAAGATGTTCTGAAGTAGGAAAGGCGGGTGGAGGAGCACAGCTGTTCACAACTCCCCAAGCCCAAGATTCCTGCTGCTACAATGGCTTCTAGATTTCAATTTACCTTCTAAGTGTATTATAGCAACATCAGTCCAGTTTGGCCTAATTTTCACTGTTAGTAAACCTGTGCAGGCTGTACTCTTAGAGTTTGCAGGTGGAGAGTCATATCACAGAAAGCTTATCCATACAAAAACCCTTTCCTCCACAGGGCGAATTAGATGTCAGAAGGAAGCCTCAGAGTGGGGGAATGTTATCTTATTGTACAGAGGGAGGAGCATTTGTGTGAGGCCCCACATGCAGCCTGAAGCAATATAGTCTCCAGTGATTCGTTTACTGCCTCAGTGAGATCTAGGCCTATCAACAGCCCTTTGAACAAATTCTGTTTGGTCACACTTGCCATCAATATGTGCTTCATCCTTGCATTTTATTAATTGCTTCCTGCTCAGCACAGTGCAAATTAAAGCCTTTCCCTCTAGAAGAAAATATTCACTTGATAAAAATGACAAATTTAATGCAGCATCCGTATATATCCTTGGAGCCTTCCGTGTAGTGTTTGCTCAGCGTGTTTGCTTACAGGAACACATACCACTCTAGAGTATCATTCCCCCCCTAGCAATTCTGTATTCCACAGGACCAGTTAACACTGCAAGCTTTCTTTAATTAAAGACAGATGTTCTCTTCCACCCACACAGGCAGCAGCTATACATTCCACTAATTGTACTTAAAAAAGAAAAAGAAAAACCTCATATTAGTTTTCTGAATTCATTACTTCCTTCATATCAGTACTTCTGCCCTGAAATAAAATAGAAATTCAACAAACTATTTGCATTAAATCGAAGTTGCTAGTCCTTGTGGCAGAATGTGGAATTATGTAAGGCTACAGTTGCTACATGATTCTGCACTGTCTCAGAGCCTGGCAGACTGCATGTTCAGAGGCTACCGGACTATTCCAAGTACAGTGGTACCTCAGGTGACATACGCTTCAGGTTACATACGCTTCAGGTTACAGACTCCGCTAACCCAGAAATAGTACCTCAGGTTAAGAACTTTGCTTCAGGATGAGAACAGAAATTGAGCAGCAGCGGCGCAGCGGCAGCAGAAGGCCCCATTAGCTAAAGTGGTGCTTCAGGTTAAAAACAGCTTCAGGTTAAGAACAGACCTCCAGAATAAATTAAGTTCTTAACCCGAGGTACCACTGTATGCTTTTTGGGTTGTAGAGAAATGTGTGATTTGACACTGACAAATTCTGTACTTTTACACTTTTACATTTGGACATAAAGATACGGCTACAATATGCAGTATATCTGGAGTGTGGAACTTTTATTTGAAGGACTATTGATTCATAGGGAAATTTAACCAGCGTCTGGAGCTAATGAATTTGGGTGCTTGATGGTTTCATTTTTATTTTTTTTTAGGGTCTGCAATGTTTATACTTTCAGATATAGACTCAACATCACTAGTAATCTTCACCAACTGAAGTTCCTCCCCACCCCGCACCCCTGCATTCTACCTTTCATTGGAAGATGCCTTGATACTGATTCAGACCACTGGTCCATTGCGCTCAGTATTGTCTGCACTGAATAGCAGCAGCAGCAGCTCTTCAGGATTTCTTAGAAGGATCTCTCCTTGCCCCACCTGGAGATGCGGGGGGTTGAACCTTGAATCTTTGCATACAAAGCAGATGCTCTGCCACTGAGCTATGCCCCTTCTCAGATGGTAAAAATCATTCTGATCTTAGGCTACCTCTGTATATTTAAACAAAGTCCAGCAGAAGATGTGTGAGTAACTTGTATTTCCTCTTTTCATGCTTCCTTGCTATGTGTGAATCACTTCGGAAGGAACATGCATTTCTCTCTAGGGAAGTGTGAATGCTAATGTATCTGGAGACACACATCTCACTACAGGGGAAGATGTTTTGAACTGTATGAAGTTCAAAAATAACCTGAGCAGAGAAAACATGATAAGTTTGGTCTATGCACAGGAACACTCGAGTTGTGATAAGACTCTAGCCAACCTGAACCACAATCTTTGTGGTGTGGACTCTGAATAAAAATCGATTAACTCCCATTATTTTTAGGAGGGAGTGGGGGGTTAAGTGAAGTTAATAGCCAGAACAGCTTCAGGTACTAAGGGTGACATATACTGAATAGGGGCAGCTTTATTATTTTGTTCAGGTCTCACTCTGCACCAATAATTCACCCACCTCTATAAAGGCAAAATCCTTTTCAATTATGTAATTTATCACTCATCTTTTTCAATTAAATTTCACATGTTTCTGCTAATTAGAATTTTTACTGGAGCTGATCTGTGAAACTCCCAGAAGTCTTTCTGGGCTACGATCCAGCCAGCCTGTTCCTTGCTCAAGGAACCTCTTTCCAACAATAACTTTTCCCCTTCCCAGCCTTCCCCATAGAGGCCTAACACTCCTGGGATGTGGTCAGCTTGTCCCTAGATTGTACCACTTCAGACTGTACATGGTGGCTCAAATGACAGCCATGTTTCCAAAGGAAGATGTGCATGGAATCCTTACATTTAAAAAATTGGCATGTGAAGGGGAAGACTTGGCTTGAACTTTTTTCTTTGGCATTGACTTTTCTGTGTGGAAGGAATTTTATATAGCAGAATATTCAAGAGTACAGCTTGAATGAAGTGAGATATAAGCTTATCATGTCAATGGGAACCAGGCCTCAGTGTAAGTAATGCAGTAAGAGCACTAAATCATGATTTGCAGCCTGGGTGGTTTTCAACATATATAAAATAATAATAAAACATTAAACATTTTTTTAAAAGCTTCCCTTTACTGGGCTACCTTCAGACTGAGAAGATCCTTAATTGAGAAGATCCATTTGGGGGCACCAAATTTTGGCCTCACACAGGGTGCCATATTACACAAGATTACCGAAGTTTGGCCCTGTGTTAGGTGTTGGGACAATATGTGTGCTTATACCTAGCCATGTTTCCTAGAACTCTGCTTATGGACCTTTGAACCATGTATCCTGTATTCTGAGTTCATGCTGAGAACATGTGCTGATTTCTAAAATAAAGCTTTCAGGCTTCTTCAAACCAAGAGTCTGAGTACTGTGTCTGAGGGGTGAGAGGCAGGATAAATAACCCAGTTTTGCTGGGGTTCAATTTAGATTCTATCACACTTTATGAGCAAGAGTCTAATGTGGTCCAAACACCTCTTCCAACCCCACAGGGGAGCCTATATAGACTTTCCTGTTGGCTCATTGCCACTTTCTGGTCTAATGGCAATAAGGAGATCATCACCGCAGGCCTTCTTCCTTGATGTCTGCTGGACTACTGCTCTAGAAGTGGCCCTGCGGCCAGTGGCCCTAGGATACACAGTTGTCAGGGGGCCAGCATCTAATTAAAGGAGAGCGGTGGCCTGGAAAAATTATATTTAACAGGTATGAGGATTGCCCATGGCACCAGAGCTATGGTTCATCTCACTGGACTGTGCCCGACATAAAATGTGGTGCACCCTGGGAAATATTTGTCTTTCCCCCTTTTCTCCATTGATACTTCATTACATGATGCCTTGGCTTTAACAGCAAGCAAATGACATTGACAAGTTTCAAAGGAAGGGCCTCAAAATGCAGGCTTTGGAAGATTTTTATCTAGTCCTGTTGGCAAAATGCTCCCCCCTCCCCGGCTAGAGGTGATTTTTTACCAAGTATACGTTATTCATGACAGGACTAGAAGCCGAGGTTGTTTTGAGGCATCTGATCAAGGCCTGTATTTTAAAATGAGCTTAAAGATTTGCAAATGTTTCATGCCAGGCAGAAAAGCAGCTGGCTAAGTATTTTGGCAGTTGTTTATCCTCCTGAACAGGGCCCCCCTGATTTATAGCAGAAGCAGGAGACAAGTTTCTCAAAGTTTTAAAAGGGAATTACAGGCTGGGAGCAAAGGTTATACTGACCCTACATGTTACAGTATACAATCAAGCTGCAAAAACACTAATAAAGAGTTGGTAAATAGTAAGATCTCTGTTTAGATAGAATGTAATACCATGAGCCATCTGTTTTAGCCATTTGTTTTGGAATGCAGGGGCAACAGGGGCAAAAAGGTGATCTGGTAATTAAGGTGCCTTGTTGAGGCAAATGTAAGATATATGGCTACTTGTCTGCCATTTATGGATAGAAGGAAATATAGCTCTTTGTCTCCCATAAAAGGTAATAGCAAATGGGTGTATCTTTTATGATTGGTTCTAGCAAACAGCCAATAGGAATTTCAACTAGGCTGATTGGACAGAGGCAGCCAAAGGAGGAGCAAGGGGGCTGGGTTGAGGAAATATAAGTGCTGGCCATCAGGGCTGGAGTGGGCAGAGCTTTGGTAACCATATACTACTGTGTCTATCATTTATTTGTCTGACAAATAAATTATTATTTTAATTTCTCTATTGCTGCGTTGAATATTTCATTCCAGCTAAGCGTTAACCACAAGCAGGATGCTACAGTTTATCTAAAATTTGTTAAGGCAGCTGAAGCCAGGATGCACATCTGTTGGGGCAGGGGGCAGGGAGATGAGTAAGTAAATATAAACATATTCACGACTGATCATGTTTTGTTTTGCAGTCACTAAAACCCCTCCCTCACATAATGTAGTTACTAGAGCTACAAGTAGATTTCTTTAATTTTTGAATAGTTTGCTATTTTGAGCTCTACCACATCTTTTTCATTCTGGGCTCACAAGGACAGCATTCACTAAATTTAAACCACGAAGTCTTGAAGAGGGATTTCTGATACCACAGGGTTTGGAGCCAAAAGAATCCTGCAAGCATGAAACACCCCATTCCTGCTTCCCATTTAGAGCTCTTCTATGCATCGAGCCAGAAAAAGGTGTAACTTAATGATCTATCTCTGGAAATTTGTATTACAAATTATTATTCCTATTTATTTAATTTATCTATATACTGTACTGCCCTTCAGCCGAGGATCACATGGCGGTTTACAATATAAAAACACAACAATACATACCATATTTGTGCCCCCAAACCTTCCTTTTCCTCCTCCTAGCATAGGGCATCTTGAATTATTTAGCTTAGAGTTATGAATGTGTCAGGACTATAATGAAATGCACCCAAAATTTACATATGCTAGTGCTGCCGTGCATAAATTAGTCATAACACAGCACTGTGAGTTATATCCTTTTATTCTTTCATTTCAATAAATGAAGGCTTCCTTTTCCAAATCTTTGTTTGTGTGTATTTCCTTCGGTCACACCTCAGTCAGGCACAACAAGAACACTTTTCAGCAAGGATTCGGTCCCTCTCTGGGAGGTGGGTGTTTGAGAGATCCAGTGAGCAGTGGATACACACAAGAGCCATTCAGATGTACTCATAAACACAGGATCCCTAGCTCCTGGTATACCACCATAGCAGAATTCAAAGCACCGGGGAGATTCCCATAAGACCTCTATCCATGGGCATAGCCATAATTTTTTGTAGGGGGGGAGGACTTTTGTTGGAGGGCAGAACTGACATGATTGGTTAGTTAAGTATGTTAAGTATTTCTATTGTTTTACTTCATCTAGGGGGGCACCTGCCCCCCTCCCTTGTACGCCCATGCCTCTATCCTACTTCTGCTGACACTAGACAATGTAAGTGGAAAGGCAGGAGAAAAGAAAGGTGGAGAGGAATTCTTCTTTGTTTTGTACAGTGGTACCTCGGGTTACATACGCTTCAGGTTACAGACTCTGCTAACCCAGAAATAGTGCTTCAGGTTAAGAACTCTGCTTCAGGATGAGAACAGAAATCATGCTCCGGCAGCACGGTGGCAGCGGGAGGCCCCATTAGCTAAAGTGGTGCTTCAGGTTAAGAACAGTTTCAGGTTAAGAACGGACCTCCGGAATGAATTAAGTTCTTAACCCAAGGTACCACTGTAATCCAATCAGGGTAAAAACCTAGAGCTGCAATGTGTCACTTGGAATACAAAGTGCCACAGTTCATACTCCAAACCAAGAAGTTAGTGAATCTGATGGTGTCATTTCACACAGCCAATAAAGAACAAATGAGCTGTTAGCATGCATGGCCAAGCTGCACCAGAAACCAATGCAGTTAAAGCACTGAACTATTCTTATGCCCTATTTAAATAACACTTTATGTGTGCTTGCCTGCACTGTATGTCAGAGAAGGGAAACCTCAAGCCCAGAGACCAAACATTGCCCTCTTGACTCTGCCCATACCACACCCCCTCTCTGGTCCTGCAATGTACCCACTGCCCTTGAGTGGTTTTGGTGGGTTAGAATGTGTCTTTGAAATCTGATCATGGACATGATTTGCATGGATCAGAGCAGAGTAAAGAAATTAGTCTATGGTACCAAAGTAAAATTCATGTTCACTGCTCCACCAACCACCTGCATGTGGTCCCCAGAAGGCTGACCAGGAGAGAATGGAACCCTTGGGCTGAAAAAGTTTCCCCATCCCTGTAGCACAGCATCCATGCACCTGCCTTCAGTGTGAACTGACCCTCAGGCCACAGCTTCCTACCATGGTGCTGCTGCACGAGCAAATGATGCACCCAATTGAAATAGGGCACATCCCTTGCATCATGCTGAAATCAAGGCTTAGTCTCTCTCCTAGCCAGATACACTGGAATTCAGACATTGACACTTCTTTACAGAAAACGTTCTGTAATTCAGTAACTGAAAACATTTCTTTGTAAAGAAGCTTTTGCTTTCATTGCTGTTTAAGGAATTGAATTTGAGTGCTGCTCTCTCTGAGCATTTTGCTATCATTTTTGGTTAGGTAATTCGCATTTCAGTGGCTGGGTGGTTTTAAAAAAACTTTTATACTTGTAAGCTGCTTGCAGCAACTCTTTTTGATGGGAGAGGGAAAGTGTGGTATACATTTTTTCAGCGATATTTTTCTAGAAACAGAGGTGCTGGAACTCACCATGAACACCTCCCTTGTTCTCTTAGAATGGCAATGCCACCCACCTGAGAGGTGCCAGAACTGAGTTCCTGTGAGTTCTCCCTGAAAAAAAGCCCTGCATTTTAAAAATAAAAACACCACATGCTGCTAGTTGTTCAATTTCCAAAATTAAAAAATTTAAACTGTGCCTTAAGATAATTTTTCAAGTTTTCCAAATCAATGTTTAATTTTATGTATCATTTTGGTCACATTGTTTCTATGCTGAAAAGCAAATATGTTGCAGCCTGCTTCCAAACACAAAAGTTGTACACAATTAAGTATGAAAGGCTGGGGTAATATTTTGAGGCGGGGGGAGGCAGATAAAGATTCTGTTCTAAGAGGGCAAATGGGCATTTTTCTCATCTATAGTTCCTAATTTAGCAATATGGATTCCAAACTTTCTGCTACGGATTGTGGGAAGTTTCTACAGGACGTTCATGATTCATTGTTTATGATTTTCATCAGTAGAGAAAGCAGTCAAAAGAAAACTCGGGAGCAAACTTTAATCAAGAACAGGCAGGCAATTTATCAATGATCTGAGAGCACTTTGGATCCAGAATACTGTCAGCATTCTTAATTTAGAAGAATGTATCTGCGCAATATAATTGTCAGCCAGCATTATCTTTCAAAATCCAACTTCTCTGCATTCAGCTGTACCTAACAAAAATTAAAGAAAGAAGCCCTGTTCAGGTGTTCATTCTCCCATGTGAGTAGTATCATGTGAAACAAATGGGCACTGTGTTTCCATGCCCAGTCTTGCCACTTTCTGGACATTGGAGGATGCAAAGAGAAGCCTGCTGAACTCATGGAGGCTCCAGAGGAACAGGCACAACATAAAATACATGGTTTTCTGCATTCACTTGACACAACTTTCAGGATTTGCGTCTATGCTAATAAATTGTGGAAATTTTAGGTGATGTGTTTCTTCTTCTTTGTAAAGGTAAGTGGCCATCCTATCTGTAAAACTCTTTCTTCTCAGCTATTCTGACACACCTTCTCTTGACCCCTGCCTTGCCCTTCCCTGTTTCCTCATGTCATACAACCTCTGTCTCTGTCTCCTGCCTCTTGCCCTCCGATTCCTTTTGTGTGATCCATAACCTGATCACCAGCACCTTCATGTCCATGTTCCTGCCCCTGGCTCATGTGTCCATCCCATAACCTGTCACACCTGGATTCCATGTCACAAGCTAGGCCCCAAACAAACAGCACCCTTCCCCGCCCCCCAGCCTTACAACAATGCAATGTGTAGTTATGTTCTATTGACCCCGATATGTGAGCCACTTTGCATTTATTTTTGGACTTGAAAAGCAGAGTATAAATTATTGAAAGAAAAATTAATGAAGAGCAATCTGCTCTTGAAACGGAAGTTAATTCTGACAGCAGTTTGAGATATATCATAAAGGGTGGGGGGTGGTCAAGCAACTGAAACAAGGGAGAGAATCAAACTTCCACAGGACTGATGGAAGCCCATAGTGTGAGCCTGAGAAGATGTTTGGACCTTGCCCAAATGCATTTGGGCCTGGGACGTCAGTTTTTGCTATCTAAGGCCTGGAGTACAAGCAGTCCTCCTGTTTGTAAAGGATGCCATGTTTCTGTCTCTTTAAGGGAACAGAACATAACCACCAATTAAGCTTGAAAATGATTTAACTCAAAGAGCTCAGAAACACATTGATGTAGGCCTTATTATTTATAATGCAATAACTAAACTCAGTGTAATTTTTGAGAGAGAGCATTATTAAATAGCACACACGAATTATAATTCAGCGACATCTCCAGAGGTTCTGGGAGCTCCACTGGGAAATGGAAATCCACTAATGGAACTAATGGAGCTGAATGAACTAATATATTTGATAGAGAATTTGTTGCCACTTTCAATTAGTCTGCAGAGATCCCATTTTATCATTACAAAACAAAACTAAATTGATAAAGCAGTACTGAAGAACAAACAGGAATGAGATTTTAATTAACATTGTAACAAATGTGTTCATTTTTAATTTTAAAAAAGGTTCCTTGCGTCAAAAGCAGATCACAGTCGTTTCTTTAACCAAAAACAAAAGCAAACAAACAAATGAAAGCCTGTAGCCCTTTGGGCCGGGGCACTCAAAAACTAGATCATTGCCAATTGTTATGAACCACTGCATTCGAGAGTCAATCCAAGGGAGCATCCATGCACAAACTAGTGTGCACAGGTACCCAATTTCTTCTTAAAACAAAGCTATACCCATATAGCCCTCCTCCTCTCTTGCTTCATGTCTTTGTAAACCTTTCAGTGTTGCAAAAGCAGTTTGAGGGGTCAGTGGAAATGTATTTCTCTACTCCCACGATTCCTCTTCTCCCACAGCTCCTATTAAAAGCTCTGGAGCTTCTAATCTCACCTCACATCTTGTGCAATCTCCAGCAGCAGAATTTGTGCTGAAACTACCTGCCAGTACATCCAGAGTTCTTCTTTCCCACCCATATACAGAGAGAAGGAATGAGATTGGTGGGCCCAGGGCTGATCAGAACTCAGCCCTTATGAAAGATCTGATTCCAAGTCAAACCTGCAGCTTTTCACACTGAATTTAATGTACTGTGCCTCTGTCTTACCAAGCCACACACAATCCTGTCTACTACATTACTATTAGAATAATTTATATACTGCCTTTCATTTCAAGAAGAAATACCAATGTGGTTCACAAACAAATAAAAGCTCACAGCAAAATAATGAAAATAAAACCAATTATGTAAAAGCTACAGCTGCCCATAATTAAAATCCATAGTAAAACAGCTTCATTAAAACATTCATAATTAAAATATATAATAAACAAGCCCATTAATATAGTCTAACAGTTAAAATCAGTTAAAATAACCACCAAAGCAGGAGATTCAAGTGAGAAGATCAAGGAAATGCTTGCCTAAGCAAGTGTGTCTTCAAGAGATGGTGGGATGCTAAAACCAATGGGGATTTCCCTATTTCAGCAGGGAGAACATTCCACAACACTTGTGGAAAAGCCCAAGCTGATAATCATTAGGTTGTGACAAAACTAAGCAAGATCTTAATGCCCTTACTAGGCAGTGGAGGGGAAGATGGCCTTTCAGGTGACCTGCTCCCAAGTTGTTGAGGACTTTGTATGAAAGTAACAGGATCTTAAGTTAGAAAACCATTAGTCAAAGTTGACAGAAGTCCTAGGCTGTGATAGCCAAAGGTTTGTTATATTGTATAAGATGGGATGTTATGTTTGGAAAACATGTGCAAAAACATTATACACACACACACAATATCTTAAAACTGGCTTGATAGTTTTAAGGCTGTCAGTGCAGATTTCTTAGCACTGGTGTGATGTGCATCCGATAAAGAATACCACTCACTGCCTGGGCCACGGCATTCTATACTAACTGCAGCCTCTGGACCAGCCATAGGGTAAGCCCCAAAGCATGTGCATGACAATATTATAAATATGAGGTCCCCAACACATATATTGCAATGACCAAATGATCCCTGTCCAGGAAAAGGCACTGTTGACGAAACAGCTGAAGCTGGTTCTTCACCATAGGGGCCACTGAAGAATGAATTTCTTTTTCATAACACTATGAAAGTGAATCGGGTTGAAATGATAACACGGTAGGGGATGGCTGCCCATAAAGGATTCCTTCATTGGGGCTTGCATTCTGATGTTGGGAAGGATGCCAAGAAACATCCTGAACTTCTCACCAGGGAAGGCGACAAGTGCCTTGCCAAAGGCTAAGCCAAGAAAGTCTCCCAAGGCAGTTAGAATCCCATCAAGATTCATCATATTAGACCCCCTTTGTCTTCTGAAGCTAACTGTGATGACATGGGAAACATGGTATAGGCCGTCAACAGCACAAAATAATTCCATTTTTTATTTTTTATTATCAGAGCCTTGCTGCTTTCATCACAGTGTTATCTTTTGGTTGGGGATTTCAAATACAAAATAAATAACAGTAACAGACTCTTTCATGTGCAGCCTATAAGAAGACAACTGTCAAGTTTTCACCATACAGAACTTCTGCTCTTGTCTTTCTCAGTTTGCCATGTGCTGTCATGTTAGTTCTTTCGTTGTCTGTGTGTTGTTTAATGAAATTGTGAATGCAACTAAAGAAAAAAATGTGCGGATGAAATCATCTTTACAGTGGTGTTCCGTACTGTCCTGTGACTAATGGGCAGGTTCTTTGCTTCTTAACTGGCAGCATATATTAAGAAAATATTTCTGCCCTGCTGCAAGGATTCCTCACGCTGGAGCACTTATAACAAATGAGATTCTTTGTTCCCAGCAAATCAGCTTGAGCAGTGAAGGAACATATCAAATGACATATCAAGGCTTAAGACCATGATTCCTTCTCATGGGAAAATTCAGAATGCAACATTCACTATGCAACATTCACTGTGCAACATTCACTGCCAGCTAGCCAACATTATCTTGAAGGACAGAGTGGGATGTTATTATATCTGGCACTTTGCATTTCATCTTTAAATTTGACATGAACTATAGAGGTTCTGAAATGCAGTGCAGGGCCCCCCAAACTGTATTCTTGCATGTTTCCATTAATCATATGTTGCATTGAAGCCTCTTCGCAGTGTCTCAAAAAAGGATGTTGCTTGAAAAAGGTGCATAGAATGGCAACCAAAATGTTCAGGGTCTATAGCTACTCCCATACAAAGAAATTTTAACATGGGGGGGAAGAAGAGTTAGAAAAAGGATGAGGAAGCTTATAAAAGATAAGTAACCTTATAAAAGTCTGCACTGTGTAGAGAAAGAGGAAAGAGAGTTTTTCTTCCTCTGTCATAATACTAAAATGCAGGGTCATCTAATAAAACGGAATGGGGAGAGAATCTCAGGATAGGGAAAAGAAAGTAGGTCTTCACACTGAGCATAGTCAAAACTTTGGAATCCACTAAGACGAGATGGGATGACAACCACCTTCTTAGATCGCTTGGTGAAAGGGATTAGGCAGATTCATGGAGAATAATGCTAAGAAACATAATGGCTACTTGCTGCCTCCAGAATCAGAGACAGCATGCCTCAAGAATACCAGCCGCTGGGGAACGTGAGCGTGAGAAGCCTTCTGCGCTCATATCCTGCCTGGGGGTTTCTCACAGGCATGCAGTTGGCTACTGCAGGAAACAAGATGCTGGACGAGGCAGGCCTTTGATCTGATTCAGCAGGAGGGCACTTCCTTTGTTGTCTCAAATTGTTGAGGGAAATTGGAGAAAAAACATAGTTGAAATGAAGTGATTCTCTCTCTCCCCCCCCCCAACTTGTTAAAGGTATCTGCAGTAGATAGATCTACATGGGACGAATACATAAGAATCAGAATTCAAAGCATTGCAGTTCCTGAGATAAAAGACGACTGGCATAAACCTAGGTCTAGGGAGAGGTTTATTTCTTCCAGAAATGTTAGTTTTCCATGTTGGGGTGAACATGTGTGTGTTCTTCTGTGTGAGCTGCACCAGCAGCCTGAGTTGGAAGCAATACTTTCTAGACAAAGTTTTTCCTCATCTGGTTTTTTGATGAGAAAAAGACCCAAACGGGCTATGAACGAAAGTCTAGAACATGGGTAGGCAAACTAAGGCCTGGGGGCCGGATCCGGCCCAATCGCCTTCTAAATCCGGCCTGTGGACGGTCCAGGAATCAGTGTGTCTTTACATGAGTAGAATGCGTCCTTTTATTTAAAATGCATCTCTGGATTATATTTGTGGGGCATAGGAATTCGTTCATATTTTCCCCCCAAAATATAGTCTGGCCCCCCACAAGGTCTGAGGGACAGTGGACTGGCCCCCTGCTGAAAAGGTTTGCTGACCCCTGGTCTAGAACAACCAAGGGCCAATTCAGGATGTCATTTTAAAACTGTGGAGAACATTCATTGATTGAGGTACCACCCATCTTGGCTGTGAGACCTAGAAGACCCGCTCCCTGCCTTGCTAGCCTCTTTCCACCTGGCTTGGGAGGGCAGGGTCCTGACCGACTCCAGCTACAAAAGCTGGGGCTGATGAAGAGGGCAGAGACGATCTTGGCTGCCTCTTAGTGCTGACCCAAGTCACCAAATCTTAGCTTCCACAGTCAATGACCATCATAAACCACCACTGGCAGCAACAGTAGCAGATATCTTCTATGCTTATGATATTTTATTCTGGTTAATTATGCTGTTTTAAATGTGCATTTTATGTCTGACTTTCTTCAGTAATATTTTCCTTTGAAATATTTAAGGCAATGTTCTGCTAATGTTTAGTTGACCTTTGTAATGTTTTATTTTGAAATCTTTAAGATAATATTTTAGTTTTCTGTTGCTTATGTTGCTTTGAATAGATACTTTATATTTGACTTTCTTCTGCAATGTTTCTTTCTGGTTTATTTTAGATGAAGTTTTAATGTAGGTTGTAAACAGCTTCGAGATTTTTTCCCTTAAAAATATAAAGTGGTATAACAATGAAGTATTGCTGTTATTATTATCATTATTATTATTTATTATTATTATTAAACCCTGAGTTCAGCTGTGCTATGTTCTATAGATTTTCTGCTCTTGAAACCATCAAAACAACTGAACTATTTATGAACTTCTTTTCATATGGCTGCTGGCACTATTCAGATCAGCCAAGGGAGAAGAAGGACACTCCAGAAGTCTGGGGAGCTCAAAACAGAAAGAGAAAAAAACAGAGAGAGAGAGCCTAGGGAGAACAGTAGGCATGAAATGTTTGTCGAAATGGATGAATAGAGGTGAATGCTACAATTCCACATACTGTTTCAAATAATCAGCCAAAATGGTCACTTTCAAATAGCAAGTTCAAGAATACAAAATTGTCACCTTCTGCACAAATGAGACCAAGGCACATTTTATGAACAAGCCATCACTTGGAAACAGTTCTTATTATCAAAGGAAATTCCTGATAAAATCCAAACCACCACGTTTGGTCTGGTTTTTTGGGATGGGGCGGCGAAATAGCATAGTTATGCCACATTTAGATGAATATGTACTTTAGGGAGCCACAAGGCTAACAAGAAAAGAGATGGCTTGATCTTGTGGTTGTTGGTTTTGGTAACATGATAAAATTGACTGTCATAGGAAATAATTTTGCTTTTCTGTGGTGGAAGACACAATGCCTTTGAATGAATATATATATAATTCTATTCACAGGCAACAGTATAATATGAGGGGAAATTACTTGCTATGTAATGATATATTCAGTTGCTGTACACGTGGGAACCAATTAACTGTAATAAAGGTAAATCATTCAAATGTAAAATATGAATTGCAGAACAACACAGCAAAGGTTCAAAGATGTGTCAGGAACACCTTTTGTCTTCAAAGTATTTCTAAAAGCAAAAGGGGATGCATATTCATAAAACCCCAAACCGTCTAGTGCACGAAGCAGAGGTTTGGAAAAACAAACCACCAACTTATTAGCTTTCATGAAGTGGTGCCAATGCTTAGATTGTGGGTAGGCATAAATTACAGGGAGAAACTAAGGGGAAAGATAAAGGATCAATATGTAGAACAAACATTTGCAAACTTATGAGTAACAGATACCTTATTTTTGGCTTCTTCACAAGTTCACACTGGAGACAGCTGCAAATAGTTAGAAACTGAAGGGAAAATCTTTACCATGCTTTATATTTTCTGTGTTGATCTGAGGTAGAGAGAGCTGATAATGAATCTTGCAGGGAGTAGAGATGTTCAGGAAAGCAGACCTTATGCTAATGTAGATGAGAGTTTTTGTCCTGGTAGCTAGGCTGGTCTAAATTTACAGAGCCATAAATTCCTAAACATTACTTTGTGTGTTTAAGTGTTATGCTTAACCTCTCTTTCAGAAGATTACAACTAGCAGCATATTCTGTCCTGTGTTCATTGTATCTTCATTGATAGTGATTTTGCACACACACCCTTACCTAAACAGAAGAAGCCTGGCAGCCCACTTCAATGAAATTAGGTAGTTGGCCTAAAATGTTTCCATAACACTTTGAGGACAAATCTCAATGGTTCATATAATGACATCATCTCACAAGCCAAGATGTGCATAGATCTTTTGTCCACACAAAACTGTAGTTGTGACGAACTACAGTTAACCCAGGAAGCAACTAAATAACCATAGTTTCTCACTCCATACTGAGAAACTACAGCATCAGAGTAAGAAAGGATCATTAATTTGAAATCACAGGTTAGGATTCTATATTTCTGGCTTGTTGAATAAGTAAGGAACTCTCTGTTTCCTGTTTCAGCCAAAATAGGAAACTATGGTTACCAGCTTTGGAACAAGCCAGAAATATAGAATCCTAAACCATGAAGTGTGGAGCAAATGGGCTGTATAAGCAGGCAAAAGTCTAATTCATAGTATTAACCCAAAATATGAATATTCAAACATGACCATTGCTGCTCAAGCTGTAAGCGTTTATATAAATGTACACTACTTATTAAGCCCCTAAGATACAAGTGGAAAATTTACACCCCAGAGCTGACATTACAACTTAATATTTAAATATTTACAAGATGACCATATAATGGCTATAATACAAATCCAGCATTTATTCTCTAAATAAATGCTACATCAATTTAATATTTGGGAATTTAATATTATGGGAATTGTCCTGACTCTGAAGAGTGGATTTAGGGGAGATGAAGGAATGCTGGGAGAAGGGGTAGCCCTGTTGCACTTATGAGAGTCCTTGTGCTGGCTTCTGATAGCAGAAACATGCTAGTTGAATCCAGCCCAGATAGTATAAATTATGGTAGCTGATAAACACAAAACTGGATTTGTAATAGCTTTCTTCTCAACTGCCTACTGGGAAATAGCAATAAGGCAGCTCAACATGGGGGTTACCTGCCCCCCTTTTTTTATTTCTGTGCTTTTCAAAGGGCCAATGTACTAATTAGTCCTGATTAGTCTTGTACAACAAGATCTCTATTGTGCCCATTTTGAAGCCATTAATATTTAATTCGATTACAGGCAAATTTATTCATACATATCTCCCAGGGTAGTAAAATCTTCGATAAAAGAAAACAGAATTGGAAGAGAATGCCCAATTTCAACTAATACACACACACACACACACAATTACTTTGACGGACTTTGGAAGCACAAGAAAGAATGACTGGCAATGACGGACCAAAATTGGTGGCGGGGAGGGGGGCATTTAATTGAAATCCCACGTGGCATTTATGCCATGTCTTCCGCTGAAGTTCATTCAGATGTGCTATGAGCTGAAAACTAATGAAGAAGTGTGATGATAGTATAAAACCTAGAGCATCATTTCAATATGCATTAGTTGCGGGGGGGGGGGAGCAATTTTTAGTCACATAAATGTTACCATTATTTGCCTGGTGTTCAAAGTACAAAAGTGACCTTTCAGAGTAATTGGAGCTGCTTTAATATATCTACTTGTACACCCTCCCAGCCAGTATTACAGTATTATAAGGTAAATAAAGAGAAGGAATAATAATGAAAATTATTTTTAATTTAGTTATGCTTACAGTGGTACCTCGGGTTAAGTACTTAATTCGTTCCAGAGGTCCGTTCTTAACCTGAAACTGTTCTTAACCTGAGGCACCACTTTAGCTAATGGGGCCTCCTGCTGCCGCAGCACCACCAGAGCATGAAGCAAAGTTCTTAACCTGAAGCATGATTTCTGGGTTAGTGGAGTCTGTAACCTGAAGTGTCTGTAACCTGAAGTGTATGTAACCCGAGGTACCACTGTACTTTAATAACTCAGGAAATAACCTGACAGGGGAGATGCATTTTATTACAGCATATAAACTGTTGTGCAGCTCTGTTTGGATCAGCTGGATATTTCAGTTCATGCATTCCAATGTATACTGATTGTTAGTTCTACTTTCCTGGCTGCTCAAGAAACACCTCTTAGAAGATTTGTCAACACTCATATCAAAACAACAATGATATCAACAAACTGTAGCATGCCAAGAGGAGAACAACAAAGAAGGTTAGAAGACCATGTCTTGGAGAAATGGTAGAAGGGATTGGATATTATTAGCTCAGCAAAAAGACAAGTGAGAGGCAATCTTCAAAAACTCTCATAGATGCTGCACCAAATGTGTTTTCTTTTGTTCTAGTGGGTAGGCCCCAAACCAAGCAGAGTTTCTACTAAGAGCTTCCTGATGGTATGTAGACATTCTTTAACAGACTGCCTTGGAAGATTGAGGATTTTCTCATGGTAAGTTTGTAAGCAACTATCAGGGCTGCTGTAGTATTGGAGCACCTACACAGCAGCACTCACCCCTGAACTTTGGAAACAGGACATATGTAATACACAGTAATACACACAGGCATGCTGTATAAATATTATAATTTTTTTAATTAGATTTTATAAATTAAGTCAAAATTGATTCTTCTTACTGTTTACGTAGGCAGATTCTCTTATTTCTGTATGAGCTTTTGTTGCTGAAAGTTCTCCTCAAGTTAAGACAATCATCCCCAAAGTTTTATTTCCTTAAAGTTATATCCCATCTTTCCTCCCAAAGGAGCCCTGGGTGTAATAAGCGACCAAGAAAAGTGAGTTTTCCCAGTGTATCTTTATGGTTTTGTAGTGACTTTTTTTTTTTAAGAGTAAGGGAAGGCAGTATAGCAGAGTATATTGGAGTAGTGTGAAATAATTAATACATCAAACTGTCTAAATCATTAAGAGGTTATCCCTCTGGCTAATTAACAAATCTATTAACAGTTAGTGACTTGTCCATTAACAAGTTGATTTCCTTTCTACAGGAAGGAATTTCAGCTGGATTTCACACTCCAACTGCACTACTCCAGCAACCCTTTACCGATCTTGGCATTGATCTGCCAGTCAGCCATCTAAAGAACTTCATCCAACAAGAGTTCTTCATCTGTCATTCTTCCCAGTCATGCTTTTAATGCACTGAACAAAGGCCCTGTCCCTGTTAAAGTATTACCACATTCCTCTCTCCTGCCAGTAGACTTAGCAGATAAAATAGGATGAATTTACAGGAAGAATAAATGTATGAAGTGCTTTGATTGATTAGATGTCTCCTTATACGTCTGGTCATTTTGAGGCTATGATGATCAGTAGTGAAAAGCACAAGAACCACCATTAATAAACTGTATTGAGTGTAGGCCTGCAGCGAGTTCTGAACCATATACTTTTAAAAAACCTTGGCTTGGCATACACATCATTCTAGAATGCCAAAATATTGGTACACATATCACCCTGTAAAATGCATCCAGCTTCTGTTTCAATTGGAGAAGTGCTTAAGCACAAGTAAAATTAGCAGCAAATATACCAGCTCCTTCTGCAGAAACACATGCATGATGTACAAGCTTGAATATTTTTAGACAGCTAGTTCAGATCTGGCATTCTTTATATTGCAAGCCAGCAGATCCACTTTTCAAGCCTAAATTGTTGCTGTTTGAAATTGCTTGCTCACAAGTAGGAAAGACCAGGCTGGACATGATTCTAGTTAAAGCCTTAGTGTCAGCTGGAGTCAACGAAAAAAAGAGTTTCCCCTCTCAAGGAAACCTTAATTATCTACCCTAACCTATTTTGAAGATGATCTCAAAGCACATGGAACAGAAGAAGGTAACAATAACCACCACCCCAAACTAGGAAACAATCTTTCTTTGTTCCACTTTTCTTATATTTTAATTCATACACAACCTGCCACTAGAAGCTACATGGTGGCAATTCCACACAGGAAGCCATTTGAACAGATGTCTGCTTACATGGCTTGGGTATTTTTACCCTGACATAACCATTTTGTGGAGGGGGGGGATTGGGCTGCCCTGGTTGAAAAACTGCAGCTCAACCACATTAGGAACTGCTCATATGCTGCTACCTCTTCCTTGATGATACTTAGATGTACAAATACAGTGGTACCTCGGGTTACAGACGCTTCAGGTTACAGACTCCGCTAACACAGAAGCAGTACCTCAGGTTAAGAACTTTGCTGCATGATGAGAACAGAAATCGCACAGCAGCGGTACGGTGGCAGCGGGAGGCCCCATTAGCTAAAGTGGTGCTTCAGGTTAAGAACAGTTTCAGGTTAAGAACGGACCTCCGGAACGAATTAAGTTCTTAACCCGAGGTACCACTGTAAGGCCTTTAGCACAAGACCACAAAATGGCTTATACTGAAACCACCGCTAAAATGGACCTTTAAATTATCTGGAGGTGATAGGGATAGAACCTGGAACCTTGTACATGCAAAGCTTGTGCTCCATCATTACGTTATGACCCCTCCCACTAATTTACCATCATTGAAATTTTCATTCTGCGGATGATGCATTAATGTTGCCTTTGCAATCTGACAAACCCTAACAGCCATAAACTGCTATCACTGGCATGTTTGCGTTTTCCTTACATACATTAAACTACTGCAAGAAACAAGAATGTCATTATCTAACCCTCACACGCCGTATATTTGTAGATCTGCTATTCCTAAAATTTATTGCAGTATAAATTCCCATTTTCTTAACTAATGAGCCAAATCAAGCAATTTATTGACAGACGAGTAGTCCAAATGACTAATACCGTCTATTTTCTATTATTTTAGCTTCATTTCAACCTTATTTATCTTCATTTCACACACACAAAAATCAATCCAAACATTTAATAAAAAAAGGAATTTTAGAAGCAGAGCAACTAAAACAAGCAGCAGGGAAAGAACTAATGATGGGACTACCTTATCCTGTGAAAACATATTGTGGGATACCAGCACTCTTCCCCTCCTGCAGTTTCCAGCTACTGGTATTTAGAAACATACGGCCTCTGACTGTGGAGGCAGAGTACAGCCGTTATAGCCAGTTGCCATTGATATCCTTATTATCCCCTCCACGTTGGTGGCCAACACTGCCTCCCCATGAGTTCTACAGTTTAATTATGCACTGGTAAAGAAATACTTCATTTTATCTGTCCTAAATCTTCCAACATTCAGCATCATTGAATGGCCACAAGTTCTGGTGCTATAAGAGAGGGAGAAAAGCTTTTCTCTATCGACATTCTCCATACCAGGCATAATTTCATACACTTCTATCATGTCTCCTCTTACTCACATTTTCTCTAAACTATAAGACCCCAAATGATGTAAGCTTTCTTCATAGGGGAGTCCTTCCATCCCCTTCATCATTTCAATTACCCTTTTCTGAACCTTTTCCAGCTCCTTTTCGTTGGGAGGTAACCAGAACTTTACACAATATTCCAAATGTGGTCACACCAGAGATTGGTATTACAGCATTATGATATCAGCACTTCAGTTTTGCTTTTTCCCCCCACAGCCATTACACACTGGGTCAATATCTACCATGAGCTATGCATTATGATCTCACGGTCTTGCTGCTGGTCAATCACTGCAATGTGAAGTGAAGAATCCCCCCCAAAAATGCATCACTTTACACTTATTTACATGGAATTACGCTTGCCATTTTACCCCCCCCCCCATTCTTTTTTGTTTCAACCCTCTGACGTGAATTCTCTGGTTCTGCCATCTTCAGTTACAGGGATATTTGTCCTGTATTGTCACCAGATACACAGGAAAAGGGAAAAGCATGCTATATGGTGAATAGCCCCATAGAAGAGGGAAAGCTGACAGGACTGGGGAGAGTTTGAATCTGGTCATTCCACTGTTCTATAAAAAGCACTGATTGTTAAGGTCTGCAGTAGCAAGTGTAGACTTGATAGAATAGGTGATAAATACAGTAAACAAATTAGCAAGAAAGCTGAACGAAGCAGGGGGAGAAAAAGGAGTGGGTGGGGATAGATGCAACTGCATCAGAAGTAAAGAGACTTGGGCAAAACAAGGAAGAAAAGAGGTTCCTGGGTATGAGAAGAAGGGAAAAATAGGAATGTAGCTCCAAGAGGGATCAGCCAGTAGCTTAGGTGTAGCAGAATTATAAATTTGCAAGGGCACACAGAATCTACCCAGAAAAGAAATTCACTGAACAGTCCATTATTTTAGCTGCCTGGCAAGGAAGTGGCTATCTTCTCTCAGATATAAATCTCAAAACCATATAGTTAAACACACCTCTCAGTATCAAGGACCAAAACAGCAGCTATTAAGCATTCTCAGTTTTATTCTTAAAATTAATTTACCTCTGCAAACAAAACCCCACTGAAGGCAGACAATCTATCAGTTTGCCATTTATTCTTAGGCTACTTTTAGACTGCACCTGTAAGACATACCATCAATCACATAATATAGAGAAGAACAACACAAGTATTAAGATTACTGATCAAATGTGCACCACAAATCTACCAAGGCCAGCAGCGGTTTATCCCACACTGAAATGTTTCTTAAAGAGAAAGAAAGAAATATTTGAGGACAACGAAAAAGCATTAGTTCCCTACACAGCTCGTTTACAGCTTGAACTATTGAGGTGGGGTTGAGAAACAAGTGCTCCGTCGCTCTCAGAGGCACAGGCCAAACCTCCCATCCCAGGGACATCCAGACAATTGAGCTGGCTGTGGCTGATGGGAACCACACTCCAAAACTTCCAGAAGGGTCCAGGTGGTGGAAGGTTGGTACAGGAAAAGAGACTAATGCTTGGCGCGCTGGGGGCAATATAGTTGTTGTTTTCAACCAACACAAGTATGTATATGGAGATATATATTTTATTTGGCATTCTTTAAGATGTAAAAAATTAGTGCTGCACATTTCTCATCCAGCTAGATTTCATTTCAGCTTCCAGGAATAATGGAACAAAACCCAGCGTGAAACTCTAGTTAAGAGTATTCTGATGATAAAACATGAAATCCTATTTGGAAATGAAAATACTGGAAGGCAAATGTTAACTCTTGCTACAGGACCAGGTTTGCCTACACATGCATCAAGGGGCTCAAATTCTTAGTGATCTCAAGATTTTTGAGCGGGGGTTGGACCATATACAAAGACACATTCATGATTACAATCTTTTACAAAAAAAAATGTTTTATCAACAACATTGCAGAAGTCATTGCTGATAAAATGGGGTTTAAACACTTTTTGAATAGATCTCTTTCAGTTGCCATAAAAATGGAAAATGTTGGCTCCAGCCTGGAGGTTAGATACAGTAACTAATGGTCTTGATTTGTAAGACTTAAGAGGTTTTGCTGGAATGTGCCAACAAGGGGCTGGGAATGTACCGTATTTTTCGCACCATAACACTCACTTTTTCCCTCCTAGAAAGTAAGGGGAAATGTCTGTGCGTGTTATGGAGCGAATGCCTACGGATGGCGGGGGGATCTGCTGCAGTCGTGAGCAGAGGATCCATGGTTCCCCTTCCTTCCCTCCTCCGTGGCTCGCTTTGAAACAGCAAAGCAGGAGAAGAGCCGCTGAGTGGGGAGGAGAGAGGGACAGAGAGTCTGCTTCTGCAAAGGAGCAAAGCGGGAGAGGAGAGGAGCCGCTTACACGAGTCCGGAGCTGTTTTTTTCAGTGAGCCAGGGAGGAGGGAGAGAACAGCTCGCTAAATAGCAGCAAATTTTTTTGCAAGCAGGCTCTCTGTCCCTTCTGCTCCCCACTCAGCTGGCTAAATAGTAGCAAAAATTTTCAGCGAGCCGGGAGGAAGTAGCTGTTTTTTTCAGCGAGCTGGGGAGGAGGGAGAGAACAGCTCGCTAAATAGCAGCAATTTTTTTCGCAAGCAGGCTCTCTGTCCCTTCTCCTCCCCACTCAGCTGGCTAAATAGTAGCAAAGTTTTTCAGCGAGCAGGGAGGAGGGAGCTGTTTTTTTCAGCGAGCTGGGGAAGAGGGAGAGAAGCAGAGCCTTTAAAGGAGCAAAGCGGGAGAGGAGAGGAGCCTTCTCTTATACCCCTCTTCTGCATTATTAACAACATCCTTCTCCACACACCCCACGCGTGCTCCTTGTCCCTTGAGTGCTTTTCCTTCCCTCCCCACTTAAAACGTGGTTACAAAGCACGGATCCACATGGATCCTCAGGATTTTTGCACTGGGTCACCCCAAATTCACCATCAGATCACATAGCATGTCCATGGCTACAGCTTGCACCAAAAAAATCACACACCCACTGTTGCCTGGGTGCAAAAACGTGGTTACAAAGCACGGATCCACATGGATCCTCAAGATTTTTGCATTGGGCTACCCCAAATTCACCATCAGATCACATGTCTGTGGCCACAGCATGAACCACAAAAATCATACATCCACTGTTTCGTTTAGAATATTTTTTTTGTTGTTTTCCTCCTCTAAAAACTATGTGCGTGTTATGGTCGGGTGCGTGTTATGGTGCGAAAAATACGGTAATCCTCACCCTACCTATCTGGGAGGAAGCCCCATTGAAGACAATATTTTCTTGCTTCTGAGTAGACATGGCTAGGGCTGCGCTGCTAGTTCACAAAAATTGTGTGGATTAGTAAACTGATGTATGCCAGCTAGCCCACATATTATCTACATTAGTCACAGTGGTAAATATTTATTTGCATTATTATTGTATTATGATTTTAGGTTATGAATCCTTACATTTTTGCTATATGCTTGCTTGAGGCATAAATTCTGTGTGCTGCCTTCTTAAAATGTCTTACTTAATAAACTTTAGGTTTATTAAATAAATAAATAGATGCAATGAAGCTCTTTTACCCTTGCTTTGTGCAGCAGTTTCCCCACTGCAACGCTGTAAGCCATATAGTGAATATGGACTGCAGTGCTATCGCTAGACCGGTTATGCGGTACTTAAAACAGTCAACTGCAATTTAACTGAAGAAGTTCCTCTACTGCTAAGGCTGTGAAGGCAGAACCAAAATGTTTTGTCAGCCTTCAAGAATGACAACTTTGTCAGTACTAGTAGATTCCGTCTGAAACCTCTAATTACCCTTAACAACCTGTCCCATGCTGCGTGTAGCTATCTTTGGAGAAACAGAAAAATGCCCAAAGCAAACACTTAATAGGTCACTGTGTCAAATAGTGTTAGCACCAGGTTCCCCAGGGACTTGGTCATCAATCTGAGTCTTAAGAACAGTGTGACAGTATTGCTTGTGTGCCGACATGAACAAGGGATCCTAGTGGACAGTTAACCACACCGCCACAACAGCAGCAGCGGCAGCAGTCTCAATTATCTCCTTTATGCTTTTTGCCAAGAATGTCAATAAAGACAGAAGAAGCTGGGGAAACTGCACCTTATCTAAGAAAAAAGATCCATTTGGAGGATGAAGTCACATTTTTTATTACGGTGGGAGGAAAGATTCCACCCTTTCTGCATTGACACTAAGACCCTGTGACAAAACTAATGACAATGCAGAGAACACACTCCGATGCTTTTGCAAACCATAGTTCATAAAGGAATGGTTATTTTGTACTGCACCACAAAGCAGGACCATCCACGTACCAACCCCAGCCCCCTGTTCAAATGATCGTAAGTTCTCTATTTTATGCAGGGCAGATATCAGACAGTCCAATCTATGCATGTTTAATTGGAAGTAAGTTCCATTATGTTCAGTGGGGCTGGTAAGTGCTTTTAGGATTTGCAGCTTCACTAATTAGGAACTGTACTGGATAAACAAATCAAAATAATTGAGTGCCATTGTGATGCTGCAATTAACACCACACAGAGAGACACAAATTTTTAAAAAGGAAGCTGTGCTTTGCTGGGGAAGATTCCAGCAGACCCTTTTTACAAAACTTGAAACCACTGTATCCAAATGGTTTATTTGAAGAAGTCCCTTTTTAAGTACCACACTTTCAGCTAAAGCTTCAAAATAAAATATCTTAAGTGGTCTAAACATTGTATCCTTTGCCACAGTCCTTAAAACAGTAATTTATGCCCAGCTGAAGACAGAGACCATATTGGTCAATTTCTGTACTCCACTGTAACAAAAGAAAGGTAACACATAATCATTCTTCTAAATTAATAGAGAGCATTTCCTTACTAGATGGTACATTTACTGAGAAGTACATAATTTCAGAATGACAGGTTTTTTGTCAAAGGGATTTTGTTGTTACAGGTTCAAATCTTTCTTCTATAAAATTATGTAACTGTTTAGAAACATTGTAATTACAATGTCAGAGAAAAGATTGAGAATGTATTTTGAACACATTCAGAAACAGTTTGAGAATACAAATTTCCCCCTCGCCCAGATGTGTCTCGTCCATTTCTTTTCTATTTAGGTTTCTTAATTATTAATTTTTCTACAACTAAATGACAAAACTTAGGAGGTGCTACATACACACACACAGAGAGAGAGAGAGAGAGAGAGAGAGAGAGAGAGAGAGACTTACATACAAACACACACAATGTAAATTAATTATATGGAAAATATTTCTCAATCAAGTCCCTGAAACAATCTCAAGTTGTTGCACATCTTGTTGAGTTGTGCAAAGCCACACCCTAGGCCTTGCACACCTATGGAAATCTCCTACAGCACTGTGTATATCCACAGAAATACTTGTGGTAAATTCTTAAATGTAAAATATTTTTTCTTTGTATCTACATTAAAAAACCCATTCTGAAAATCACAAGATTTTGCTGCCATCTGTTACATACTGGGTATGCTGAATTAAAAAAAAAAAAGCTACACACATATTCACAAAGTGAAATGGCATGTATATACCTAAAAAAAGAATAGTGTCAAGTTTCTGTTTCAGAACACATAGTCAATATGCCAAATTTTTATCAAAATATTTGTGGGAAAAGTACAGTTGCATCCAAACATTTAAGGTGAAATTTGCATTTAACATCTTCAAAAACGTGTAAGACGCACTTGGGCATGACAGTTTTCACAGTGGCAGTGTGAGAGGAAAAAGGAGAAGAGGCAAATTACAACAGAAATAAAATGTGATTCCATAAGTTAAAATCACCACCACCATTAACATAAGAATCTTGTGTTATAATCCTATCATGGAAGGGTTTTTGACCCAGCAGAGGCTTCTGTGAACATAAGGGGGAGGGTAATTTTTTTGGCAACATTTCCCTTTCCCCATGCTGTTCCAAAGGGTTCCCAAAGGCTGGAGGGATTTTCCAGGAGGGCCCGTTTTCAAAGGGCTGCAAAGCAAACAATTTGGGAAATTATACCTTCATCCTGTTTCTGTTCACAGAATCTTTTCCCGGATCAAAAGCCTTCTGCGATTGGAAGGACACACTTCCTTCCACAGCAGATTCAGGTTCTGAATCAGGTTCTGATTCAGGAGCTTAAAACTAATTACACTTGCTCCAACTTCCCGATATGGTGAGAAGTTACAGGGGTGCAGCGCTTACCCAAATCTGATTGCCTTAAAAGGTGGTCACTTGGAGCTTTTAAAAATAAAAATAATATAATAATCAATATTATAATAATTATTGATTTATTTACAAATACTGTATACAGACTGAGGGTAGGTGGAGGCTTAAACACTTCAGTGAACAGCCAAATTCACTACCCATCAGATCTTCAGAGAGCGACATTCCTGCATCCCCACATGCTGTTAGTTTACAGAGCCCCAAAACATCAGTTCCCCCCACTTTAAAACTGCAAGCTGTTTCCTTTGTTCCACCCCTTCTTTCTCTCTCTTTTGCGCTCTCCCTATCACCATCTTTTAGGACCCTGTAGATATTTCCTCAAGGACACGGGTGGCGCTGTGGGTTAAACCACAGAGCCTAGGACTTGCCAATCAGAAGGTCGGCGGTTCGAATCCCTGCGACGGGGTGAGCTCCCGTTGCTCGGTCCCTGCTCCTGCCCACTTAGCAGTTCGAAAGCACGTCAAAGTGCAAGTAGATAAATAGGTACCGCTCTGGCGGGAAGGTAAACGGCATTTCCGTGCGCTGCTCTGGTTCACCAGAAGCGGCTTAGTCATGCTGACCAGATGACCCGGAAGCTGTCTGCGGACAAACGCCAGCTCCCTCGGCCTATAAAGCGAGATGAGCACGCAACCCCAGAGTCGGTCACGACTGGACCTAATGGTCAGGGGTCCCTTTACCTTTACCTTTAGATATTTTATGCTATTCAAAAGCCTCCCTTGACCATTTAAGAAGTTATCCACCAAGCAGAAGCTGTGCCTGGTAGTGTTGCCACTGATTATCAAACAACATTTGCTGTCTTTCTTGCCCCATTCACCTTCCCTGTCTAAGTCTCCAAACTTAAAACAAATTAACCCTTCAAACAGAACGCACCCAAAATGTCAGTAAAACTATAATACCAAGATGGGAGAAAATGATTTTTTTATTCAAAAGGTCCTTCCTATAAACACAAACATTCTTAGTGCACTCTGATGTCTCATCTGTCTTTGTCTCCAACTTCCGTCCTTTTCTTGTCTGTGCTAACCTTAAGCTCTTATACGGCTAGACAGACTGTAGGCTTTGTCTCGGCTGCCTGGATTGAGCCCTCGCGTTTAAATGGTTGTTCTGTTGCCCAGGACGCTGCCTGAAGAATCTCCCAGAGGAATTAATGGCTGGCAGCTACAGGAGCGTTATCATGTTTATGGCCCATAGCACAATCAATGAAAATCAATTGGCCGATAATTGCATTCCATCAAATTAAATTGTGGAGGAGATGATCTCTCAAGGGACTGGAAATGAGATGTGGGGCCTTTCACCTTTAGGTCAGCCACTACAAACACAGCCCGAGTCAATAATGACTGAAAGTCATTACTGTTGTGTTAGTAAAAAAGACTAATGTTAAGCTTTGCTACAACACCACTTATTGTAGCACAGCCTCAGACTTTGCCCGGAAGACCCTGAGCAATGACTTGTGAATCTTCTAGCTCTGATAGTATTGTTGCACTTTATCCAAAGGAAGAACAACCCACATCCCATCATCCATGCTAACTGTGTGCTCCCAAACAGCTCGTCATCACAACCTCCAGGAACAGCTTTGCACAGCTACTGCAATGTCATAGTCCTCGCTGGACTATGAAACAACCTTTACTTTTGTCTGTGCTGGGCTTAATCTTGAATCTTATACATGTGACCATTTTACCATACATTCTATCATACACAGAGCTCTTTGGGAATAGTTTGCTCATCTAATCTATATGGCTCAGTGTCTGAAAAGTATGTGTGGGCGGTGGGTATCTTGAAAAGTGACATTATGTTGGGCTGCTGTAAAAAGCTAAGGTTAAAGCAAAATCCAAGGATACAATGAGAGCCTGGACTAAATTCAACTACACCTGCTCTCACAGAGTTTTGTAGGCTTGCAGCTATCGCACAGGCATTATGCAGAAGGAATTTGGCACCTTTAATTTCTTGTCTCAGTTAAATCAGGGGAAAATACAATATGCTAACATTCAGAGAAGCAAATAATTAAAATTCATCCGCTGAGACATTGTTTTATTCAGAAAGACGTAGGCTATGTTTTGGAGGACATTCCAATATATTCACCTTCCCAGAGGAAGCAAAAAACTTCATTAGTTCCTGGATTACAGAAAGTGTTACAGAAATAAATTCTTTTAGTGTGCGGTAAATCATCTCAAAGAATTAGACGACTTAAAATTGAATTCCCTGGTTGTAGTTTGAAAGTGCATTACAGATTCTTTTTTCTACTATATATTTGTTTCATACAGATTCCACCAGCATGTACGCTGCAGGTTTATTCACCTGCATTTGGTGAAGGGCTGGTTTTACTGCAAAAAGCACATTTCTGTTGTTCTCTCGTCTCCTTTTGGGATGCTTATATGCACATTTACTGATGGCTAATCCTCACAATTGTGTCTTTCATGCCAGAATATTCAGAGCCATATTCAGAATTGGGTGCAGACTTCACCATCTTAACAATTTCAGGGCTTTTGTTTTCAAAACAAGTTTCTAGTCCTGAATGCTGCAAAGTCAATGGAAAGGATCTGCTTCTGCAGCCCAGAACTCCTCAACAGATTTCTCAGACTTGCTTAAGTGACAAGAGCTAATAAGGACTACAGAGGACCAAGCATGTTTTCAGGCACAGCAGAACCCAGGGCCCTGGCAACAACTTTTTAGTGACATTTATAACTATTGCATGGATAAGAAATCATCAACCTTTACCACAAAATAAAATAAATTCCATTAAATAAATGGAATGAATATTATTAAGATGTAACCAAGCATAAACAAAATAAACAGTACATTTCCAAAGTTCGCTTTACCCCATGCAGGGACCAACTACATATTAATCCATAGTGTACAATGGTACCTCGGGTTAAGTACTTAATTCGTTCCGGAGGTCCGTTCTTAACCTGAAACTGTTCTTAACCTGAAGCACCACTTTAGCTAATGGGGCCTCCCGCTGCCGCCGTGCCGCCTGAACACAATTTCTGTTCTCATCCTGAAGTAAAGTTCTTAACCCAAGGTACTATTTCTGGGTTAGCGGAGTCTGTAACCTGAAGAGTATGTAACCTGAAGCATATGTAACCCGAGGTACCACTGTATTTGGACTATTCATTTAGACATTGTTATAACGATGTATATTAAATACACTATGTATATTATATAGCATTTGATGTATTAAAAAGCTCTTGTACACATTAGAAGCACAACTGAACATTTGCTTCATAAATATTGACTGAATTCTTCATTTTCTTTTTGCACTAGATACATGTAAGTATTTATTTACTAAAAGTCTTGTTCCTCAGCAGAATCACTACCAAAGTCATTTTTCAGAAAACCACAAAGCACTTTGTCATGATTTTTAAACATACTTGTTATTGGCATAAACCAGTTTGATTTCAACTTGATTTATAATACAGGTTAGATTTCACTGTGAGCTATTCTATTGTGGCTCTTAAAAGCTCTTTCCATTCAAATACAATGCGGAGAGCAAAAGAAGTTACACATAAAAAGTAATGTGCCACTATAATTTTAAAAGATTCATCTCATTCACATTCCATTACCACTACCACCAAAAGATTGATAACATGACTAATATGGGGATTGATTAATTCATCAGCATCAGGGACATTTTGATCATAATCAATAACATAATTTTACTATTTAAATGGGATTTCAATTAAAGCACTTCTTTTCAAAGTAATTTTACTTTCTTATCATAAAAATTGCTATCTTGCCAACCAACCACATTAGCTCATTTGATTTCCATAAAGTATGTTTTAAAGAATACTGCCCTATCCTATCCAATCACAAAACAAGAAACCTCCTTCATGGATCAAGAAACTTCCAATACCATTCTTATTCCTTTCAATATGCCAACTTATTCCATTACTCAGAAGTGAGAACAAAAGGCAAACTAAGCAATTAACTCTTAGCTTATCTAGAAGTGAAAGCAATATAAGAAAACAAACAAAAGGAGCATGATTATTATCAGCAAGTTTGATTCCATTGAATTAGGGCTTATTCAAGACTATGGTCTGGTGCTTAATTTCATCCCGCCCATGTTGAGAGTATTAATCAAACTGGCTGACAGAGGAAGGGAAAAGAGAATGTTAGCTGCTTTGAGACTCCTTCGGGTAGTGATAAAGTGGGATATCAAATCCAAACGCTTCTTGTTCTTCTTCTTCTGTGGGGTATTTTCAAAGGTCTACTCAGGCAGCAGGTGGCCCAGCTGAAGAGAAGAGCTATGAAGGTACAAATCTGCAAGCCCAACTGATAGCGAACGCAATCCACTCCACTCTTTCACCTTTGAAGGTACACATTAAGAGGGCCCAGGAGCTTTGAAGGCACAGATCCAGCCAGCCTGAATGGCCCTTTCACCTTTGAAGGCTGCCTAGCAGGCCCGACCCATGCTTTCAAAGATGGTCTTCTCAGGCCAAGACTGAAAATTTAACGGTGTGGATCAGGTTGGCTGCCATCTAACCCAATCCACACTTTCACATTTCTCTTTTAAAAACCCAACAACCACCCCTATAATAAGACAATTTTTGTTTTACTTTACCTGACATTTCACTCCCCCCCCCCCTTTGTGAGTCAATGATCCTGCTTTTGCGCCTCTTGTGTTTCATAGCCTTTGACTCCACTATTTGCATTTTTTTGCCTCTCTAGCCATGTATACCTGTCAACTGAAGATAAAATTCAATGCGCTTGCTGCAGTGGGCCCTAGTCCACAAAAGATTACGACACAGTAAATCTGCTAGCCTCTAAAAGTGCCACGGGACTCTATTTTGTGTGTTTGCTGTTAACACCACTCTCCCAAAGGAATGGACTCTACAAAGTTTTGGTTTTCAGATCTGATGTCTTAAATGTTATAACTTGGAGACCTATTGTTGTGCACACAACCAAACTGTTCTCCAGCAGGGATCCCGATTTCTCTGGTGCAGGAAGCCCGAGTGTTAGCTACAGGAGTCAACATTTACAACGGCATTCTGGCGAGGCAGTGAGTCTCAGTAAGTTTGGCACTGAAGTCGGCTTCTTCAGAGATGACAGCAGATGGCCTCAAGGGAAGTTCAGAAGCATGACTCATTCCAGGCTGCCAAACAGGGTGCACACTGTTGACTCAAGGGGGAGAGCTGACAGGAAGCAGCCATGGCTAATTGTAGGTCTTCCATTTATACCTCCCCCAGCAGGTGTCACTACAAGATAGAATGGATTATAGATCCAAAAGTAAAGGGTGCAATTATAAAGAGGGGGAAATGAGAAATGTGTGTGTGAGAATGGGAGAAAGAAAGAAAAAATGAGAACAAAATTCAGAAAGGAAAATGAGTATTTTTCCTACAAGGACAAACATGAGAATTCAGCACTATACCAACAACAGAAATCAGCTTATTAGAGAAATGTACATATTACACCAGATGCATAATATTAGCATTCTATAGTCTTTCTTACAACTATTACAACTATGACATCTATAGGGGAAATGGCTCTAAGGTAGTAGTTAATAAGACACAAACACTAAAAATACTTTTTGTGATGCACTATACTATCACAAACAGAGTACAGAAGTATTAATCAATATCATATTGGATTTTTTTCAAGATTCTACAATGGAGGCATTCCTAAGAATAATAGAAACAGTAGCCATAGTTAAGATTTCTTGTTACTAGCTCTTAGAATTTGGGGGGTGGGGGGGTGAGAAACAGTTTAACCAGAAAACAAATTTTCATTTTAAAAGGCAGTCTCTATACAATCTCTGCAGCTGTCCTGCCACCCAGCTATTCTGTAGGCATTCAGACACTTCACTATAATGTTCCAAAAATCAATAGCAATTTATTCTCTCTTTGGACCCCAAGCAACAAAAGTAAATAATACTGTCACCTCCAGTCTGCCTGCAGAACATGGTCACAAAACAGTCTTGCCACTATAATACAACCCTATATGGTTCTTTATCTATGCTGGCTCTGCTGATTGTATTGGTTTTCATAAGGGACAAATACTTCAGTAAACTAACACAAAGGGGTCAGGTTCTTATACCAAAAAAAAAAAAAAAAGGAGCTTGAGGCTAAATTAAGAGCAACATTTCACCTATGTTGATTTTGTTAGGACAGAAATAGAATACATGTATAACCTCCTCAATAGTTTTTTTTAAAGAGCTTGCCTCTTTGAGTGAGAATATATGATGCCTATTTGGAAGCCTCCACTCACCTTTAAAACCTTGTCCTTCAAAAAGGTCAGCGGCTGAACTGTTATTTGTTGAACACCATCCATCATGGGCTTGGCACACCACCATGTAAGTAAGTAAGTAAGTAAGTAAGTAAAGCCCTCACCCTCATTCCAAAAGGATCGCCAGCCTACGTTAAAGGAATGACTGGTCAAAGCAAGCGCTGCAGAGGACTTCCATGGAAATTTTACTGGCCATTTTAGATTTTGCCTGGTTTGTATGCATTATTTCAGTGTTCCTCAGCTGGGATTAGGCACTGGATGAGCTATGCCGGAGCTTTTTTTGAAGCATTTTCCTTCAAAGAAGTCTGGGCACCATAGTGTACCCCTCATAGAATAACAATTCCCAGCAACCCTTAACAAACCTCAGTGCCCAGAATAAGATATAATCCATAATCTGTTCCTTATATTGGAGCATAAGTGCAATGGAAATTCCCCCCACCCCTTTCCCCAGGCACACCCCATGCCATCCCCAAATGTGATTTGGAGGGTTGAGAGAACCCTAGAACAGATTGAGGGGACTTATGGGGGCTGAAGGAGAAGGGGTGCTATGTTGAATACAATCCCATATCTATTTGGGCAGCTGTCCTTTTTTGTTGTTCTTGGATTTTTCTTCCATGGTTGTGTTTGTGTTTTTTCCTATTTACTCCCTAGATCTCAAACCCAATGTATGAATGTGACAACCATCTATTACTGCCACCAATCGCATAATACCTCCTTTGTACCTTCCACCAAATAATAAGGATCACCATGAAAATAAAAAATCTGACAGCCAATTAAAGTTAATACACCCTCTTTAACACCCATCCAACCAAAGAGGCACCATGGATACCTAATTTAATGCAGTTTTCCTTTTAAAGACCAGGACATAGTAACACCAGAATATACTGCAGACATTTATGAAACGTCTAGAAATATATGAAGGATTGTTTATTTCATTATCTAATGAAACAGTAAATAAAATGTTGTAAAAAGTAATGCACGCTCAAATCACAGACAGGAGAAGAGAAAACTTGCTTCAGATAAAAAGCCTGGGAGAGCATCATAAAATTAGCTATTGTAGGCATAATCGTATAATAAAAATCATGCAAGCGTATCTACTGGGCACATCAGGTAGGAACTATCAGGCACATCAGAAGGTTGCATATCAAACAGCCACTGCATTAGAGACCACTTTAAATTGCTCCCCATGGCAGCTGCTTCCAGGCAGCAAGCCATTTATATGTTGTGGCTCAACACACATGATCAAGGGATTTTCTATGTTGAAAAAGTAGTTTAAAAAAAATCAGAACGCAATGGCCAGTTCAGGTGCCTAGCCATTAGTTTCTGCCTTATACTCAGAAAAAGGAAACAAGCTCAAGGCGGCTTACAAGTTGCAGGACTTCCTATAATTGGTGAGACTGAAGATATCTACACCTCCTTTCACAACTTCACTTCTTACTGTAATGCAAAACAAAGGAGAAACCTGAATGACTTGACATCTGTGAGCTCCTGTTTGTGAAAAGGGAACCCGAGTTAATAAAGGAGGAATCAAGGCCAAATGAAAACCCCAAATAAGGAGTCACAGCTTATTCTACAGATCAGACATATTACGTAATGGTATCCAACAATTGTATCCACACATTCAGATGTGAACACAGCCATTAACTGGTGACTCCCTTTTGTGTATAGTTCCTCCCCCCCACCCCAAAAAAGGTTTTGGGTTTTTCTTTTGGTGACTAAAACAAGCACATCAAACAATATAGAACTTCATCTGAATAATACAGATGTGAAAACTTTATCTACTGTAAGATCTTACGCAGCTCGCGTTCCATTACTTACTACGCATTTCCCTTTAGACAATGTTATTTAATTTTCTTGATTTACCCTCATCATTTCTTGATGATGTTCCAATCAATTTTAAATTAATAGACTGCCTTCATTTCAAATAAGCAGACTACCCTTTAGTAACATGTTGTAAACACTACAAAAGACTGATTATGTTTGATGATGTATGCCAGCTCCTCCAATTTCAGCGTGTTGTATTTTGCTATTCAAAACTCAATCCAATTGTGTCTGGAATTGGGGGGGGGGGTAGTTTAATTCAGGCTCGAAATAGTTCCACAACTATCCAATCATTAGTATGTACCAAAGTCTGTAACTGTGTGAAAATTAATACCATCCATGTTATGGGGGTCAGAGTCAATTTAGTATTTGTGGAACAATACTAAAACAAAACATGTAAACCAGAGCTGGATTAACCATTAAGCAAAATAAGCATGTGCTTAGGGCATCAATGGGAGGGGGCACCACAGAATTTTCCCATTGCCTGTTTAGTGCATCAATAAAAAATGTAAAAACAAGATTCAGTCATGCTAAACTTTGTAAAATAATGGTAAAATACAATACTGAGTGTGCCTTTCCAAATGCAGACATTTGCTTTTGTGTATTTTTAACATTAATGATCACAAATGACTTAGCTGAGTGTTCTTTTTCTCAGCTGAAGTATATTAAAAACCCCAACAAAACAACTATGCAACAAGGCAGGCTGGATGTATAGAAGCAGATGTGCTACGTAAGATTAGTTTTCAGGATCTGATCAAAGACTTTGCAATTAGAAGAAGTAAGGAAAAATTTCAAATATAAAGTGGATTTATACAAAAATAAACATTATTTTCCATCTTACTGTAGGTTTTGATTCACTTCCAGAAATAAAATTTTATTTTCCGGGTCATAATTGTTTATATTTTGAATTAGATATATAAGGGGGCACTAAAATCTTTTAAGTGCTTTATGGCCTCTAATGTCTTAAAAAAACCCAAAACATTTCCTTTCTATTTGGCCCAAAGGGTTCTTAGAATGGCTTACTAATCAACGATAACAGCAGTCTCTGCCCTCAGGCTTGCTACTTAAAAGAATGCACAAAAGGGGAAAGTGGATGCTAAGGAAGAGGAAAAATGTAAATTTACTCTGCAGTTCTTAAAGTAAAAAGTGTACAATGGCATTGATATATAAAAAGTAACGGTAAGCATATACTTTAATTTTGTCTTCTAGTAACTATTTCATCTTAAGCACTCTTGTGGTAAACACAAAGGATGATCAATATCCCTTCCAGATTGTCATAGGCCATACTTTACGCTGTAGTGTTTCTATCAACACTTGAACATAAATGCCCAATTGCTGGGATGATTGCTGACAGACTAACAGTTACAGGTTGTTCTCCTCTTGTACCAGTTACTATAAATATCAACACAATGGCATGGGGTTTTGTTTTTCAGTTTTAAAAAAACAGAGTAGTGAAGCTTAATAGGGGAGTTCGCTATTGGCGTAACACTTTCAGGCTCAAAGATACTCATCTCTACTATTTCTGATACATGATTTGCCAGTCCTTTGGAGACATTCAAGTACTGATGCATCCAAGTCACCTTTCTTCCCTTGTTAACAAGCAGCTGTTGTGTATGGAGTGTTTGGGGGTTTGTTGGTTTGTTTAATGCTTCCGATTTGTCAAGACCTGACGAACAGGATGGTTTTTACAGAGTGTACCATTTTCACTCCTTCAGGAGGCTACAAGGCCACATGAAACCAGGCTAGTTATTAATTTTTAATGGCAACTTCCTTGGTTCACGACAGGAACATCTCTCTCTCTGTGTACTATTTGTACTGAAGAAAAAACTTTGTAAGGAAAGAAAGGAAAACAGCATTCATACGAGTAATTTTCCAAACTGTCAAGTAACCCTCTCCACACTGACTTCTCCGCCAAGAAACCCTGCACACTGAAGATGATCCAGGAGATGTTCTACAATGCACAAGGCATGCCTGTTGTGTCTCACCATCCCTCAGCACAACATTCTCCTGCTCGTCAACGACATCCTCTTTTCTTTTTCACTGAGGAACTCTGGGGCTCCACAAAAAAAAGTTTGAAACCCACTTGCACCAATGACAAGATTTAAGAGGATCAGTTGCCAGTCTATTGCTCAAAAGTTTTTCTTTTAGCTTTGGCATGGCTTGGTCACTCACAGTAGATGGCAACTAACAGGCAGCCAATGGCACAGTCCACCTTTTCTGTTCGGACGGTCAAATCACCTACAGGGTGAAAGGGAGCTAGGGAAGTTATGGGAAGAGGGGGCTTTGGGAATGTTTTGGTAGTGCCTGAACACTGCACCAGTCGTAAACAAACTGAACAGACTCTTCTTCGCCAAACCGTTATTACGCATTAAAAGTATAGGCCATATATAAATTTTTAAAAATATATACAAAGAAAATTTTAAAAATATATACAAAGAAACAGCCATATAAAATATTTAATATCAAGGATTTTCATTGGAGTTTACTGAACAGACTATTCAGTTTTACCAATCTCAAGTTGAAATGTCAAAAATTGGGTGTTTCATGCACTTCTAATGGATTCTGTCAGTATTCAGATACCAAATTCTATTTACTCCTAAAGCAAATGTTACTCAGCATATGACAAACATGCCAAACTAATTGGATTAGGAATTCAGCTCTTCTGACTGCCCATACAGCAAAGATAAAGCTAATTCTGTCTGTAACAACGATCATATGATTTTACCGACATGGATGTTCCACATATTTTGAATGACGTGTTAACAATATTAATATTCACTGGAGAAGCAGCATATTGTGCAATGATTGAAACAATTCTCCTTATGTTCATGTCTCAATACCAAATCTAAGGAGAAATAGTTCTATAGTGCTTACACCCCATTTCTAAACACTTTAAGAGCCGAATCCCACACATGTTGATTAAGCAGTACCTCCCTGCAAGTTCAATTGGGCTTGTTCCAAAGCAGTCATGCAGGGAGCAGCCTCCTCGTTTCAAGGGGGAGCATCTGAAGCAAAGCCCCCCCAAAGGGCTAAAGTAGCCTCTACATGAGCAATGCAAAGTCATATACACATTTGGGTGACTGGGGGCTTACTATGGCAGTGGCTGGGTATTTCTTTTCTTATAAGCTTTGGGGGGGGGGGGAGTTGCGTGTCTGTGTTTGAAAAAGAGACACACACCATGGCAAATCTCCCACCACCAAAATCATTTTTTAAATTTCCAGTTTCTATGCTGTTTTAGTGATTGTATTCAGATGATGCCATTATTTTATTATATTCCTTTTGTATTCCTTTATATGCTATTGATTGTGGGGGTGGGGTTTGGGGGAAGGAACCCTTGTTTTGAAAAGTGGCATAAAAGTTGTTTTTAAGTGTGTGTGTGTGTGTGTGTGTGTGTGTGTGTAGGGCTTCAAACTGCAGCCCCTAAAACCAGGCAGCAATATGGCCTCCTCCAATTTGCTACCAACAAACCAGGGGTGACGTATTGGCTGGGGATACCCAGCCAGATGGGAGGGGTATAAATAATAAATTGTTATTATTATTGGGGGTGACCATTTTGGCTTTACAAATAATACAAATAATGAAAGGGACACACGACTCATATGCTTACTCATAAGTACCGTAAATCCCACTGTGTTCAGTAAGATTTATTCATGGGCAAACATGTTCAAGATTTCACCAACAATATCCAGAATAGTCCAATTTTTTGAGCTGCCTTTGCATCCCCCTTGGAAATAAACTGAAACTGCTCCTCTGCAGCAGTAGTGCTGTGACAAGCCACTAATTTCACAAACAAGTACAGTGGTACCTCGGGTTAAGAACTTAATTTGTTCTGGAGGTCCGTTCTTACCCTGAAACCGTTCTTAACCTGAAGCACCACTTTAGCTGCCGCCACTTCACAATTTCTGTTCTCATCCTGAAGCAAAGTTCTTAACCCGAGGTACTATTTCTGGGTTAGCGGAGTCTGTAACCTGAAGCATCTGTAACCTGAAGCATCTGTAACCCGAGGTACCACTGTATTCCACAGAAAAGAAATGCAGCTAAGCTGATTAAAATAAAAATGTGACCCAAGGAAAGAAGAAAGGGACATCCCTACAATGGGATTTAGTACAACCCATTCCTATCTGGTATCATATTTACAGCAGCAACAACAAAAGCCATGCTAACACCAGCGGCCTTGATTGGGATTCGATCTGACTGTTTTGGTACAAAGCCCATCTCCAGTGCTTTCAAGTCAAACGCTGACAACTGTCAATACTAGCTGATCTTGTCCACATCTGCCATCTGCAATGCAAGGCAGTATAATCTATATAAAGGAATGAGAAGGAATTGAAAATACTTTATAGCTGTTCAGCTTATGGGAATAAAAAAAAAGCATCTAAAATCAATGTCATTTCCCAAGTGCAGCCTATTATCAGAGCCCGTTAAAGTATGATATTTATTCGAGCTCAGCTGAAATTTTTCAGAATACATTTTTCGGGGGGGGGGGGAAATAATCTGGTCATTTTTGTTTTACTCACCCTTCCTGTCCCCTTAGAAAAAGAACCCCTGTCCGCAGGATTTTCTCTACACGTTCACCACCATTTTTTATGGTAGCTGCCACTTCCAGCCCTCCCTAACACACACACACACAGCCCCCAGGACAACACTAGGCAGTGTGGCAAGTGCAAAATTGTGGATAGGCTGTCCACACGGCTGTTCCTGCCGTTTGCAACAGCAGCAACACACAAAAACTGTTAGGGAAATAACTTGTGCTACTCTCACAGCTAACAGTGAGCCCCACCCCAGAGAATCCAACAGAGGAGGTCACTTTGGCTTGGAGAAGTTCAATGAAAGGTTTTCCTCAGTCTCTCGGCCCACGAGTAGGGTGCATAATCTGAAGAGGTCATTTGGACATAGGTTTCATGGGTGTTAAACAAGGATTAAAAAGTGCATAAAATAAGAACCACATTAATACAGGGCACTTGAATGGAAATAAAAATAAAATGGCAACCTTTTTGCAATGACTGTCGGAGCAAAGCGATAGGATGAAAAATAGTGATTTCTGGTTTACAATACTGTATGGGCATTTTCATTTGCTATTGTTTGAACAAGTGGTTCTCTAAGCAAACAAAAAGCCACAGTGGAAACATTTAAGTTCTGTAAATCTGTCATGCTCAAGTGGTTGCTAGTTTTCAGTACAACTGTACTTGACACTCTTTACCTGAAGCTTCAGAGATTAAAATAAAAGCACCACAGCAGCAACATTCAAAAAAGGTCGCTTTACACATTTTTATTTATTTATTTATTGTATTGTTCTCCTCTGACCACCTTAGAAATATATTACGGCGCTGTCTCTCAAGATGCCATCGTTACAGCTCAGGCATTCATTTTAATGGGCTGAGAGAGTGGGTGCTTTGAGGATCAAACTGCCATGGCTTCTATTATCAGATGTCTTCCTGCCATTCACTAGCTGTGCAAGATGTGATCAGGCCCGGTTTCAAAGACTCGCTCCACTGATTATAGACAGACTTATGTTTCTGAGAGTTGTAGTTCTGGCAGAGAAAATCCAAGGTTGAATCCCTGCTGACAACTGTCATGCCTGCCTGTCACCCCCAGGCAGTGCGCAAAACATTCTGGGTGTGAATTTGGGCTGCTCTCCTCTTCCAGGCTGAAACATGTGCAGAAACCCGACGGAAACATTTTGCAGGAGATTGTCTATTTCTACAAAGAATGTTATTTCACAGTTGTATCCTGCTTCAAGTCCCAGGATAAGTGGATTTAAAAAAAAAACCAAAAACTAAAATGCATTTGAGAAGTTCCAAGTAACAACACAGGATTAATCTCCATATATGGAGATACAAGTCACTCCCTTGAAAAACAGTACACAGATTACACTTACAGCTTATTTACATCCTTATTACATTTAAATCTTAGTTTAGTTATTAGAAGGAGCCTGAGTAACTAAGACTAAAGTCCCTCCAATCCAAGTCCCCATTTCAAACAAACAAACAAACAATAAAAAAAATTATTTATACCCCGCCCATCTGGCTAGGTTTCCCAATCATGTGCAGATGTCTCTGGGAAGTTCACAGGACAATAGTCCCCAACTGTTTGTTCCTGGTGTCTGATATTGACACATACTGATTCTTATGGTGGCTCCATTTAGCCATCATGGCTAATGACTACTGCTGGGTGGTGGGAGGGGGGGAGTAATTGTGAGGATGTCAGTTTGCACAACATTTGTACTTTCCAGACCACTTTCTGGCAGTGTCCCTTGAGAATACAGAACTTGGCATCTTTAATCTTGATAGTACAGATTCATTTGTGTCCATGTTTCGAAAGACTACAAAATGGCATAGAAATTGTAGGATTGTTGACATCAGATTAGCTGAACTTCCAGCTCTACATTCCTGTGTTTCTTCACCATAATAACTGAAGCTTTTCCCATTCTTTTTTTAAGGAAAGGTCAGAGGGGTTTACGTCGTCCTCACACTTTGTTACTAGTTATGCTCAGCATCCTATTACACAATCGCTGAGAATTCTCTGATTTGATTTACAAAGTAAAATGTCAAACTGGCACATTAGTTCATGTATGCGTTTTACTCTTAATGGGAGAACACCCAACATTCCCAGCTAGTCTGCTTGGGAGCCCCGTTTGGCCAGATGTCTGCCTTAAAAAATGAAAGGTGCTATTCAGGTAAAATAATAACGAAAGGAGTATCCTACACACTCTGCAGTTTTACTTGCAAGTAAACCAGCGTCAACCAGCATGTTTTGGAGGAGATGGAAACCAGGCAGTGCTATTTAATGAGCACATTTATTATAATAGGCGCACTTAGCTTAAGAAAATCAATGTTGCGATGTTGCAGGAAAAAAGCCCACTGCTTCAAAAACCACCGAGAACGCCCCCCCCCCAAAAAAACCCCACAGGTACTGGATGTAATTGAAATAAAGCTCAAAGTACCTTAATTTTACAGTAATAATATATAGCAATGCAATATGTGTAAGTTTCACTCAAAGTGAAACAATGACAGCCAATATTACTAGCTCTTGTCTTTCCCCACTTCTGTTTCATCTGTGCAAATGACAGAGTAAATTAAGCCTCTCTGTTTAGAATGTGCTTTATCTTCCAAAGGTTGATCATTATATTCCTTTTCAGAAATTTAAGATTTAAAAGACTGTATTCATGTTAAATCAGCTTTCTAATCTGTGCCACACAATCTCATATTGCACTGGTTTATAACCAGTTCTTATCCCAGTTCAGGTGAGCTGATGAAATAAACAGCTCCAAAAAAACAACAACTGCATTTGCAGAATGAAGTAAGATCTAACAATGCAACCTTAATATAAATGTTGACAAATGCTGGCACAAGTTGTCAAGAACCATTTCAATGAGTGACAATGCAAATAACCATGGCTATCTAAGTCTTGTGCAGCACTTCACTTTTATTAAGAATAGCAATGCACAGATATGGCATCGCAGTGGGGAGAGGGACAGATCCCCCTGATAGCCAACAAGAAGAGAAGAAAAGAAGTGAAGGCTGATACTGACATATATTGAGGGAGGGCCATAGAAGATACCTATGTATACCTACTGATGGTACAGTTAAGGAATGTAGACCTGGAGGAGGTCCATCCACTCCAGGTTCCCTTGCTCTTGCTTCTCAGCAGAAATGGGTGAAATGACAACAGCTGATTAGAGAAGGGTTTTTCATGGGTATCTGGACGGCAGAGAGAAGGGGTGATTCAGGCGTGCTGGCTCTGCCCAATATTATTTAAGAAGCTTTCCCCTTCCCACATCATCTTTTATTTTCGCAGTGCTTCGTTCAAGAGAACAGTAACACTGTGAACCTTGCCAACTCCTCAAAAGGGCTGGGGATGATTTTTTTCCCCACTCATCTAAAATACTTGTATATACAGTGGTACCTTGGTTCTCTAATGCCTTGGTACTCAAACAACTTGGAACCCAAACACTGCAAACGTGGGAGTAAGTTACAGAGAGGTAGCCGTGTTGGTCTGCCATGGTCAAAACAAAAAAATTCCTTCCAGTAGCACCTTAAAGACCAACTAAGTTAGTTCTTGGTATGAGCTTTCATGTGCATGCACACAAAAGCTCATACCAAGAACTAACTTAGTTGGTCTTTAAGGTGCTACTGGAAGGAATTTTTTTGTTTTGAATGTGGGAGTAAGTGTTCAGGTTTGCGAACTTTTTTCGGAAGCCAAATGTGCTCCATTTTGAGTGTTCTGCTACTGATTTCAGTGTCACACTTCTGCTTTGAGTGTTACACTGAGGTCTGTTTTTGTTATTTATTTTGCGTTTTTGCTTTTGCGGCTCTTTTCGTTTTGTTTTTGTGACTGTGTGGAACCCAGTTCAGCTACTGACTGGTTGATTGTGTGACTGCAGTACACTGTTTACTGCTTTCATTTTATGGATCAATGGTCTCGTTAGATAGTAAAATTCATGTTAAATTGCTGTTTTAGGGCTTGTTTTTAAAAGTTTGGAACGGATTCATTCATTTTGCATTACTTTCTATGGGAATGTGTGCCTTGGTTTTGGAACGGACTTCCGGAATGGATTAAGTTTGAGAACCAAGGTACCACTGTATGTTTTTGCCTTCCCAGCATCATTCCCCGACAGATACAGAAGCCATCTTGAAACAGTGGCAGGTACAAATCAAATCAAAGCTCCATAAAACACAGTGCCTTGTGAAAATTGCAGAAGAGTCGTCAAGGGTGAGGAATTATTTACTTCTGCAGAATGGGGTCTCTTTGAGATAGCACCCCTAAGAACAGGGGTGCCAACTTGAATAATATATTGGGGGCAAGTGAGCCTTAACCGTCATAATGTGGTGCACAGACACCATTTGAATGGCAATGCCCATCAACTTGGGGGGGGGGCTGGCTCCCTTAAATATTTTATTGGGGGGGCAAAGACCCCTTGGTCCTAGGAGTTGGCTCCTATGCCTAAAAGTCTTGGTGGATTTTAACAAACCAAATGCTAAGCTCAATGAAACAGATGCTTTATCTCAATTTCAGTTATTGCATTTTTAGTATTAGATTTATCAAACAGAACATTAAAAACCTACGGCATAAAGGGGGAAAAATAGTGACGCATTTGGAAGGCAAAAGAGAATTCTACCACACCTTTGAATACAATGTGCACAATATGGGCAAAATCCACCAGAAGAATGTTCGGTTGGCAATCTGCACCTTTCTTACGCAGGTAAACTTTCACAGAACAGGTATGCTCTTGGAAAGAATAATGCAAAGTTCTTAAACACCTCTGCAAACTTCAAATGCTTAATTGAAGTCAAGCAGCCAAAGGCCTATGAAGATTTGGCTTTAAATGCTAAAGCACTGCCGCACTAGGTATTTAAATTTGTGTGTGATGCTTACCTGTATGGATACAAACATGAGTGAGCAGCAGGGAGTCTGCTATTATAAGAAAGGAGGGCATAAAACATAAGCATCACAAAATCAAGAAGCAAATGAAGGCGCTCGACTCTCCCTTTAATAGAACTAGAGAAAACAGATTGTGTTCATCTTGCTTGGGGCCAACAACCACATTGTGTGGAATTCAGCCAGTCTCTATCACAAGGCTCACTTAGGAGGTTTGCTATGTTAAGGAATGAAGCAGATGGAATATTTTCTTCCAACAAGATAATTCTGGAGAAAACTGTTAGAAGTACTGGGGAAAAGTTTTTAGCTTAATCTGCTATTTCAGGAGATTAAAGCAGGGGGGGAGGGGGTAGCAAAAGAGAGAAAGAAGAGCCAAATAAAAACAATTTTGCAGAAACAGAAATATTCTAATGGAAAACAAACATTTGAAGTGCTTGCTGCCAGCATTGTAAACTCTAGCTGAAATAAATGCAGCTCCTGCATTTTGCTTGGGACCTGAATCTACATAAGGAGGTCCACAGGTTTTCACACAGGGACAAATCAAGACTAATAGAGGCCCTAAATCAGGCATTGGCAAACCCGGCCCTCCAGATGTTTTGGGACCAGAACGCCCATCATCCCTAGCTAACAGGACCAGTGGTCAGGGATGATGGGAATTGTAGTCCTAAAACACCTGGAGGGTCAAGTTTGCCTATGCCTGGCCTAAAGCACTGAAAAGTTATGCTGCCTTCCAATATTTAATGCAAAATTAAAACAAAACTAAAAAATATTTTTTTGAAATGACACAAAACTTACATGTTTGCTGAAATGTTCATGCATGTTTTTTTGTCATGTGTTTGTTTGAGAAATCCTGAACACAAAATCAATTGCATAATAATAATTGACCAAACCAAGTAAAAGATCAAAAAATAAAAAGGACTGTGAGAACAAACAAACACTGAGCAAGTATAAAAATGTATACAGTGGTACCTCAGGTTACAGACGCTTCAGGTTACAGATGCTTCAGGTTACAGACTCCGCTAACCCAGAAATAGTACCTCAGGTTTAGAACTTTACCTCAGGATGATAACAGAAATTGTGCAGCGGCAGGAGGCCCCATTAGCTAAAGTGGTACCTCAGGTTAAGAACAGTTTCAGGTTAAGAATGGACCTTCAGAATGAATTAAGGTCTTAACCCGAGGTACCACTGTACACTAATCTTCAGGGATCCTATTGGATATAGACATAGGTCATAAAATCAAAATAAAATTATCTGTTCTACAATGACCTTTGAGTACTTTTAATTTAAATGTTAACATTTCTCAACAATGTGATATACCTTACCGTTCTGTACCAACAGCTCAATTAAGCTCCAGCCATATCCCAAATCTTACAATTGTGGGTGGTGGAATGGCCATTAAATGCCCAATTACCTCCCACATGCAGAATCTAAAAAGTACCTGTGCACATGCCTACAATGGACCTCAGGTTCCCCTAATTTAAGGTTGGTGGGGAATATTAATTGTGCAAGGGGAGGGAGCAACAACACACAGCCCAAAGATATCCCATCAAGCACTACCCACTAGTGTAGATGAGAAACACTGGGATATGATTGCAATGGAGAGTGCATAAAATGGAGAGTGCTCATGTGTGAACATAAAGTGACCCATGAACAAACAAATGCCCTCATGTGGGCACAGCCCACACGTGTGTAGGTGGATATAATCATGCAATAATTGTTCATCTTTTTAGAGAAACTGATAAAAAATAGTCAACATCAAGGAGAAAGAAGTAAAAAAATTGTCATGTGAATAAGCTCCAAATCAGGATTTTCAGAAAATTCCATTCCTAGCAGCAGCTCATCTCCTGAAGAACACAGAGAGACAAGAATGTATACAACCCGTTCTGTGACAAACTTATCTCACATCTGTGTCGCATTCAAGGTGCTACTGTTAACCTTTAATGCGCCACGGTCTTGAGACAACATGCTTTATGGCCTGTCTTTCACTTTACAAACCCCTCACACCAGTTGCACTCATCAAATCAACTCTGTTCCATATTACCTCACTACATAAAATCATCAACAGCTAAGGGAAGAGTTTTTACAATCACTCTGAGGATCCTGTATGACCTCAGTGTGTGATCAAATATTGTTTGTCCTTGATGGTATTCTGGAGGAGTTACAAAACTCATCTATTTCATCTAACCCTGGGGAGCTGGATATGATAACCGTGCGATATAGTTTTCATTTGCCAACTGTGGATTTGTGGTTCAAATGGAATTATTATTGTATTTTTATATTCGATGTGTTTTAAGTACTGGGTCTGGATTTCTTTTTTTTTTTTTATTCTAACCCATTTTTGGTTCAGGAAAACTGATATGTCATGATTTAATATAAAAAGAGAGAGAGAGACTGGGATTATGTCTGCACAGAGGGAATCTTGGACCTTTTGACTACATTTTGCGCCTGTGTAGAAGAGCGGAATTCTAAATATAAATAATAGCACTTATTTGGAATTCTGCTCATCTGATAATCAAACATCCAGAGTAAATATTTCATAATGACCACACAGTTCTGTTCTTTAATGCTAAGTTAACACAAACAACATCAGTTGTTACAGGTCCTATGGCTAGGTCGGGATGGCATGGGGATGAGGGACCAACTCCCTTCTCTTGCGGGGCCCAATTAGTGCCATTGCCTTCCGTTAAGAGTTTGGGTGTAATCCTTGATGCCTCCTTTTCCATGGAGGCGCAAGTTACAGCAACAGCCAAGGCGACATTTTTCCACCTTCGCCACATCAAGCAGTTGGTCCCTTACCTTTCCCGCCCCGACCTGGCCACAGTGATCCATGCGACGGTCATCTCCAGGCTTGACTACTGTAATTTGCTCTATGCGGGGCTGCCCTTGAAGCTGTCCCAGAAACTCCAGCGGGTACAGAATGCTGCAGCAAGGCTCCTCACGGGGTCTCTGCCATAGGAGCATATTCACCCAGTGCTTTTCAAGCTGCACTGGCTCCCGGTGGAGTACAGGGTCAGATTTAAGGTGCTGCTTTTGACCTTTAAAGCCCTTCACGGCCTAGGACCCTCGTACCTACGGGACCGCCTCTCCTGGTATGCCCCACGGAGAGCCTCAAGGTCCATAAATAACAACACCCTAGTGGTCCCAGGCCCTAAGGAAGTTAGATTGGCTTCAACCAAAGCCAGGGCCTTTTCAACTCTCGCTCCGGCCTGGTGGAACGCTCTGCCTCATGAGACCAGGGCCCTGCAGGATCTGATTTCTTTCCGCAGGGCCTGTAAGACAGAGTTGTTCCGCCTGGCCTTTGGCTTGGAGCCAATTTGATTCCCTCCCTCTCTCTTTTTTTCTTTTTTTTTTCTTTCTTTTCCTTCTCCTCCTGCGATGAGGCTACATTTTAATATTTTAATGTTCCATTATTTTAATGTTGTATTTTATTTTTGTTTTTAAGTTGTAATCATTCATCTTGTTTTTATTATTGCTTGTAAGCCACTCTGAGCCCGGCCTTGGCTGGGGAGGGCGGGGTATAAATAAAAAATTATTATTATTATTATTATTATTATTATTATTATTATTATTATTATTAAACACTTAGATATATACAAGTGTTTTGCATCAATGCAAAGCCAGGTAGCACTTTTTAGTTTTCTGTTTTAGTACCACCAAATCTGGTTTAATGGGGAACTTCAAATATTCGCTGGCTTAGAAGCACTTAAAATTCAGATTGTAATATCAACAAAATTGCTCAACAAAAGCTACAGCCAACCCAATGCTTACAATGATCTGATGTTCATGTCACAAGGCTTTAGTTAGAATAGTATATCAAAAATTCCAGAATGAACAGCAAGGAGAGGATGAAGTTGAGAGCTAGTTTAAGAGCATGAGCAGCTAGTTGAAAGTAGTGCAAATCTCTAGTTAGTCACCAATTCACTAGTTAGCCTTAGTTAGCACCATTCTGCAATCCTATGTTCATGTAAGTGGAGAAAAACCCCACTGACCACTGTGGGACTTACTGTGCTGCTTCAAAAAACAAACAAACAACAACTTAGTGAAACCAGCAACATCACTTAAAAAAACCCCACTCTGAGGATCAGATTGGGGGCGGGGGATGACAAAAGGAAAGGCACTGAGCAGAGTTCCAAAACCAAGGCAACACCGCAAATGCATATATGCCAGTCTCACCTTAAAAAGTGGTGGGGTACAAGGCAAAACCTCCCCAGAAGAATCTAACATTAAATGCTGATTACAATGGTAAAAGGATGAATTAATAGCACATAACTGAAGAGGGTCAACATAGGTGAAAAGGCCTTGAGAGCTTGATAAAGAAGTATACTTGAACAGGCAAAAAAGAAAGAAGCAGAAAAAAGAAAGCCTACTAAAATTCACATTATGTAAATACTAATCAGTTTTGTCCTGCTGTCATTTCTTTTTTTCATTGAGGGGAGAAAAAAAAAGAAAGAAGCAACCTGAAAGGATTAGATCAATGAAAATCAGATTTTTAACATTAAGTTTCAGTAATCTGGTTACGAAGCTTTTAGTGATATTGTAATTATTCTGAAGTCTCGAACAGATGTTTCTACTGAATGTATTCCACAGAGGATACCAGATCAGCAAAGGCAAGAAACGCAAACCTTATGTGTGCCCAAAATTATTTCAGTTTATTATAAAATTAAGACTGAAAAGGGAACCCAGCCGGGCAGTACAAACATAAAGCTGATGATCAGGAGCAGCATGTAGGATATAAACACACAGTCCCCCCAAATCTTAACCAGCTTCTGCAGTCAGAAGGAATCCTGGAGAGAGGCCAGTGTCCATGTACGTCTGAACCATGGTTATGGGCAGCACAGAAAGAACAAGGGGATACCAAACTTTTAGTTATTTATTGCATTTATGTACCATCTTTTCCTCCACAGAAGTCAAGGTGGTGTATGTGGTTCTCCCCTTCCCATTAAATCCTCACAACAACCCTGGGAGGTAGGTTAGGCTGAGAGGCACTGACTGCTCCAAGGTCACCCAGAGAGCTTCATGGCTGACTGGAGATTCAAACGGCTAAGGGAGCTGGGCATGTTTAGCCTGGAGAAGAGGAGGTTAAGGGGTGATATGATAGCCATGTTCAAATATATAAAAGGATGTCACATAGAGGAGGGAGAAAGGTTGTTTTCTGCTGCTCCAGAGAAGCGAACACGGAGCAATGGATCCAAACTACAAGAAAGAAGATTCCACCTAAACATTAGGAAGAACTTCCTGACAATAAGAGCTGTTCGACAGTGGAATTTGCTGCCAAGGAGTGTGGTGGAGCCTCCTTCTTTGGAGGTCTTTAAGCAGAGGCTTGACAACCATATGTCAGGAGTGCTCTGATGGTGTTTCCTGCTTGGCAGGGGGTTGGACTCGATGGCCCTTGTGGTCTCTTCCAACTCTATGATTCTATGATTCTAAATCCTGGTCTCCCGTGTCATCTCTCTCTACCCTACAGAGGGAGATGGAGGGGTTGGGAGAGGGCCCATGCAAGCCTGTAGCTTGCTTCCAAACTCGTAACTCTTCCTCTTATGCAAACACAGAAAATAAGGTGTCCACACATGAGACCCTTCACTAGATTTGGTGCGCACAGTCCCAAAGCTGAGGCTGCATGCATGCATTATGTTCCTTACTGGGGGGCTTTTTTTCAGCTGGAACGGAACTCACAGGAATTTAGTTTCGGCACCTCTCAGGTGGACACCATTGCCGTTAAAAGAGAACAAGGGAGGCATTCGTGGAGTTCTGGAACCTTTTTTATAAAAAAATAGCACTGCTTGCTGGTTTGGAACACTTAATGCCCTGCAAAAGTCAGTCTTGGTAGTGCGCTGCATCTGTTTCGGATGAACAAGACTGATTCAACCTCCCCAGCCTCTCTCTCCTTCTGACCGAAAGGTAGGACATGAGATTCTGCAGTTTAGTGCCCACTGTACTTGCCACAGCATTTTCAGAATGCAAGCAATGGATCAATTAAGCTGAATCACTTTCTTCCATGCAACTGCATACAAAATGCTTTGCATTTAATCATCAAAGGACTCTCCACACACAAAAATGTGTAAGGCAGAGGTTCATCACATGGGCATGGCTGTGCTGCAATGTCTTCTAGGAGAACTAAGTAGTTCTCAAACTGTGGTCTGTGAGATCCATTCAGGTGGTCTATGGAAAGGTCACAGAACAGTCAATAATATATATACTTGGTGCTGCACCTTCTGATGATGACAGAAATTGTGGCCATTTTTACCAGGGCTGGATTACTGAATAGGTTAAAAGGGCCCCAACCCAGGGGACATGATTTTCATCACAAGGCTCTGGCAATGTTTATGGTTTTTTGTCCCTTAAAATACACCATTTAAAGAGGCTCTTCTCAGTGGCATGTTTTACACACCACAAATTTCATGATATGGTATTGTTTTTGACAGTGATGATGCTTTTTGTTGTTGCTTTCCCATATTTAAGCCAGAAACAAAGCATGTGTGTTATCTAAACTGGTATCAACCACCCTGCTACACTGCATACGTAGTTTAACTTGATTAATTTTATCAGCTGCGCAAGTGGAGTTTTAACATGATACATTTTATCAGCTAGCCTGTGTTTATGGTTCACAACGGAATCAATTCAGCAAAACTATATGTATTGCTTTTATTAGTCATAGTTTTGTCTACTGTGAGCTCATTTGAGTTTAATTTGGTAGAGTTTCCATACCATGGGATAATATTTTTCTACCAGCGCTTGTGTCTGGAAAGTTCTGGGCACTTACCATGTAACCCTATTCTTCTGAGTAAACATCTAGGTCTCTTGATACCCAGGGAGACTTGCTCTCAGGTATATGTGTATAAGATTGCAGGGTTCAGTCTTCAAATAACTGATATTCCTCAGTGTCCTTAAGCGTGTATAGTCTACTTTCTGTAGTGCAAAAGGCAAGCAGTATCCATGAAGAGAGGTTTTGGATTATTCTCCTGGGTAGTATAAAAGCTATATTCAGTTGTGAACATGTGCCACTTAATTTTCATAGCAACCAATTAGTATGCATGATTGTTCAGGAAATATATGCATTAGAACCTTGGAAATTTGATTTAAATTGACTATTTAGATCAATCCGCCCCGCACATAACAGCTACTGATAGAGTTAGAGGCCTGATAAAATATTCTTTGCAGATAGTATTTCTCCACTGCTGTCCAGAAAGGAAGTAGTTCTTCTACCCTGGATAACAATAACTGTCAGCAAAACAAGATGCAGCAGACTGGCACACAATATTTCAACAAATGTATGCTTTATCAAGGAGTATAGAATTTTCCTCAGTATTCCACATTATTTACTGAAGAACAGAAACACACACACACACACACACACACACACACACAGCTTTTTACTGAAAGCCAGACTTTCCACAAATTCCCTCTGGAATGCAAGACAGTAGCAAGAACTAAAATGAAGGGAGCTATTACAAATACTTCACTTAGTATTTTCAGTGCCTGAAAAGAAAAAAAGAAAAGGGGGAAAAAACCCACACAGACTAAACCACCAAACTTAACTTTTAAAAGCTTTTCGGATATTCAGACCAAGGATGCACAATCTCTTGGGGATATAAAAAACACATCCTTCAGAAGTAAACGAGTATCACTATGCAACCATCACAGCTTTTCTGAACATTTCACAGACATTCCAGTCCACTTGTGAACACCTAAATCCACGAATCAACCAACCACAAAATGTATTGCAAAATATACTGATCGATTAAAATGTATCAAAGAGCATTTTTAAAAAATATGGCTGAAACAACATAAATATGCATCTGTTCTGTTTTGGTATAAATTACCACAAATTACTAATTATATAAAGTCCCAAATAACTGAAGTGGAACCTCTAAAAATTACTATGTTGAGGTGCATATAGATCCTTGGGATAAATAAAATAAGAGGCTTATGGGAATGATCTACTTCTTCCTTCCAGTACAATATGGTTACATCACTGGTGTGGTCTGGGCCACAATATAACCTCAGACTATATAGTGTTTAATCTGGTTTTTTTCCGTTGGTTTAGCCATGCCTAAGGCTGCAACCCTCAGCGCCTAGGACTTGCCGATCGAAAGGTCGGCGGTTCGAATCCCTGTGGCGGGGTGCGCTCCCGCTGCTCGGTCCCAGCGCCTGCCAACCTAGCAGTTCGAAAGCACCCCCAGGTGCAAGTAGATAAATAGGGACCGCTTACCAGCGGGAAGGTAAACGGCGTTTCCGTGTGCGGCTCTGGCTCGCCAGATGCAGCTTTGTCACGCTGGCCATGTGACCCGGAAGTGTCTCCGGACAGCGCTGGCCCCTGGCCTCTTGAGTGAGATGGGCGCACAACCCCAGAGTCTGTCAAGACTGGCCCGTACGGGCAGGGGTACCTTTACCTTTACTTTAAGGCTGCAACCCCATGCAAGCTTTTCTAGTAATAAACCTCACTCAACACGATTGGGGTTAATTTCCAAGTAATCATGTACTGGATTGTGCTGCAACTCTCTGTTGGATGGTGAAAAATTTGTTTAAGCCTTGCATCCTAGTGAAATTGGCAACTCAGGCCCAATAGCTATGAATCATAGCAGGAATGATTTGTGACAGATCACATGGTGGCAGAAACTTCTATTGTGAGTCCAGCTATTTTGATTAATATGAGCAGGCCCAAGTGGACAGGGGTGTGACCAAAAGAAGAGGAACATTTCTGATAATGGGCTCTCTCTCCAGCTTCTGAAATGCAATACACATCAGAGTTGGGAAGCTAAGGGGAAGAGAAGCCTGATTTTGCAGTTGTAAGCTGGGAAGAAGCAGTTTGAATATATTTCACTAGAGGTAGCTTAATTGTGCTGTGGGCAGTCCCATTCAGGTAGCTAAAACAATGGTTCTTTAGGAACCAATAGCTCGGCTAGCTGTTTCTAAAGCCTAGTTGCTTCCATTGTTTATATTTGTAAATAAAATGTGTCTTTGTGCTATCTCATCCAAAGCAAACTAAACCCTCCAGTCCGGCATTGCTAATGGACTTCTTACCAATGAAGGATGTGGAGAACACAATGTTTATGTGCCAGCTAGTCATCATAGAAAAAACTGTTTAGAAACTGCTGCCTGCTTTTGCTTTTGTTCTTCCTTCCCTGTCCCTTGTGTGTTGTGTTTTGTTAAGATTGTAAGCCTACGGATAGTCATTTGTCTTAATTTGTTTGTATGTAAGCCACGCTTTTTTGGCTGAAGAGTGGGGTGCAAATGCTGTAAATAAATAATATTAAATAAAAGAGAGTCCCCTTTGCTTAATGGGAAATCTTAATTCATCAAAACAGATGTTTCAGAAGAGTTGTTTTGTTTAGGTTCGCCCAATGACCTCCACCAACATGAATGATCTTATTTAAGCCCTGCAACAGAGATTGGGGAGAAGCTGGAAAGGGAGAGGTACCCCTACCAAACTTCTGTAACCTCCAGTCCAGCACCTTCTCTTTTGAACTCTCTCACTATAAAAGAGGGAGGATGTGTCTCTACTGTGCTTCTACTGTCTCCTCTCTCTTGTTCATCTTCTGAGGACAACACAGTGGGAAGGATTACACCCATAGTGTTGCCTAGAGAGAAAGAAAGGACACCTGCTTCTGCCTACTCTCTGCTTTTTCCCCTTTCTCTCTGAGCAGTATACCACAAAGGGTTGGCGATCTCACCTGAGTTCTCTCTATGGAACTATTTATTCATTTATTGGATCTAGGGCCACATTCACCCCAGCCATCCCTCCAGGGATTGCATGGCATCAATGGGTGTGGCCTGACCATTTCATACACTTGTTTTGCACACCACAGGTGATTGATCACATGCCAGACCCCTCTGGAAGACTCTGCCTGCTCCTGGGCATCCCCTTTCTAGAGTGGCACAGCAGTAAAGACTAGGAGCCATCCAGAGGCAGCAAAAGCAGGCAGAGGCTGCTCTTTGAAGAGCAGTTACCTCTGCTTCCTTATTCATCACCTTTCTCTTGACAGTACGGTGGGAAGGACTGAGTTCACAGGGCCCCAAGCCACAGGTGAATGAGAGGATGAGGTGGCTGCTCCTTAACTTACGTTGTACCACCAAGGTTACAAGGTAGGGGCTCTGGCTTTCTTCTGCCTATGCCTAGAGGGGATGAGCTGGAAAACGAAGGTAGAGAAGCAGACAGCACTTTCTCTAGCTTGCCTGAGCTCAAGAACCACAGCAGCAGGGCAGCAAGACAGGGCAGCAGTGCCCATTTTCTGCTACAGGGCAACAGGAAGAAGAAATAAGGTAAAATAAAAATAAAAAGGTCCAGGAGGAAGAAATAGCTGTTTACTGGCTGATTACCTCTCCTCGCCAGCAACAGCTGCTAGTTTGGCTGCTGCTGCTGCTTTCAAAAATAAGTGTCACAGTGAAAACTTTTTCTCCCTAAGGGGTGCTTAACCTAACCTGGTGTTTTGGCTCTCACACTGGGGAGGGCTGAATGTGCAAAGTAGCATCCAGATGGAGGAGGCAGTGAGCTTTTGGTGTTACACAAGAGTAGGCTGCTCTTTTTAGGAGAAAGGTGTCTCCCCCCCCCTCCCCCATCACTAACCAAGGCATTTCTATGATATGAACAGCATTACTGTTTGGATCAGAAGCCTGTTAAATACCTAAAAGCTTGGTTGACTATAATGAAAAATACGTTCGTTTTTATTTGTTAAGTGGGATGGAATGCAAAAAAAAAGGTGGAATATATATGTATGTATATGGAGAAAGTAAAATGTTCAGCGGGTATTTTGGCAGTGTACGAGCTACATAGAATTTATATAAACTGGAGCTCACAGGCTGCGGTGTCACGTGGGTGTATTTCTGTGTTCATACATAGGGATTAGGATATTCAGCAAAACTGCACTGTTCCTGGAAAACCACGAACACCCTTCACCCGCCCGCCATTTCCCCGTAGTGCCGGGAGGGGATCAAAGGGGAACGTTGCATCCGGGTCCCACTCACCTATCATAGCCAGAGGAGGAGGAGGAGGAGGAGGAGGGGGCGCTCACATAGCCTGCCCTGTCCACATTCACAGCAATGTCAACCTTCAGGATACAACGCTCCCTGCAGGCCGCCGGAGCTGCAACCCGAATACTGCGCAGGCGAGGCGCTTCTTGCTGCAGTGCACTCTGGGAAACGTAGTCTCTTTGCTTGCTCACTTCCCCCGCTTCGCCCTGCTAATGTCTATAAATAGCACATAAGCAGGACGTCGCTACAGCAATAATACACAGCACAAGCAAATACAGGTATCTGCCCTCCCGCCGCCGCCTTGTTGTGTTCAATACCAGGAGACAGGAATAAAAGCGACGTCTGAGTCCCGCCTCAGGCATTTAGGACTTCAGTGATCTAAAGGGCGGGTGGGATAATTTGCCCTCAACCTTTGTGAGGGGAGTGGGCGCGCTGAGCACGGCATTCCTCTACTGCTTCGTTCCACAGGCATATCCTATGACCTTTTTGCCTTTGCTTATCACGCTTTCACTAGCTTTATGAGGTGGAGAGAGAGGATGCGTATTTGGAGCAGGTGCAGCACATTCATATAGAAATTTTTACGCAGGTGTAAGTCCCGCTGGGTTCCACCACTCTCAAGAAATGTGTCAAAGGTGAATCAAATGTCAACTGAAGTGTTGGGAAAGGAACAATAAGGAAGTGTGAGTTTAAAACACCTCCCAGGATATTTAAGCTGCAATCCTATACCTGGAAGTAAGCTCCGTTGAATTCTGAACAGACGTGTGTATGTATTACTATTGTTGATTTATTATCCACCTTGTAAACCACAGTCTCAAGGAGATTTACATTTTGGATAATTAAAATCAGTTAAAAGCACAAAAACAGCAAAGATATGCCTTGGTTAGTCCTATGACAAATGCAGCACAAACCTGCTACATATCTACTGAGAAGTAAGAGTCAATGAATTCTATGATGCTCACTCCCAGGTAGCCTTTGGCCTTTTAAACTGTATGGGATGGTATTGTTTTTGTTTGTTAGAATAGTATGTATTGCTTTTATATTCAAACCACCCTGTCATCCTTGGATGAAAGGCAGTACAGTATAAAAATGTAAATAAATAACTAAATAAATGTACATAACCTAAGGCTGCAATCAACCCCATTTCTCTGGGAAGAAGACCTATGAAATTAAATGACACTTCTGAGTAATATTGCCGCCAAGTTACCAAATGAAATGATGTTTAGTTTTATCAAGTGTGTTCAAAGCACAAGTCACCAAAAATTATGGGAACTTCAATAAAAAAATTAACATCATTGTACTAAAATCTAATATGATATGCCAGTCAAACAAAAGCAGTAAAACAGGCATAATGTGTAGGGAGGGTGTACACACACATATTCCACAGAATGGAAGATGACAGGATCCCCAGCGACATGCTCTTCAGGCACCAGGCTCATTGGTGAATCAACTCTTACAAAGATGTCTGCAAATGAGACATGAATGCTGGCAACATCAACCCCACCATGCTTGCAGACAATCACTGTGCCGGGCAATAGACAGTCAAGTGGTTTATCCGCAGCAGTGATCAGAGGAGGAATGATATGTGGGAGGAGTGCAGAGAGAAGAAATGCTGTGATGCATCTGTATCAGCACAACCGGAAGCCTTCAACTTTTCAGTTGCAACAAAACATGTCTCTCCCATATCAGTCTCTACAGCCACAGCAGACACTGTAACTCTCCAACAGTCTTCTGTTGACTTCACCCCTGAAGGTGCACTTGTCTCCCAAAATAAACAGCAGTCAGCAATAGATAATATATATTCTGTCCCATGAGTTGCTTTTGCAGGAGTGGAGAGTGATCAGTTAAGATCCTTGGAAACGAGTCCTGTTTATTTCAGTGGAGCACGCACAGGATTTCTGCACTGTCTGTATTATCAGCAATTCTATACGAAACAGTGTTTTGGAAATAAAGGAAAAGAAAAATAATTCACAAGAGGTAATAGTGGAGGCGGGGTGGGGATGATGGAGAGGCACCCTCCTAGCGGTGCAGCAATAAAACTGCTAGTACATTGCAATAAACTTCTAGCGCATTTGCAAAGCTAAGGGGGGTCCACTCTAGTTTCAAAGTGGATAGAGGATCGCAAGTTGAGATTCCTGTATTGTAGGGGGTTGGACTAGATGACCGTCAGTTCTTTCCCAACCATAGCTGTCAACTTTTCCCTTTTCTTGCGAGGAATCCTATTCGGAATAAGGGAATTTCCCTTAAAAAAAGGGAAACGTTGACAGCTATGCTCCCAACTCTCCAGCTCTGTGTGGTTCTATTTCCATGAGAGGTGGTATCTCTGTCTTTATTTTTTCCTTTCTACGGTACTTCCCAGAACACAATCCTATTAACCTTCCCTCTCCGGGACCAGGAGCAGACACGATCTCTCATTATAATAGGACAACCTAATTTTCCCTATCTTCTTCAACTGGCATAAACGTTGGGGCGTTCAACGGCAGGTGAGGACGGCGCAGCGACCTTAATATGAATTATCGAGCATGCTCTGTTCTCGCCGGATACTTTGTCCTCTTTAACCTGCCCCAGTCCCGCAGAAGCGGTGCCGGGCCCCGCTTCGCCTCCCGGCAGACCTTTGCACGCCTTTCAGGTCCTTCCGGGTTCGAGTCACTCGTAGGTTCTCAGCCGAGGCAAGAAAAACCTCGCCTCAACTGAGGGCAAGACAAGAAGGCGAAGGACTTCAGTCGCTGCTACCGCGCGTGCGCATCGAACCCAGCTTCGCGGTGGTGTCGAGGCTCCCGGCACGGGCAGCGTTCTCGAGATGCACATGCTCGTTGTTGATGCGTCGCCTAGCAACGGAGTCCCTAGAAGCGAGTTGGTGTTAGAAACAGGCCAATCTTTCCCCCTCCCCCTTCCTTCATCCCGAATCTGCACAGAAGCCTGCGCGGGGGCTGAGGAGGAGCTGATGCAGGGGGACGGAATTTAGGAAGGGGAGGAGTGCTTAAAAAAAAAAAGGTCGTTATCGGGTTTTTTGTTTTTGTGAATTTCCGTCCTCAAGTTCTTTAATTTCCCAAGCAGCCGCCTGAGGTGATGGTGGCGGAGAAAGAGGGCTCCAGCCCCCAGAAAGACAGACCCCCACAACTGCAGGAGCCGCTGAGACATGCCAGAAGAAGCAAGAAGCAGGTCAGCGATGGATTCACCGTCAAAGCCATGATGAAAAACACCGTGGTATGTGTGACCAGCCAGTTGCAGCTGGCTGTCGGTTCGTTTGGTTCCCCCTCTGGAGCCACACCGGGAACGAAGGGGCTGCAAACTCGTTCGCGAGAGGTGGGGAAGGGCCAGCCTGGGCAAAGTGCGCCTGGGCATCATTGGCGCACACCTTCCTCCAAAGGAACTTCACCCACTACGGTGGGCAATGCCATTTAAGCCACACTTTAACCACTGTGTGTGTGTGTGTGTATGCAGGATTCCGTACAAGCTAAACAAGCTATAGCTTAGGGGCCCGCTCTCTTGGGGGGCCCCAAAAAATTTAAAGGAAAAAAGCACTCGATGTACATTTCCAAAATAGAAGATAAAAAACAAAATAAAACCCACATACTTACAGCAACAGTGGCAAATGGCTTTAGATACCTATTAGGTCCATAAATTACCATATAGCATATATTCAACACAAAAAAACAGCGGCAATTTGTTGTTGACAAAGGCCGCATTACCTTCATTAGCTTAGGGCCTCATCAAACCTAAATCTGGCCCTGTATATATACACAATCTCCTGTCATCATAATATATCCCACCAGACCATACTGTTTCAACTGTTGCTATAAAGTCAGGTGACGGCAAACATTTGGGAAATCACCTTCTTCTGCAACAGCTATAATAATTTAGATCTATGGCCAAAGCCACTTTTCTTTCTCTGGTTTTAATTAGAATCATTTCTATTTTCAAATCTCGCTGCTTATTTTTATACAGACTGGAGCTGTGAGCCTTGTTTAACTTCTATTATTATTATTTATTAAATTTGTATGCCATCTTATAGACCTGTAGATATCAGGACAGAACTTGTAAATCGGTACTTCCCCTGTGTGTTACCACAAACATTGTTTTTACATCTTTCCTTGAGCCCACAAAATCCTGTATTTCACAGGGATTGCTATTCATGTTGCTTTTAGGATTATCAAATTTTTAGACTTAAACTACACTTTCACAAAGTTTGGCAAACTACTGCTTGCATTTAGGAAGATTCATTGATGTAGACGTGATCATTCAAACATTCTAATATTTTGAACAAAGTGTAGAGAATTACTGTGCAAGCGTATGCAAGTTTACTTAGAAAGTCAATGGGTCAATGGGGCTTACACTGTAGTGTGTTTACAGGCCTTAGGCTGCAGGCTTGTAACATTTACCTAGGTGTAAATTCCGTTGCAGAATATTTACTTCTGAGTAGACCTGCATAGAATTGGCTAAATTATTGTTTGAGCCTACTCTTTTCTCAAAAGTAAGTCCTACTATTTCAGTGAGACTCACTCTCTAGCCCATGTGCAGTACATCACCATCTCTTCTGTTAACCTGGCTCCTCTGGGAAGAAGGGTGGGATAGAAATCTTTAAAAATAAAAATAATATTTTCTGTAGCACTTAGAGGACATTTCTATATGAAACAAGTCCTACTAAATTCAGTGGGACTTTCCCCCAGATAAATCTGTGCAGGTTTGCAGTGTGGTGTGCAATCCAGAAACAGACTGTCCTGCCTTCTTTGTGCATCTCTCATCTCCAGCAAACCCCGCCCATCACACCTTACCCTGTATGAGTCACTTCTTTGAATAGCATCCTGCCCCTGTATTGCAAAGACATATGAGGATTCATGTATGTGTATTTCATATAAAAATCAAGGGCCTCTGGTTGAGACACTCTATGTGAGGTGCGAAACTAATTTTTATGCCTACTCTATTTGGAAGAGAAACATTGTAGCTGCTGAAGGCATGGCATCATAAGCAAAAGCATAGGACAATGCTCTTGATGGCAGGACATTATTGAGTAAAGGCTGCTGTGTGCAGAGTTATGTGTAGGTTGCACCCCTTCAGCCATTTCCTCAGAAGTAGTATCACTGAAGTCAATGAGACTATTTTGAAGTATGTGATTTGCAGCTATAAGTATCAGTTTGCCATCTATCAATTTTATAGCAGTCTCTTTGACTTTAATAGGACTCCTGTTACAAATGGGTTGATGATTTGATGCCTTAGCCAAAGAGAAGCTTCAGAGCTGCAAATATTTCAAAAACCAAGTCCTTGGAGGGAAGTTTGCAGAATTGAAAGGGGCCTTGAAGGAATCTTATAATAGTTTCCAAATACTGAGATTCCCCAAGCCTGCACTGCCTGTTTTTAACAGCTCTGGGACAGCAAGTTATTATGGGTGATAGAGCCTCCTACCCCATTGTTGTAATAGTACATTTGCCCACCTTGCTCCTCTGCCAGCAGTGTGACTTCATAATGTTTTAATGTGTACTATGAGTGTAATGAATTATATAATTATTATAATAACGTGAGATTGACTGTAATGCCAGAAAACTAAAGACATTGTTCAGTAACCAATAGTGTTCTTTGCATTAGAAAAAAACAACCTGCTGTATATTCCTTGAGAAAAATACTGTAGAGGCTAAATGTTGTGAGACAATAGTTTCTTCTAGTAATAGTAGAATCCTTGGACAAATTTAACATTGATGCAAGCAGTTTGCTGTAAGTTTTTATGTTTGAGAGGATGGTTACATTGTTTTTGCTTAATAATTTACTGTTTTTAATAGATAAAATACATGCCAAACAGAAAGTATTTTCTCAAAAGTGTCCATTTAGGTGCTCAGTATGCTGAAGGGATGCTGCTTAAATTGCCTACTTAAACCCTGCATCTGCTAACTATTGGTCTAAGCAATGAACACAGTACAGTACATAGTTTCTGGCCTTTTAAATAGATACATTGATGCCAAGTAGTTGTAAGAAATCAGAAGACAACAAAGAATCAAATATCTCTCCTATAGTGATGTAGGTTTCAGAATTCCAGTTTTTAAAATGGACATAGTTTTAATATTGTAATCTTATTGAAGTGTGTGGACATGCACATTCATAAAAACAAAGCAGAAATGTACTGATTTTACTAAATTCCGTCAATTGCCACCAGCAGGGAAATAGCAGGTGAACAACTTGCTAAGAGCCTTAAAGATACCACTTGCAGGTGCCTTGCATTATAGAAAAGAGCGCTTGTGTGCTTGGTAAGAAGCTTTAGGTTACCTCAGATACAGGTAACACATTAAATTACAGGAAAACCTGCTAGACCAGTTATGAAAAAATAGAGCAGGTCAAGTGGTATACCCCTTTGTGAGATACTGCTCCTTCATAGAAAAGAAGTCCTTCAGTCAAATCTTTCATCACATAACATAGAGGATGTATGTTTTTCCTCAGTCAAGAAGCCCAGTTCATTGCAGACACCTGTCTTTTAATTATGTAACAGTTTCAACTGACTTTACATAAAGCAAACCGGTTTGGTGCTTAAAGCTTCCACAATACATTATTTCTCCCTTCTCAGTTTCTGACTCTCAAAGGGTGTCCTTTTCCTGGAATTTGCAGTCCTTGCTGCTAGTTGTTTTGCTAGTTTCAACATTGGGATGAAATATGGTCCTTCGGCAACAGATAGTGCCCCAGTGGTCCACATCCTTCCACTGTGGACTGACCTCTTTCATGTAGACTATTAGCCACTCTCTGCCTCCCTTTCCCTTGGCTACCTCTGCTCTTTATACAACAGTGGAGGGAGGGTATCAGGGAGCCAGCTGCCACCACGCTGAGCCAGTTCTGACCAAACCACATCTACAACTATTTGGGCTGTGGCATGGAGGCACTGTGAGCTGAAGTCAAAGTTGACCTTCCGCACCCTCTAAAGAGACCATATCACAGGTCTGAGCAGCTGGGGAGATTAGAGGCTGTATCCCTTGTATGGGTCCACTTGTGCGTCTACCATTCCAAGCTTGGCAAGAATTAGGATTAACAGTAAAAATTCAGGGAATGTCAAGTTGTAGCTTAACAATATATTTTTAGCCCTCATGCTGGAGAGATAAGTTTTAAAATGTGATAGCAAACATTTCTGAAGGGTGAAGCATGTGTGTGTAAGTAGTTGGTTTTTCCAATGCCCATGCAGTAAATAAAACATCCAATCCAAGTTTTTGCCATAAAAATTTTAGTACCTACAACTTTAAAATGCACATTTAAAGGTTAACTTGTTCACCCTCAGTTCTCACTACCCTCCTCCCCGGTTTGATGTGCAGCAGAATAAGACTCCTGCTGAGCAGGTAGGGAAGGAGATTCAGCAAAGCAATGGTGTGCTAGCTGAACTCCTGCCTTTCCATACAGATCAAGGACCTGCTGACAGCAGTGGTGGCTGGTGCTCACTGGAGCTGGTAGGGCAGGATGTAGTGAGACCAGCAGTGGTAGGTGATGCTAGAGCCAATGACAGGTAGAGCCAACCAGTGGCGTAGCGTGGGTTGTCAGCACCCGGGGCAAGGCAAGTAATTTGCACCCCCTAACCCATGGATTTGCGCCCCCTAACCCGTGGATTTGCGCCCCCTAACCCGTGGATTTGCGCCCCCTAACCCGTGGATTTGCGCCCCCTAACCCTAACCCCCAGATGTTGCGCCTGGTGCGGCCGCCCCCCCTGCACCCCCCCACGCTACGCCAATGGAGCCAACTAGTTGTTCTTTTGTCCCTACCCTCCTCCCTGCTGAGTTCTACAAGGACAACATTAAGACTAAGAAGGAGGGAGCTGATAGGTAGTTGTCATTGTCCGTCCCCCCCCCCCCAATCCTGAGCTGATTGCAAGTAAGTAGACAGGCAGGTGGGCGCTGACTGAGGGCAGGCTGAGTTCGATGGAGCAGTGTTCCATTGGTCCTAATGGACCAGCCTTGACTGGCTGTGCACTTACATCTTGACACCAGCAAGACTACGGGGCAAGACATGTCTTGTACTTAATGTTGGCCCCTCAGTTTATGCTTTGAAAAAATGACTGCCAAGATTGGTCAGTGTGAATTATCAAATATGAAGAAGTACAGGAGCAAGGCTTGCCCTCTTTGACCACGGCAATTATGTGTAAAGTTTTTTGAACAAATGTGTAGAAAATGAGGCCAAGCTGAACCATATATAATGATGTTTTCCTTTTTGAGTCAAAAGGCCAGAGTTCTTATTTATAAAAGTGGAACAAATTGCCAGATTG